>NW_009649936.1:4367571-4404770 GCF_000708025.1 Charadrius vociferus
CATGGGGCAGCTGTGGGAGTGATATTAAGCTGTGGGCATCACCAGTGAGGCCTCGGCGCCGCTTGTTCCCACCCCCCGTTCCATCCAGTTTGCACCCCTACTTTAGGGCAGGTACCTAGGAAACCACTTTGTGTTTCAGCTGAACACATGCGGAGCTGACACCATGTGTCCGGCTGTGGGGACAGCTGCCTGCCAAGCCCTCTGTGAAGGTGGACGTCCTCCCTGGGGACTCAGGAGCCCCCAGTGACCCTCGAGAGCCCTCCTGGGAATGGCAGCATCCCAGCACCTCCCTCATCACCGCCAAAAAGTGATGCAGGCCCCAGCGTCACCCCTGCCAGGAGCAGCCAACCCAGCCCTAAAGCTGAGTGTCAGAGGCAGCATGCCATGCTGAGGTGGCTTCAGGAGGACTTCATGGAAAGAATAGCATTACTGGCTTTCCACCTTCTAAAATAAGGTTGTGTCCTGCTCACTGTGTTCTGTTCCCTTACCATCTGATATAAAAAGAACGGCAAGTACGGTGTTTTCATTTGTTTGCTCTCCACAAGTGGATACAGATGTACTTTCTAGAGGCCCAGAGAACAAAGAAACAAGACCTGGCACTTGACTAGGTCAACATCTACATTCCTCACTGCTGGAGCATTTCTCCTGTATCTCCTCAAGGCTTGGTTGATTCCTGGTGTGGTGCTTCAGGATTGCACAGATCACTCTAAAATCTCTGCATTGCTGTGCCCAATGTCTGGGTTCATATTGAAATTAAGATATGTCTAAAACCACTGTGGTTCTGAAGGTAACCTTAAAAACTGCCCGAAGCGTACAACCCCAATACAATCTATGCGAGACAGCAGATAACCTGTAACGGGACCAAAGGATGGGAAGAATCAGACCTTCCCGTATCTTTCGGAGGCCTTGACACAACATCACCTCTCCCCTTCCGACGGTCTCAGCCTTCACATCCCATGGACACGCAGGCTGGGTGGGAAGTGCAGGCAGAAAGGGGCATGGGGCCACTGCAGACAGTCTGACTGCAGCCAAGGATGGCTGAGAGGAGCAATGTCCGGTACAAACATCTCCCCACACTGCCTCCAGTGCAATTTCAAGTCACCTTATAACACAAAGCAAAGATGTCCTCTCTTGATTACCGAAACTCTTACATATGTCCCAATACTCCTCTTAACCCCTGCCTGAAGCTTCAGCTACCATCTGATCAGCCGTCAAATACATCTGACCTATCGTCGGTGTCCTGCAATGGCTCCGTTATTCTCTTCTAAGTAGAGAAGCTTGAGGCAGCACAAGGCAGGACAAAGGATGAATGGAAATATCCACTGGAGCTGGGACGCAAGCCAAGAGGCCGGGCATGCTAACACGCAATTCTGCAGCTGCTGTCACTTACTGAAAATGTATGGCAAAGAGCATAGGCTAATGTTTATAGAGTACTTTGCAGATAGGAGATTGCGATTATTAGGTTATCAGACTTGCACTGATAACTTCAAAAGGAAGAAAATCAAGACGCTCGTTAGGTAGACTGAGGGAAAATAAGACAAACTCAGCAAGATAGAGAGACTTACCTGTGAACTTGCCCCATTCAGAGAAAAATGCCATTTTCTTGCTTTATTTTAAAGAAATGGTATTGCTGTGTCTGAGCAAGAAAAATGCAACATTGGTTTAACAGAAAGATGGAGTGACCCAGGCTGGAAGGGGCCTAGAGAGGTCCCCAGTCCAGCCTCCTGCTCAAAGCTGGGTCAGCACTAATTTCAGACCAGGTTGCTCAGGGCTTTGTCCTCTTGGGTCTTGAAAACCTACGAGGATGGAGACCGCGCAAGCTCTCCAGGCAACCCACCCCACCGCCCGACTGACCTTGTAGAGTAAAAGCCAGAACCTCCCCAGTTTTCAGATTTGTTCAGATCTTGCTGAAAGCACAGGCTCTCCCTGGATCAGAGTCAGCCTTTGAAAAGACTGAGAAGCAGAGGCTACCAGGTTTCTCCTCTTTTCAAGCGCCTCCACGACCACAAAGTTACCTGGCTAGTAGGCACGGCTCCCATGCAGCCTCCCATTGGAAAAGCAGCGCATTCGGTAATAGATAAGCCATACTTACCACCTTCAGTGTATCAGCCGAGTGCCTTTGCTGTGCTCCAGCTCTTGAGTTTATATGTGCCGGGTGGCAGGGGACACCAATGAGCAGCGGTAAGTGCTCTGCCGAGAGACGCTGATTGGGTCTTGCCCCACACCTAATTATGCCCAGCACCTGGTTGCTCTCCGAGCATAAATGATTGGGGTATAAAAAAAAAAAGATAAGCAAATTATTGCTTGTTTTAGTTCATACTTATCTTCAGAAGTGCTCTCAACCCATCCCCAGCAATTTTGTGGTGGTTTTAGAATCTCATTTCTGATCTGATTTCATGCCTCGTATTTAACCCGCTGCTTGAATCTGGCTCATCTCTGCCAGCATGTGCCTTGCTGAATTAGGCATAAGCAGTGATAGAAATTACGTATTACATTAGGTGCTGTCTGATATGGACTCTCTGTGTCCTTGGGCACCCAGAGTTAGTCTCTGCATCACCTCCAGACATAACCTCTTTCTCTTTCTCATTCTAGCTCCCGCTCCTCATGCAACTGCTTTACTATTAAATCAGCCGAGAGCAGCAAACATCTTCTGCTTCACGGTGATTCCCAAATGCCGGCTGGGCAATTAGGAAATTATCTGGGTGCAGATTTATTGGAAGAGGAAAAGGCCACAGGAGTTTCAATCCCTTCTTTCCCTGCTCCTTCCCACAGCCGAGGCAGTGCACAGAGCCGCCTGGCCCGGGCTGGGTCTGTGCTCCCCCAAAACACAGTATCAAAAGGAAACTTCACCACCATACAGACAGATCAGGTGAGAATAAGGCTTACTGGAATGCTTCTTTTGGAATTAAACCTTTCAAAGACACAACTGTTGTAGGTATTAGCCCAGGAATGACATTACCTTTGGTCTTTTTGCAACAAATGAACTCTCTGGAAAACATTGCCAGAGGTAATCCATTGTAGAGAAATCTTGTGGGCTATCTGATGTGACGCAGAGCATGCAGGTCTCTCCTAAAGAGGCTGCAAATAACCCCAACCCCAGCAAGAATTCTGTTTTCTGGGCATTGCAGTTACAGAATAACCCAGCCACCCCTTCCTGGCTACCTCCTGAAGCAGCGCCTGCTCGAAGCGAAGTCGCATTACAAAATAAAGATTCTACCCCTCTGCAACCAAGCTGCAAGAAATGGTGATCTTTTCCACTTAAAATGAAACAGAGATTTGGATGGGCATCTGGAGGGACAAAAAATCATTTTGAAATAAAATGCTTGGTTTAGAGAATATTTTTTTAATGATACATTTTCTTTGGAAAAGACAAGTTTTGGCACTTTGAAAAAAAATCCCACCGTGCTCCCTTTTTTGTGGGCAAGGTAAAAGCTCCATCTGATCAGAATGGTCAAGTAATTTGTCCGCCACCACCACCATCCCCGAGCTGCTATGTGGCCTGACCCTGGTCAGCATCACCAGCCATAGGGGCACGCACGCGGCTGGTTTTGCCCCCAGCAGGCGTTGTGCCCTGGGTTTTCCTGCTTTGCCTAGTGCCTGGGTTAAGAGCGGAGGAGGAGCTGGTCTGCAGCGGGGTGGGGGCTGGCTGGGGTCCATAGTGGCACCCGTGTCATGTTTCCACTCCACGCAGACACACCAGGTGCTCCGTGGCCCCCACACATGATAAAAACGTGGCTGGTGGGTACCTAATCTTACCCTGCCGCGCTGCGGTGCTTGTGTTTAAGCACCAGTAAATCGGAAAATCAGGTGAGTGCAACACATAGCTGTTTATTCCCCAGCAGGCTCGCACCCCCCCGCCCTTTATCTGAACAGTTACCTTGCAGCTCTTACCCTGCAGGATCCCACTGACTAACCGGCAGTGTCCTCGGGCCGGGAAGCAACGACCGGAGAGAACCAGCCAGCCGGCCATAAAAAAAGAGGGAGGCACAGGGAGTGACGGAGGTGGCTGAGAGCACCGGGAGGACTCCTGGCTCTCGTAAGAAGGTGTGACGGGAGAGGTCATGCCCGTGCACAGGGAGAGGGCCTCTGCTTTTAAAGCATCATTGAAAAAGGCTCTTTGCAGAGGTACAATCGTAGAATCGTTATGGCTGGAAAAGACCTTTAAGAGCACCAAGTCCAACTGTTATCTAACTCTACTGGGCCCACTTCTAAACCACATCCCTGAGCACCATATCTAGATGGCTTTTAGACACATCCAAGGATGGTGATTCAACTACTTCCCTAAGCAGCCTGTTCCAGTCTTTGATAGCCCTTTTGGTGTAGTCATTCTTCCTAATGTCTAACCTAAACCTCCCCTGGTGCAACTTGAGGTCATTTCCTCTTGTGCTAATGGTTGTAACGTGTGAGAAGAGAGCGACCCCCACCTCGCTACAACCTCCTTCCCGGTAGTTTCATAGTACTCATCTTGGTGGGGTCGGGAGGGATGCAACACTCAGGTTTTAATTCTGGGCTCTTGGGAGGACAGATCTTTTGTGAACACAGAGCTGCCTCCCGGGTGATTTTTTTTCTCCTAGAGGAGACAATCAGGTTTTAGAGTGTTCCTGACTCTGCTGTACCAAGCAGGAAGAAATCCACATTTTCCCCCTCTCATGTAAGTTAATAATCAAAATGGCTTCGTCAAAGCAGTTGAAGGTCCATGGTAGGGCTTGATAGGATATCAGGAGAAGAAGGGTTAGCAATGTTCTGGGAAGGCCCAACAGATAATTCAGGGCAGAAGGGGCTTTCTTTGGCTCTTGGCTTCTCTTTGGCCAACAGAGAAAGCCATTTTGCTAATGTGAGGACAATTTGTTAACGTGAGGACATGGGGTCAAAACTGCTACTGGTCAAGCTGAGTGGGGCTGTGGGTTGGAATACAGGTGATAACACCTGCTATCGGAATTACATGGGTAAACTGGGAAAAAAGGAGGATGTTACTTGCTGTTAAACATATCTTTCACCTGTTCAACACACTTAGTGTAAAAGCCTTATTTTAGTGCAAAACTATTCCATCTGAAACAAGACACATGCCATCTGACCAAAATATGGACTTTATGAAGCCCTGTTCCCCATAATTCAAGTCTTACCAAAAACAGGTGAAGAATTTGCCTGTGGCTAGACCCCCCTGACACTTCTGAGCTGCGCCGCATTTCATGTCCAGCCTCTCCTTGGCTAGGGTCTGTGTTGCATGTAGAGTGAGGCACTCACTGTAAGGTATGCTAGCCCACGCCTGTCACAGTCCAAGGCAGAAATGGGTTAGAAAACTTCCTTTTTCATTACTGCATTGAAGAAGCCGTTCACACCCAACTGCTTCAGGAGAGGTTGGCATTTGCTTGTACAACCCACGGATGTTTTCAATGCAGCTGATGTGCCTCCTTCACTGGTCCTTTTACTGCTGGTGGCTGTAGGCACAGCTGTGCTCCAGAGATGGGCCAGGGAAGAGCAGACCTACCAGCTTTTCTTAGGAGGACGCTGGAAGCAGCCTAAGGCACGAGCAGCTCCAAATACATTGGGTTTCCCACCCTTCGCAGGTCAGACCTGCTGTGCTTGCCCCACGGGGCCGATCAGCACGCTCCCGCATCCTGGTGGGTCCCAAAGGCAGCGGTCTCACTGTGAATCAGCACGTCCCCGTGGACATGAAGTATGAGTTATATATCACACTATGCAGGGAACATCGGTATGGTCGGTGCATGCAGGCCACTCGCCCTGTTTATTCGGACATACAACCATCCAGCTGGTTACCACTAGAAGAACCAGTGACTTTTCAAGGCCTGAGAGGTGGCAGGTGTGAAAGAAGGAGGTGAGTTCATTTGGAGAAGCTATGGCATATTTATAGCTACCAAAAGAGTAGCGCAACCTGCGGGGTAAACAGCACTTGACTTTCCCCCTAAATAGGGGTAGAATTTTTTCTTAAGACTAAGGCAGGGGTGCAGGGTGGTAGCAGGTGAGTTGGCTGTTCTTACTGCCACACCACAGGTCAGGTCCTGCAGGCTCTCCCCTTGCTCACTGTCCCCCAGCATGACAGCTGCCGCGTGACTCTCAGGATTTGGCACTGAACAAAGCAGTGGTTGGACATGGCCATGACACGTGGCTCTCCTCCGACCTTGAGGAAGGCATAGGGCTGGTCCTGCTTTGCAGGAGCCACTGTTTAATGCAGCAGCCATACCCAGGTGAGCAACCCTTGCCTGACGTCCTCCTGGCCACCCCCTTTCCAGCCATGCCTAGCATGCCTTGCCCTCCCCATTACAGATGCCTAGAAAAACAAAGCGGGAAAACAATTTCACCAACGAAGTAATGCAGCGTGGGGGGAAAGCTGCATTTCAGCTGGACATGGTCTGCAACACAGTTCACTCTGCAGAGCTAGGGCAGCTTTGAGGCCAAACTAGGGACCCAGCAGGTGACACTACAAGGCTGAGCACAGCCACAGCTGCAGCACAGCTCAGGCAGGGACTGAGGGAGGGGGGCTCAGGCTCTATGGGACCCCCCCCCCCGAGAACATCTGTATGCGCCTAGCCCCACGGCAAGCAGGGCCAGCAGCCTCGGCTCCTTGTGCCCTGGCAGGGGCTGCGCCTCTGCAGGCCCACGCACAGCCACGTCCCATTCCAAAGCTCCACTGCCCATCAGCCCATATAGATAAAGAATGCTTTAAGGAATATTTCGTGAGCAAAGCTCAAACATGCCTGCCTTCGCCTTGCAGTGGCAAAAGGTAGTGGCGCTTCCATCAGCAGCAGAAGTGCAGGTTGGTGGTGTGGTTGGTTTTTTCCCCTAAAGGGAATTTATTGCTTTTGTAAGGTGGCTTTCTGGACTGAAGTCCTCTGTTTATCTCCAGCGCCAGTACAGCAGATTGTACCCAGTAATTTTCCCTGCGTCGGTGACCCGTGAGGAGGGGCACCTCCGCAGCTGGGGCCAGTTCAGTCCTAGCGGTGCCATAAGGCAGTGCCTCAGCAGTCAGGAAAGGTCTCGCCTCCTCCTGCAAAAAACAGGGTGTACGAGGTCCCCTGGGGACACACCGAGGAGCCCTGGCTGTTTCTCACAATATCTGCACTGGCTAAAACCACCCCTGATCTACCTCCATAAGGTATTTTTCTAACCGGTTGTTCTCCGTTAGGGACCACGGCTGCAGCCTGGTGGCAGGAGCAGCAGCACAGAGCCGGGGCCACGGCCGGGGCAGGCATACCTTGAGCCTGCTGGCAGGTGGAACTTGATCCCATGTGCTGCCTGCTGCTCTGGGTGCCTGGTTAGCCTTTGGCCTTTCTGCTGAAAAGCTCTTTCCTAGCACGGGTGAGCCTGGGAGCAACATCAGCCTTCTGCATATCAGACTGTAGTATCAGGATCCTTTTTGCCTCCAAGTAGACTGCCAAAACGTAAAGGTAAGGCAACAATTGGCACTGGCTGCCAGCAACGACAGCATTTCAGCTATCACGTGAAAAGGATGTGTAAGGTAAAGAAAGTTTAGTTTATCATTTGCCTGCTGTGTCAGTCACCCCATGCTGCTGGAGAACACGCTGGATCAGGAGGAGGAAGATAAAGCTGAAGACAGAGCACTCAGTGCGTGTGGAGGTAGACGAACTGTGCCCCTGTAAGAAAACCTGGCACGCAGGCAAGTGAGCCAGCAAGGAGTTCATGCCACACACCCGCGGCACTGGTCCTAGCACCTGAGGCAGGCAGAGGAAGCCCCCCTGCACCTCTCCACCCACTGGCCCTTCCCCGTATCTCCGAGATGCAATAACATCCTGATGAGACTGGCCAATAGGGTCCTAAGCTATTTGCATGGGGCTGAGCAAGGACTGACCGCATGGGGAAATAGGGACCAAAAAAACAAGGGATGAGGGCTTTACTCACTTGCCTAGCAGATATAAACCATCTTCATTGCAGTTTAACTTAAGCAATTGACCAAGATGCTGAGCACAAATACACAGCTCTGAAATAACACAGCCAGCCCCTTCAGATTCTCCCAGCTGCTCCTTAACCACAGAAGGACATCCATGCACCTCACTTGAATTCATGCACCTTTAAACATTATAGCTTCACTGTAATTCCCAAAAGACATTGCCTTCTCACAGAAACACAGGCTGGTCCATACCCCTTGCATTTATTCAGAAATATCTATCCAATTGACCACACAGGCACCTGTTCCTGTAGGAACTTCACCAGTGGCATCTGAGCCCTTCCTCTACATCCTTCCCCTCCTCCCCTGTAACAGAAACACCAGGATTGTACTCAAGCCAGCCATGAGGAGCCCGTGGTGGGCTGGCTCACCAGCAGCCCTCTGGAGACAGAGGAAAAGAACTGCAGAGCATTGCAGCCCACACATTGAAATCGAGAGGTCTTCTGCAGCCAATAGAAATTTTTCACAGCCTACAGTCTAATACACGTTCAACTTGAACTGCCATTAAAAAGCCCAGAGTAATTCTGCAATCAAACAGCTTTTATTGAACTCTTTATATTGTACATTTGTGAACATTTGTGCAATAAATACAGCATTTGGTATTGATTTTTCCCAGCTCCTTAAAGCATAAGAAGTCTTCCCTTCATTACGGTTGACGCTACGCAGTAAGAAAGGCTGTTGGATGACAGTGGCAATGCCAGGCAACTCCTGACAGTGAGCATGTTATGTGAAACTCATAACGGCAAGCAGACGTTTTCAGAAACCATTTAGCAACTAGTTTGGTGGGCAGGTAAGACTGGTCTGGCTGCTTAGAGAAGCCTCAGCTAGACAGAGCTCTGGAGTCAGCCACAGCTTGTGGAAGAAGTGGGAAGTAATATTGGATGCAATGACTTCGAAACGATCCTTAAGTAACCATCTGATAACTGCTTGCAAAATATTATACAGATTTTACTGGATAATTGTCTTCAGGTGAGGGGAAAAAAAAGTATTTTTGCAGAGCCAACGTTACACCAAAGGGACTGATGTTCTCTTACAGTGACAGACAAACACAGCATAAATTGTTGATAAAAATGTCCATGTGCAAAATAGTTTTCAGGCTTAGTCAGCACTTGCATAACCAGCACAGGTAAACAGAAGATGCAAGGCATCTACTTCAGAAAAAAACGCAGTCCTGTTCAAGCTCCGGACTTGAATTTCAGGTTAAAGACCAAACAAACAAACTGCAATATCTTTCTTGGTCCTCAGAATATTTGAAACAAAGAGATGACTCCAGCATTAATCCAGCCCTACCACGACCAGGCTAGTAACAACATTCTCACACATGCAATAAAGAATTACGATCATAAGCTTTTACATCAGAGAAACTTCAACTTTGCAGGATTCCCCGCCCTCTTCTCTTTGCTGCCTTCATCCCTATTACAGGCAAGAGCTCTGGAAAGTTTTTTAGTCATTCAGCAACTGCATCTATTTCCCCAGTTCCTCTGGTCAAACAGGATTGCTACTGTGACTAAGAGTGGCTGGTGGCCACCATTTTCTCCTTGTGCCAGTGCAGAACAGGAGACAGCTCCCGCTCTTAACGAACCACACAGAGTGGTGCAGGTGCATTTCTTGGATACTTTTTTTTACTTGGATTGCTTTAGACTCACATTCCCTCTTCCTTACCAGCTCTAACCAGCCCTTCTTTCTTAGTCAGCACTACTACTTGATTTCATAACACAACAGATATTAATTTATGAACAGTAAACTAAAAAAGCATATTAAAATCTTTACACTTTTCTCTGTGTCACAGCTAAAGCTACCCATTAAACTTCTGCTGCCCCAACTCTAACTTCTCTCCTGTACTGCTGTTCTGAAAAGCAACTTTGGGAATCTTCTTTTACCCTCCTCATTTTTTCTTGCTGAATTCAGTTGGGCTGAGACATGGAGCTTTTACAGGCACAAAAAGAAAAGGAAAAAACCCAAATACTTAAGCATCCCCCTCCCCACTGCCATCAGTGAAGGTCAGATGGAAAAAAATCAGATAAAAGCAAGTAGGATAAATTTTCAAGAGCAACAGTAATGCCAAAATTTAGCAGCAGTGACAGCTACAATTGCAGCAAACAGTTCAGTTACTAGCATATAGTGAAGTGCACAGGTTCTTCTACAAGTATGGGAATCAAAGGATACAGTGAAAACACAAGTAATCAAAGAAATAAGTCACTCTCAGTCTCCCTTGTAAATTAAGAACAGATATGAAAATGTATCTGACAACAATATTTGAAATAATTAGGAAATGAGTTTAGAAGCTTGGCTGAAATACTAATGTCTCAAGGGGTACAACTGACCATTCAGAGACTCTCTACCTTGAGAAACATAGGATGTTAAAAGCACCAAGATCAAAGACCACACTCTTAACTGTGCTAAGTTATTTATGACCCCTTAGGTAGTAGCTAATAAAAAAAATACAGTATGAAAAATGAGTTATTAGGCTCTGCCAAGCAGCAACAGAGGTAAGACAGAGCTGTTCAGCCTAGAAAAGCTAATCCAGATTTGAAAATAGTGTCTTTAACACACAGGTACGCACATCTCATAGTCATAGCACCCAAGCTGGGGTTGCTACTACAGCGAGGGGGAACAGTGAGAAAGGAATCACTGCACAGCATAAGGGGGGCGGGGGGGGTGGGGGGGAAGAGAGAGAGAAAAAAGTTTAAAAAAATCAACCATCCTTTAAAACCAATTATTATTGAAGTTGCACTTTTTTAGACTTTATAGTAGTTTATTCCAGAGCCTTGGGAAAAGTTGTTTTAAAACTTAAAGTATATGAATTCAATGGTTAAACTATAGTTTAAGGTAAGTATAGGCCATGCCCTAATCTGAAGGGACAGCCAACATCTAAGGCAATAAACTCAACAAGGGTAGAATAAACTCAGCGTTCACCAGCATGGTATTAAAGAGTTGTCAGAAATCAGACTAAGGCTTTTCATTATTATAACAAAGTTTAACATTCACAAATTTAAGGTGAGAGAAGCAGCTAGAAAACAAACAAGGCTGTCACTCTGCTGGCAGGGAGACACTATCACTGGTGTCACTTCTTTGGCTTTGAGCTCTTGCCTCCCTTTGGCTGCGTCCCTCCTCAAGGCCAGCGGCACCCAAGGCATTACTGCAAAGGCTCTGCTTGATGTTCTTTGCTCAGCACTGATGCGTGCCAGAGCAGCTTCCACCACCTCTCTCCTCTGAGCACACCCTTCCAAAATGTACAGCGAATTCCACTGCCACAGGGAGGTCAGCAAGGTAGAGAGAAATCTATATACAGGGGTAGTAATTGTGATTTTTAAATAACCCCTTTGTTTTCTCTTAGCTGTCTCACAAGTCCCTTTAGCTTTTTTCTTTTCTGTAAGGAAAAAAAAAAACCCAAAACCAAAACAACTACTTTGCTATCCTACCAGCAATAGCTCCAACCTAAACAGGTTTTTTCTACTTCAGTGGAAAGAGAGACAAGCTAAGAAAAGTGTCGCTCTTACTGATCAAAAACCTTATTCTTGGCAAAAGGCCAGTCAGAAGATGATTAGAGCAGTCTTTATGAAGATCAAGAACAGCTACTTTTCTCCTGTGACCGCAGGGTGATTCCACTCATCATTCCCACTAACAGCAGTCAGTAGCCTGAGCACAGCAGTATACAGTTGGGGCTGCCAGTGCCAACCCCTGCCACGGCTACATAAGTCAAACATTACCAAAAAATCCAGTAGCTGCACACACCTACTGCACATTACTCTTGTGTACTCTTGACAGTACAAGCCCACACCACATTTGCCAGTTACTTCCAAGCTTGGCTACAGTGAATTCAATTAATAGTAGGGTTTTTCTCCCGGAGTAAGGCACTACAGTGTAGGAGGACTTGAAAGAGTTTACAGCTCTTGACAGATTACCTTTGGCTCTTCTAAAAACAGGCATAAAAAGAAGCACTTTAAGATAAATAAAACGGCACGAAGGTAAGGGGAAGGTACTAGATGAAACAGTGTGATTTTCAAAAACCTTTGGGCAAGAAGCTTAATCTTACCTTTTAATCTTTTCACTTGTGCTTACTTATCAGGGTACAATTGGGAAAAAGAGAGAAAGGTCTGTCTTTGCAGTGAAAGCTGGTGCAGCATGTAAAACACTCATTAGTACGTTTGTCACTTCACTGTCAGGCTTCCACTCAAGTCAGTTTTTCCTCAGAGCAGCTGGTTGAAACAAGCCTCAACTCCAGCCCTCTGGGCTTCCTCCCACTTTACACTGATGTCACCAAAAGGCAAACCCCCCTTTCTTCTCTCCATGCCCTAGTCCCACTTTTGTCTCAACACAGGTATTAGGTAACTTAACACCCTTTCACAAAAAAAAAAAAAAAAAAAGAAAAATCCCAAAACTTTCCAGAGCTCTCTTGGGTCCCTGCTTCAGTAACTCTTTATTTCAACACATTTTATGAATCTGAAACAATGTTGTGGAAAGCCAGACTTTAGACATAACAAGTAAGGAACACACCAGTTAATTTAGGCAATATTTTTACATATTTATAGGTAAAAAAATAAATTGTCTTGATAAGAAATATGTGTAACCTGATTAAGAAAGTTCCCAGAAGCTGTGCAATATGGCAAAATGCACTGGCTGCATAGCTGACACCAGGATAGCTAACTGCTTATTTTCAGAATTAAAAAAGAAAAAAAAATAAAAACAAACAAACATCTTAAGGACAGAGCATTCTACCTAAGAAGTAAACCTGATTCTTTGCTGGAGATTGCAAAATGTTGTTGAAGAGGCTCCGCTTTGCTACTTGACTTTAGTTGGGCTTTCTTTCCCGTTCTCGTGCAGTCACAAAGTTAAGCAGGTCGATGGCTGTAACGATGCCAAACACCATTTGCCGCTTACTGGAGGAACCATCGGTGTGATCTACATGAAAAAGAGGAGATTCTGGTTTTAGGGGGCACAAAAACATACCATCCCACTTGGTTTTAATTGCACTATTTGTAAAGGCAGATGCCAAGCCAACCTAGCTCCATGTGTCAGGGCCTGTTGGTGGAGCTGGTTATCACTGAGGGGGAACCCAAACGTCATCTTGACTGACAGTCACTCAGAAGCGGCAAGGATTTTAATTTCAGAAAGGCTTCCCAACAAAAGAGATTTAGAAACATTATAGAAGGAAGGGTAAGAGTCCATCAGATTTACTCTTCTTGACATGAAAATTCAAACCAAATCCTCTACTATAAAACATATTTTCCTTGTACATTAGTTTCCGTGGCTTTACTTGAGACAGCTGCAAACTGATATTATCCCATTTGAACCACAGGCCGCTAGAGGACATATGACACTACCATCTTCCTACACCACTGTCAAATACAGAGTTAGTATAAAAGTCACACTCCAACATTTTCCCATTTATATCCAAAAAACTTAACCATCTAATCATTGCTGCATTGAGAGCACAGGTTCAAGTGATTTTTCATTGCGAGCATAAGCCTTTCACCTGGGAACCAACTGGCCAAGTGACATCTGGCCCTTTATCTGTGGTCCAAGTTCTCTGTTCCTATAGTCTGGCTGTATTGAGATGTTTAGCCTACTTATACACAGTTTGTTCAGCCAGCTGGATTGTCCTGGCCTCTTCATTTACTCAATTTTAGATCCGTTGCTTCCAGTGAGATTCTAGGTTTATAAACAGTTAGTCAGCACATCCTTATGAAGATTATCAGAAAAAAGCCAAATTTCATTACTATTCTTCATTTACAGTTATAATTGAGATAAACTTATCTGACAGCTATCTGGTGAGTGTTAATTTTTGGTTTTAGCCTAGTTTCTCAGTGTTTGTAATTTTGCAAGTTGCCTGCTCTAAGGAAGATGGCCACTGTGATAGAACTGCTGGAAGTTGTAAGACAGGAGTAGGAAGAAGCAAAAATCAGTTGTACTGCAGGAGTTTATTCATTGGCTTACTGCTACTAACAAAGCCACCGTACAGTGGACTAGACTCAGGCATTGAGTTCTGAGCAGTAACTTCCTCCAAAAGCAGGTACATTACAGGGTTATAAATGGATTTATAGGTTTTTTTTTATAAATGGATAAATGTTTTTTTTTATAAATGGATTTTTAGGGTTATAAATGGATTTAACATTTACTCCACAAGAATTACAGTGCTAGTGTCTTACTAAGTGTTAGTAGCACATAGTTACATACACAGAAAGAGGATTTGGCTTCTTCAGAACTTGTTTACACTCTCACACTTGTACTTGCTTCTTGTTACCACTCAAAGGTTACCTCTTACAAGGCGCAGTACATCATACTCACATTGAATTTGTTCATGAACCACGAGAGCAAAGTGGTCTATTTCCAGGATATGAGAGAGTTTCCCCAAATTGTCTGTCAGGTTTATCTGAGGAGAGAGTTACAAAACTTAAATAAAACAGTCCTTTACATGTTTAGTGGTCTCACACCCCCATATACTTCGTGAAATATTAAAACCAATACATTAGCATTTATATACTGCTCCCATGTGAAGTATTGTAAAACACTAACAAATCAAGGCCAACTTAAGAGATCGATTTTCTTTGTTTCTGATTTCCAAAAAAAATATAACAAAAAAATAAAGCTCTATAAGAAGCTATTAATTCTGTAAACATAATGAATATACTGAATATCTGAAAAATCTTAATAATAGAAGGTCAAGTATTCCATGTGTCTAAAAAAGGAATTACCATAAAACTCATTATGCTTGATGATTTTACACTAGCAAGACTGGGAAAAAGTGAATGAATCAGTCTGCAAATCATTGTGGAAGGGAATACCATCTGCAAAGGCAGCAGGGGAAGAGAAAAGCCTGAAGAAGCCAAAAACAAAACCAAGGGTGAAGACTGCTAGCTAACACTGTATTCAGGTGCAAATCAAAAGAACTGAGAATTAAGAATTCATTTTTAGTGAAGTTCAACTTCACTAAGACTAAACAAGAAAGCACCCGGTGTTGACTGCAGAAACAATACAGATCCTTCTGAAACACTTAACTGATCACCTGCTGGAACCATTTGAAAGAACTGCATAAAACTGTTCTTCCTACATGCTTTAACATATTAAGCAGCAGCAACAGGTCTATTACCCAGGTGATTCTCCCCAGGTAACAGCAAAACCCACCATCTGACATACTTTCACTAAAGGGGATTAAAGCAATTTATGGCAAAGAGAAGTCTTGCGCTGCAGACTAAAAAACCCTTTATCCTGCAGCAAGCTCGGCTTGTGACTAAGGAATAAATGCATGAGCAGTGAGGCTGCACCGGAACACAGAGCTGTCATCTCTATACTCTAAGTTAGAAGGGATCAAAAGGATTCCCACCAGCCTGCGTTTAAGGGACCAGCAAGATATAGTGCATACTGAAGCACCAGTCCTTTTTGAGCTCCAGCTTTTGAGCCAGGCAAGGGGTGGCGAGAAATCTGGACCTACTGCGACATCAAGTCAGCTATCAGTCGTCACCACTGACAAGCAGTTTTGTGCAAGCATACGTGCAAAGCCTAACTTTTGAAGCTAAGTTCAAAGCTCACTGAAGGGGTACAGCCCCTTGACATCCGATTGTATATACTCAATAGACCTGTTTTCAGGGACTGGGTAGGCTAAAGATGACCAAGACAAGCAGCCTTGTTTGGCTCCAAGGGCAAGCGACATGGCACTGCTCATGGCCCTACAATTAAATTTTCTCCTTCCCCAGAAGTCTGCTCTGGTCCACCGTGGATGCTGGGGACACCATGCCTTGCATTGTTTAGTACAGTGCTAAATGCTTTAGGACACTAACCAAAACCACACCAGGGAACGAGCTAACAATTAAACACTGGGTATAGTAACAAGAAAGTATCAGAGATCATGCCCCAGCCTTACTTTCTGGTAAAGGCAGACAAGAAATCTGCTAAGGCTATGCCTGCACCAGACCTAACAGATGTTAGTAGTTGATGCAAAGATCTTTCAGGGAAGAAGGGGTAGAGAGACCCCAAACCACTGAAACTAACATCCGACTCCACAAGAACGGCCCTCCTCTCTACTAGCACACAGCACTTGTTTGGATTAGAAAATTACCCTTTGTCTAGTATTTCAAAGCCATAGACTACTATCCTACTGGAGACTAGAATCATTACTTTTCCATTCTAAAAGATTGCCACAAAATAATCGTGGCAATCATATCAAAGAAGGTTTCCTGTGTTGCCAAAAAGATAGCTTTGCCTTGGTAGTCACAGGCTAAGCTGACCTCTTATTGATGTATGCTGTGGTACAGATCCTAACTGTAGGATATCCTAAGCCATTTCAGTGGCACAGATGATCCATTTTCCCAATTTCACCAGTAAACAAGACAAATAAGCTTGACTAAAGTGGCAAGTAAAGCAAAATTCACAATACCTCTGAGGTTATGTGCATTTAACCATGTTTTTCCATTAAATCATCAATTCAAATGGAAAATAACCAATGAATGATGCTTTTAGTTAGCATGCTAGCAATACCACCACTTTTGTGTCAATCCCCTTCCATCCTCCACCAAGAAAAGAGTCAGAACTAAAGAGAAAAGAAACAGTTAAGCCCTTCTTTACTGAAGCAGCATGAGAAACTTCAAGCCGCCCATGGAAAAAAGCCACAACCTCAGAAGTGCAGAGAATCGGCTACTACAGCTAACACCAGTGTAGCTACAGAAATGATTGCACACCACCAGCCCAGAAACGCTTAAGGTGTCCAAGTGAGGGAGAACATGAACTAAGCAGTTTTGTTACGCACCACATTTCCACCTGATGCTTGATTATCTGTCTGTGAAGGAAAAAATACATTTACATTTGTCCATAAAGAACTAGCATCATTTCTCAACCTCAGGGACTTGGTAGCTTGTAGGCTGAATGGAAGCATTACACATACTTCCAGAATACAGCACCTCATCTACTAAGAGACAGTGTTGAAACTAAAAGCCTGGTGAAAAATAGATCAAGCATTCCATGTTAAAAACAAAATCCTTTTCCTGCAAGAGAAGAAAAGCAACAGCAACAGTACTTATATATTTTAGAAGAGCACCCATACAGCTGGGAAGTTGTGGTACCTTGGGACACCACATTGGATGGACAGGTGAAACTGGCCAACACCATAAGTCATCAGCTTTCAGCAGCCATCCCCCTTTTTCAGCAAGGCATCTAATACAGAAGGCAAACAGTTGCTTGTTTTTAGCCAATACAGAAATTATTTTCAAGAGCTGTTTGAACATCTCCCTGTCTCTTCCCCTGGACAGTTACATTGCCCAGGTTTGCAATGGGGTTTCTGGGGAAGGAGTAAAGGACAAGAGTGCTAGAAGAAAGCCTGTTGAAGTAATGGAACAGCACAATATAGAGCCACAACAAAAACCTGGGAGCTACTGAGTGACCTAGGACAGAGTTTAGAGCATGTCTGCTCAGTAACAGCTGCTTTGTATGGTTCCCAGGTATACCTTACCCAACTTGATTCCATTGAAGTGTTAGGACACCTACAGTAGTACTTTAAACCAGAGAACTAGGAGTTGTAGAATATAGCCGCTTACCTGTTTAAATTGCTTGTAGATTACTTTGCTGACTTCATCAGAAGGCTGAACTTTTCCAGCAAGCAGTGAAGAAAGCATGTTACCCAGGGTAACCATGCCCAAAATCGCTCTGGTGAAGGAGAGAGAAGAAAGAGCTAAACAACACAAAAGCCTCGGGTGTTCCTACAGATAAAAGCATCCACTCTCAGCCAGCCTGAAGAAGCCCGTTCAACTGCTTCATGGTTTAAAGCAACATTATTGCTGGTATACTTGGATTCTTTGTCTCTGCAGAAGACAGAGTCCAATTCCCAAAAAATTCTGGAGACTCATACAGAATTCAGTACGTGTTGTGGGTGCCTGGCCCTTCTGAGCATCAGGCTCTTTGTATCTCTAGTTCTTGCAACTGGAAAGCTTCTTGAAATCTGAGAGTGCTTTTGAAAAACACAACTTCATTGTTTTACACCCTCATCTGCCCTTTTGAAAGGTGTGACAGGGCCAGAGGCATGCTCACCTCAATTTTGCTCATTCCCCTTCTCCCTGCAAGGATGTTGCAAGGACCTACAACAATTAATCCTTTGAGTTAGCACTGTAACTGGAGAGTACCTGAGCAACTCTTCATTATTCAGCCTGTCCTACAGAACTACAGGGTAATAAGGCATACCAGCTTGCTGGGTACACCCTGGTTTATAGGGGTCACTACAATATTGCACTATAGTGCAAGGCTCTGAAGAAACCAGGTGAAAGCTGTGGTAGAGATGGGTAGGTTTGGGGTTGTTTGTTTTAAATATGAATTTTTGCTTCATTAAGTTAAACAGCTATTATAAAAACCAGTGAAGTTATCCTGCAGAGACACACTGAATAAGTATATCATAATAATCCTTAGAAGCTTACTACATATGTTTAACCCCAGCTGGCAACTAGAACCACACACCTCACCCCCCTGCCCAAGATGGGGAGAAGAGGGAAAAACAGGAGGGAAAAGGGAGAAAAGAAAAACCCTCCTGGGTTTAGAAAAAGACAGTTTGATAGAAAAAAATAACAGAAAAGGAAAAATAACAATAATAATGACATGGGTCACTCTCACCACCCGGTGAGAATTGGTACCATCGTGAGAAGTGACCAGCCCCCAGCTCACGCCCATTTATACACTGAGCATGACATCTATGGTATGGAATATTTCATAAGCCTTTCCATCATTTTGTCTATGCTTCTATGGGAAGCTGAAAAAGTCCTTGCTAAATGATGTTTACACTATTCAACAACTAAAACCAATAGGTATTAATGACATTCTTTTCACAGCAATCACTAAAGAAAATCCACTCTTCCCCAGCCAAAACCAGGACAATATATTAAGTCCAGCATTTGTGTGTTTAAGGTAACATTTCTGAACTGTGATACTATAACTGAAGAAAGACAAAATGAAAGGATATCATACTTCTAGTAAGCATTTAAAAGACATCCCTTGGGACCTGATGAGGGAAGCGACACATATGGATGAATAGTGATATATGTGGACATACCCAGATTCATCAACAACTGGTACCTGGTCGAATCTCTTCTCCCGGAGAATTTCAACAGTCTTTGCACAGGTAACAGTTGGAAGCACAGTCAGAGGAGCAGAGAGCTTTAGTTCCTGAACACTGATGTTCCACCACCTGGGGATGAAATAAAAACCAAACCCATGCAAATCTTACGGAAAGAACGTGTACAGTGGCCTTCAACACCACAGGAATCACAAAAGGCTGCAAGGAAGAGTCAGGATTCAGCCAGAATCAGTAAAGCTTCAAGGCTCTCAAGTTTTCCTCCCAATATCAGAAAGTCACTGAAGTGTGAGAAGGCTTTAAGACCAAAACTCTTTTCCTCACTTAACCTACTTTCTAGGACTACAGACAGTCAGCGGAGTATCCTTAATCTCCCTAGTTTCATTGCTTCTAGCTTACACGGAAAATGTTGTGGTCTTACTCAAAGAGCTAGCCATATTTACAGTCATTATAGATAGCAATTTAGGGAAGATCCACCTATGTAGACTCGCAGTGCTTTGCACTCAAGAACTCTGATCTTGGAAGGGTTCTCTCTAATACTACCTTTCATTTCAGATACAAGCCTTTTCATTAAATAAAAAATAAAAAATCATTAAGTACCAAGTCGTCTTCTGCTGCCATGCAACTCAAAGAAGGAAATCAACTAATTTAAGCAGATTTAATTAACAGCTGCAATTATACATCAACACAATAGCATGAAAGATTAGCTAAATCAAAGGAAGTAGTATAAACTGAAATGAGCTTTAAATTAGCAACTGCCATAAAGTCAGTTGAATAGACTCATGAAAATCCAAATGGATCTGACGTGCTTACCAAGGTTTTTTGACAAGGTCATCTTCTTCTTTCATGAACCCTTTCTGAATCATCCATTTGTCACTCAAGAACTTGGACCTGGAAAGCATCAGGAAGTGAAATGCTCATTAGCAGGCTGAACATCTGACAGCAAACCTAATAGCACTCAGAAGCAACTGTTTACAGCTCACTGCCGCTAACAGCTAAAGAGTAATTGAAAATATACTGCCGTTTGCCATCCAAGCCTACCAGCCACGGACATTGAGAAGAAATACTCATTGGAAGAAAAAGGAATCCCATAGGAAACAAAGTTTCGACTACGTCAGTCTCTTGCAATACAATAGAGAGACAGCTTGGAATGGAAAAATGCCAACCTGTACTCAAGCAAGGTCTGTCTGCAGTTTCTAGTCACCTAGTATTGTGTTGGATGCAACAGAAATCAGGAAACACACCTATAAACATCATTTTGAGGATATGTTTCCACCTCTAAACTCACCCTAACACTGGCTGCTGCTACAGTAGTGCTGTGTTATGCTGTGGACACAGGCAGAAAGAGCGGACAGTCTTACAGGGACGGGATAATAGCAATGGTCCCCAATAAATAAAACAGTGAAAGCAAGTCTTTTGCTGTGAAAGATGATAACTAGCGATGGTTATACACTGAAGTCAGACACAAGGAGGAGCTCAGCTTTCAGAGCGCTAACCTCCTTTCTACTCCATGTCAGACCCTTGCTAGAAACCTCAGAAGTTGTGTCCCAAACACATCCCTTGCTTTGGTAACTGGGTGCTATCAGAAATATGTATTCAACCCACCACTGCTGAAAGGAGGTTTGAGGGACTGCCTCATCCTTTTCCCAGAGAGAAAACAAGCCAGGTTCTTACATGTAGTTCCGGATAGAGTCAGGGAGGATAACAACACAGCGCTGACCTTCCTTCAGCTCTTTGGCTGCCTTCACAGCTACAGACATGGCACTGCCTGAGCTGCCACCTGCCAAAATGCAGATCAGGGGCAAAACTGTCAAGCCATAAGTGAAATGAGAAAGAATGAAAGCGAGGGAGGAGAGAAAGTACAGGAGCCCAGGGTGAGGAAGACAGCTTCTGAGGTGGAAGAAGGTCTCCCTGACCTGCACAAGGCTTTAACCTCCCACATATTATTCAGAGAAACCCAAAGGATTCACATCTGCTCTTACCACACAGCAGTCCTTCTTCTCGGATCAGCATGCGCGCTAAAGCAAACGACTCCTCATCATTGCTCTTGTACCACTGGTCCACAGTCTGGGAAGGGGCAGGAAGACAGAAACAAGGGTCTTTTTAAATGAGGAGGGCTAGGGGAGCTACACAACTAGTGTGAATTCAACCCATGATCTTAGAGGTAACAGCTGCCCTACTGAGCAACTGTGCCTGAGTTTCCATCCTCCAAATGCCAGGGGTGGGTGGGTTTTTTTGCCAAGGTAAAGACGATCACGTTAGCACAACAGACTCCTTATTGAGTCTCTCCTCACTGTGAGAACAGGCTGTTTTGAGAGAGCCCCAGAGAGCATCAAACAGTTTCCTCCCCTCTTGGAGGGCTTCCCAGGGACACAGACTCTGCTCAGGACATAGTCGTACTACTTTTGGTCAGGAGGGTTTGGGGTGCTTTGTTGGGGTCTCGGGGTTTTTTTGATTGCTTGCTTAGCATGTTTTTTTTTTAATTTAAAAAAAAGCATCACAACAAAAACCAGTGAGAAGGGTGTTCTAGGAAAATGTTACCTGCTCACAGCATTTCCACCTAGCATTGTAAAACAAACGTGGCCAGTGCAAAAACCTTCCAAAAGACTGCTTTTGCTGATGGAAAGAACAGGAATAGTTCTGTCTGCTAGCCCTCCCCTTTCAGCTCAAAGAAATACTTCCACACATTTTTCCTCCACCTTTCACCTCATTTCTGCATCCCAACAGAGGGCAAAGGGCAGTAAAATAAGAAGCATGACTTACAGATCTATCCAACACCGTGGGGACAAAATCATATCCGATTCCTTCTACTTCATACATTGTCTTGTCAGTCTTGTTCAGTTCTTCTGGTGTAGCAAGGATGGAGCCTTCAGGATCAACACCTATAATCTGGAGAAGCAGTTTACACATTGGCTACTGTGACACACTGCTTTTGAGAACACAGCCATTTACTCATGAGTGCTGGCCTCATTACAGCTGTTAGTGTCACACTGGCTGCACACACAGCCAAGCTAACAGCAACTTAGTCTCCTATTCATTTCTTCCCGGCAACATTCACCTCCCCTGTAAGCAAAATGCTTTGCTGCTTCTGGCCCCTTGGCAACCCATCCTGTCTCCTCACACTGTGGACACTAAGTGAGGGGCACCACTTGTTCTACATAGGTTTCGTTTGGTTTAAAAAGAAGACAGGGTTTCCCCGAGACAAGATTGTCCTCCTTCACATATCAGGCATCATTACAGCCAACACATTTTGTGCCAAGTGTAAGCAGAGAAGTTTTATTTTGTTTACCACTCCCTGCCTATGTAGGAAAATATTCACAACAGAAACATGATATCAACTTCTGTGAAGAAACCTAACACAGCACACAGGTAGACACACAGACTGCTGTGTGCAGAGAAAATTTCACTTGGTAAAACCTCGGCAGCTCCAGACAAGTCAGTGAAGGCACAGTTGGAGAGGAAACAGAAGGGTGCAGTACACACCAGAGAAGGAAGTTTCTCAGACACCCCAGGAAGGGATCTGCAGGCCAGTTTTTGTCTGCTGAGCCAAACCTGAACTCTGGTCACCAGTGAGATTAGAGCACAATGATTTCAGGTAGTCTGAAAACCTTTCTTTGCTGTTCAGAACTACCTTCTGAGAACATCCAAGAGCTTCCCATAGAGACCCAGGGCAGGCTTGCAAGGAACGGGACTTGCCAAGTGGAGCAGTTTGAGGTTCACCGCGCTGAACAGAAACGCTTTAGGCTTACCACTTACTTTGCAACCTGGACACTTCTCCTTTAGCTTTCTGGAGATGCCAGTGATAGTACCTCCTGTGCCAGCCGTAGCCACCAGCATGTCTATTTTTCCTGTTTAAAGGTGAGGGATAGAACATAGTTGGTGAAAACGCCTCCAGAAGAATTAAAAACACACTTAAATCTAAGTAAGGAGTTTCTTTAACAAAAACGGGCCAGATAAGGCTCTCTGCTTCCCAAGAGCTGTGTTATGAGACCTACCTTGAGACCACCTTGCTCAATCCCTGTTTACTTCAACAATGGTTTTGAAATGTCCATCCAATGGCCTAGCAAGGCACCAATTTCTGGCACTTTGGACACAGATGGAGATGGCCCATACAGCTGACAACTGTAGTTCTTCTGTTACTGTATTTGCTGATGTAGATAACTCGTTCTTTAACTTAGAATGAGCAGCCCATTATATTAACTTACTGAATGAGTGCCAAGAACATGGGATAGGTACCCACTGAGAGAACTGTTAACAACTACTCTCTCATTTTCATGTGAAAAATACTGGTTTGGTCGTAAGCACTCAGAGTGAGTGCAGGTACGATAGTTCATTCTTCTGCCACCCCCTACAGTTTCCATGGTGCATTCACACAATAGCTTTGTTAATAAAAAATACACACACCAATTCACGCACAAAACCAAATGCTTTTAAGTCAAAAGAATAACACTTCCAGTGTAATGGAGTATTTGGTCCGAGAATGTAAAAATACCTAAGTGCCAGGTCCTGCACTTGGGTCACAACCACCCCATGCAATGCTACAGGCTTGGGGAAGAGTGGCTGTAAAGCTGCCTGGCTAAAAAGGACTTGGGGGTGTTGATCGACAGCCAGCTGAATATGAGCTGGCAATGGGTGCAGGTAGCCAAGAAGGACTATAGCATCCTGGCTTGTACCAGAAATAGTGTGGCCAGCAGGACTAGGAAGTGACCGTTCCCCTATAGTCAGCACTGGTGAGACCCCACCTTGAATACAGTTTTGGCCCCTCACTACAAAACAGACATGGACATGCTGGAGCGTGTCCAAAGAGAAACGAAGCTGGTGAGGGGTCTAGAGCACAAGTCTTATAAGGAGCAGCTGAGGGAACTGGGGTTTAGTCTTGAGAAAAGGAGGCTGAGCGTAGACCTTACTACTCTCTACAACTACCTGAAAGGAGGTTGTAATGAGGTGGGCGTCAGTCTCTTTTCCCAAGTAACAAGCGACGGGTCAAGAGGAAATGGCCTCAAGTTGCACCAGGGGAGGTTTAGATTGGATATTAGGAAAAAATTCTTCACAGAAAGAGTTATCAAGCATTGGAACAGGCTGCCCAGGGAAGTGGTTGAGTCACCATCCCTGGAGGTATTTAAAAGACATGTAGACGTGGCACTTAGGGACATGGTTTAGTGGTGGATTTGGCAGTGTTAGGTTTGCGGGTGAACTTGATGATCTTAAAGGTCTTTTCCAATCTAAATGATTCTGTGATTCTATGATTCTGTATTTGTGACCAGAAAAAGTGATGCTGTTCTTTTACACCACGCTTTTTTTTTTTTAAAAAAAATTAAGCATCACTGCATTCTTGACCTGGTCACAAGTAGAGAAATCTTAAAACAAAAGCACCCTTCTTTAATGAGGGGAAAAAAAAAGTCATTATTATGACTACTGAAATAAAGTAATTCTCTAACGACACACAGCATACATAGGGGACTTGCTGTATCAAAATCCATGCATTTTTCAACCACTCAGTTCCCATTCTCCAAGTACCTAACAATAAGAGAATACCAGGGACTCATTGAAAAGGGGGTTAGTAAAGCAAACATACCTTCGCACTGCTGCAGGATCTCTTCAGCTGTGGTATCATAGTGTGTTAGGGGGTTGCTGGCATTACGGTACTACATTGAAACATAGAAGAGCCATTAAGTAGACCAGGAATACAACAAAATTCACATTGTGAGGCATTTCAAGAATATGACAAGCATTCTCCAAGCCTCACAACAGCTACCTACACTTCTTCTAGACTGTTCCCTCGTTAGCTGGACTTAGGCAGAATGCCCAAGGGGAGGTACAACCTTCTTAAGTGACCTAATTTAAGAGTAGCTCTAAGGTGCCAGCACCCTCCAATGCCAAGATCAGTCCTGTCTGTGGGACAGTTTATTTTAAGAACGTGAGCCTTGTACCTATTCTTCCACGCAGGACTGCCAAGTCAGTGGAAAGCCACCCATGTGTTGCAGTTTCTGCAACCATAAGCTCGTTGCTGCCCTCTAGTGACGATAAAAGCTTGCTACCCTACAGCATGGTGATGCCTCAACTACAGCTCCAGATGTGGGACATTTTTTCCTCCAAAGATACACCTAGACTGTTGAACGGTCAAGCAAGGACAGTAAGTAACAAGGCTGCAATACCTCCTCCTACGTCACGCCTGCACCTCTGACACTTTGGCTCTTACCTGGTCTAGTATATGTGCATTGGGGATTTCATTTTTCAGTCTCCATGCTACTCCCACGTGAGATTCAGGAGAATCAAATCTGGCAGTAGTTGGGGTCCTCACAATCTCAGCACCCAGAGCTCTCAGGACATCCACCTGTAAAAATAAAGGTGGTCACAAAAACTAAAAACACTCTCCCAGCACAGAGACTTCATTTGAGATGCAGGGGAAAGAAAACATCTTCCCTTTTACCTGGTCTGCAATAGCCTCCTTAACAGATCTCCTAACACCCAGCTTCACATCACTGAGCCATGGGTCCAAATCCTTACCATCATTTGGTCTTAACTAAGCTTTACTTGGGAGCTAGATGTCAATTCCTGTTTCTATTCTAGGCCTTCAGGCCTGTAGGGACCATTAGTACACATTGAGAAACCTCATTCAGGCAAATTACCATATCCTCTAATGCTGGTCATGTATGTTCTGCACTCCAACAGTGCTATAGCCCAGTATTTTATGTTTAAGTGCAAAATACGTGTATTTACCTCCTCCTTTGGACAGAGACAGTAAATGATATCCTCCAGGACACTATGCACCATTTAACTGCTCTAAGGGCAAGAAAGTTTATGACACTGAGCTACGGCAAAGCCTGTCTTCAGAGGGGAGGGAGGCCATTGCCATGTGCCACGGAGCACCAAAGGCCATGTGGTACCTCTCCCTCTAGAGCAGGTAGAGCAAGTGATGGGTACAGGCCTTCAAGGGATGTTGTTCTCCATCTTTCAGTTGGAACACTGGAAGTGTTTGTACTGAGATAAGTGGTTTTGCTGACAGCAATTTGCTGCTTCAAGTGTGAAACACAGGGGATATCTTTTCTACTCTCTTCTCTTGTTTTGGCTGCAGGTGCAGCACCACAGGGCTGGGCTTGCTCTAGAGCTAGACGTTTTGTACTTTCCACAGTGAAGGTAAGCGGATGTTACCCAGGTGGCTTTTCCTTCGCCTTTGTTGTTGTGGTGACAACTCAGATGCTTGCCAGTATCCCTCAGTGTAACTTCAGGAGGTAAACAGGCTCCCTCACAGCTGTGCTCAGCCCAGTGCAGAACAGAAGAGTATTCAAAGCTTCAGCGCTGCCTTCCTTCCTACTCTTTGCTCAGTGAGAGAGAGCTAACCCTGGGACAGGTAGCCACTTCAATGTGCTAGGTAAGTCTCAAGTTCCCTTGATATTTGTGTTTAAAACAGTTATGACAGTTTTCCAAGTGACAGTGCTGTGAGGATGGGTCTTAAAGACCTTTTCTGTCCATAGCTAGCCAGCCTGGATTCCTCTGGGCACTGGCAGCAGCCTCTCAGCAGAGTTCTGCCTGGCCAATGACTTGGAGGAGACAAAGCCCACACCTTTGTTGCTAAAGCCACAGCACTCATCTGCACCAGGAACTCTGCAAGTGCAAGCATGCTTATTTTTAAATTCTTGAAAATAAAAGCAGATCTGACCTTCTCCATGCTCATTTTCTCTGGCATCACAATGATACAACGGTAACCTTTCACTGCTGCAGCCAAGGCCAGCCCAATTCCTGGAAGCAAGCAAAGACACGTAGAACATACAGTAAGGAGCAACAAAGAACAAAACCCACAATGCTAGCTTTGGCATGCCCTGGCTTTAATCAGATTTTTACCAGAGGCTTGACAAAAGGAATGTTTCTGGCTGTTGGGGAGAACTGGGTTTACAGATGCTGGTAGTTCTTAAAGGATCACAGCCGACAAAGTTTAGCCAAGGGTGGGAAAACTTGACATGCACAAACTGCTAGCTTTACCATATGCACTTCCAGGGATGGGGCATCCACAACTTCCCTGGAACAGGTTGCCCATGGAAGCTGTGGATGTCCCATCCTTGCAAGTGTTCAAAGCCAGGTTGGATGAGGCTTTGAGCAACCTGGTTTAGTGGGAGGTGTCCCTGCCTAGAGCAGGGGTGTTGGACTAGATGATCTTTAATGTGCCTTCCAACCTAAACCATTCTATGATTCTATGACATCACCTTTCTCCTGTCTCCCACACTTCATTTTTACAGAATTAAATTTGGAAAGGAATGAGCTTTAAGCTAAAGAAGACTAGAGCAATCATTTTTGTAGTGTCAGAAGAGCATTAGAGCCTCTATTGACCGACTTCGGCATTAAATCCCTAGTTTACAGTGTGCCAATACAAAGTCCTTTCTAAAAAGACATGATTACATGTTTGAAAATGTAATCCAGGAGTACAGCACAGACTGGGATCTACCTGGCTGGGGAGCAGCTCTATGGAAAGGGACCTAGTGGTCCCGGTGGACAAGCAACACAATATGAGTGAACAGTGTGCTGCTGTGGCAAAGAAAGCAAACAGGATGCTGGGTTGCATCAACAAGGGCATCACCAGCAGCGATAACGAAGTCCTTACCCCACTCTACTCAGCACTTGTCAGGCCACACCTGCAATACTGTGTTCAGTTTTGGTCCCCAATATACAAAAAAGATGTGGACAGGCTGGAGAGGGTCCAGAGAAGGGCCACAAAGATGCTCAAAGGACTGGGATGCTGGCTGCATGAGGAAAGGCTCAGAGAATCAGGATTGTTCAGCCTTGAGAAAAGAAGGCTTAGGGTTATCACCATGTTCCAGTATTTAAAGGCTGGTTACAAAGAAGATGGAGACTCCCTTTTTACAAGGAGTCACGTGGAAAAGATGAGGGATAATGGGTACAAGTTACTCCTGGGGAGATTCCAACTGGACACAAGAGGAAAAATTTTCACAATGAGAACAACCAGCCAGTGGAATAATCTCCCTGGGGAAGTGGTGGATTCCCCAACATTGGGCACTTAAAATTCAGCTGGACAGGGTGATGGGCCATCTTGTCTAGACTGTGCTTTTGCTAAGACAGGCTGGACCAGATGATCTTTGAGATGGCTTCCAACCTGGTATTCTGTGATTAAGTGCTGTTTGTGATCAAGGTTCTTATGCACTATGTCAACTTGCTACCACGGTGAAGTACCTTGACTGTTACAGACAGACACCTCATTTCTACTTCAAAAATCTGCAGGTCCAGCCTGGTTTCTGCCCTCCAGCTTCTCATTGTCTGCCCACCTGAAGAGCTAAGCTCAGAAGTGCCTTCCCCATAGAAGAGAAGCTTACACCTGTTATCAAATCACCCCTCTATTGGATAAGCTAAACAGATCAAGTTACTTGATATGCATCTGAGCTCAGGCTGCATGGCACCTCCCCTGTTTTTTTAGGTACCAGGCACAGTACCAACATGACAATGCCTCACAGGCAGTTTACCCTACACAGAGACTTGCTTGTTCAAAGCTGGCTCTGTTTCTACATGGTGCTGAAGTGGTGGGATGAAAAAAAAATAAAAATCTTTAACTGTTCCTGTAAGAGAAGCATAACTCACGCTTCAGGTAATTCAAGTAGTGTTTAAATATTTGGGGGAGGTGGGGATGACGATGATGATTTTTCCTAGTATATTACAGATAAATATGGATGCTCAGTAAAAAGAAAAGAAAACAAAACAAAACCAAAAAACACCTCCAACAACAACAACAAAAAAAGACAGCAAAGGCCTCACTGAGGCTAAAGACTGAAGGGAAGCCATCCAGCACCCTCCCTTAAGGTCTGTGATGAAGGAAGTATTTTGAGACCTGAACTATAACACTTTGTACTTTCTGCTACTGTCCTGGAAATGCAGCAAACATCAAAACAGGACTTTGGCTGAGGGAAAAGTGGGATGCAGAGAGGACAAAAATGTAACACTAGCTCTCACATTTAACATACTTAGTAGCTCTGAGCAGTAGCCTAGAGCAAAAGCCAATTCTCTCAGGTTACCATCTGCCCTAGTCTTTGCTTTTACTGAAGAGAGACATCTTTCTGACGAAATTGTCCTGTTACCTCCTTCAGTTCTGCCTTCTTTCTATCTTTTGGATTCTGTGGCAAGGAGAACCATTCATCGGGTATTGACCCAGAAAGCAGGATGTCATAGCATGACCTCAGATACTGGAGGTATAGCCAGAGTCACAAGGGCTTCAGTTGCACTGCACCGCTCACAGAGCAGCTGCTGACCAAACAGCAACTGATACGACTTCCCAGTTTTCTGCTGAAGGCAGGAGAACTGGTCACAGATCAGCTTATTATCCCAGTCCCTCCACTAACAAAGACTGGACTGGATCAAACGAACAAAAGAAAGAACTGCTCGGCCTGTGTCTATCAGAAGGCAACTGTGGATGCCCAGGAAAGAATTTAAGAATGGGACAAGACACCCCTTCAGAACACATCAGGCAGGAAAGTAGCTTGCAGCTCAGCTCAGGATCCTCCTCAGATGAAGCAGTATATTTTACATTGAACTAGCTCAAGGGGGAGCATTCCAAGTATGTTTACTCCCCACCAGTAGATCAGCTTCACAGAAGTACAACAGCTGTGATGCAGGAGCCCGGAGTTAACTCCAGGCTGCTCAGATCATCAGATGCTCTGCCCTGGCCCCTGACTAGCAGGACCATTCCTTCCTCCAGCCCTCCAAGGAGAAGACACTGACCCAAGTGGAACCTGTTGAAAAAAATCTAGGTGTGCAAGAACTATGTCAGCAGACAGTGCTGTGGGGATGCAGCTCATCTCCCATCTCAACTGCACCAACACAGGTAAGGCTGTTTCTCAAACCAGGCCCACCTCACCTGACAGAGGGACCATGGGACTTCCCAAATAAAATAGGAACATCCAGATTCACACCAGTGGTGCTTATTTTCCTCAATAATTTCAGTCAGACTTTAAATCTGAATAGGACCTAAAGACCCTTGTGAATCTGGCCAAACACTTCATTTCTTTTAAAGCAAAGGGCCTCTGCAAATTTAGCAGACCTCCCTCCCAGCTGTTCAGCTCAGCATAGGACACTGCAGAATTGTTCCTTGTGTGAGATGGAAGAGGCACTCCACCGTAAACCATGGGATCCCCTTTCTTCGTTGCACAGGCAGCCTCCATGCTCTAATCTCAAGTCTGCCTCTTCCAGAAAACCACCACAGCATTTTCCCCCCCACTCATTGCGAGGGTCTCTCCAAGCCCTACCTGTGTTTCCAGAGGTTGGCTCTATGATAGTGTCCCCAGGCTTCAAGATCCCAGCTTTTTCAGCATCCTCTACCATCCTCAGGCTGATGCGGTCCTTCACACTGCCCCCAGCATTGAAGAACTCACACTTTGCCACTGGAAACAAAGAAACCAAGCAGAGTTCTTAAACAGCAGTCATTTGTTAAACAGGCTGCTGATCCCAAACATATCTGCAAGAACAACTCTGTTAACATGTCTGCCCAATTGACCTCTCTACTTTACAACACCAGAGATGGGGATTCAGTTCACAGCATCTCCACTGTTAAAGAGTCACAACAACACAGCAAGTTTGGTACTTGATGCTGGCCACAGAAGCCAGGAACCCACACTCTGTCAGTCTCCTCAACATATGACTTCTCCTTTCATCTTTCCTCTTTATTACAGTCCAGTCATTAGGATGAAATGCCCCAGAGCTCTTCCACTGCAACAGCATGAGGGAAAGAGAACTCTACCAACATTCCTTGCCTCTTCCCTGCTGCATTCTTCAACCAAAATGTTTCTGATCAAACTGGAAGTTTCCCCCCTTGTTCAGCCTACACTTTCACTTCAGTACTCCCAGCATTAATCCCTTCATTGTTGTCAAACACCACCTTTCAGGACTCTGATCAGAGCCTCCTGATATCTCCAGTAGGTTTGGGTTTAAAAAACAAACAAACATTCATTGAGAGTTTCATCCCTTTCATCATTTTCAGTGATCTTTAGTGGTAACTGCAAGTCTCCATTTTTAGACATACTGATGAATACTCTGAATATGAGAAGCAGTTAAAAACTTCCTAGAACTTTTAAAATTAAAAAATTACTTTCTATGAAAAAAGACCTTTTCCACAAAAATGGAACAGTTGCAGGAAATGTCCTCATGAAGTACAAATTTAAAGATGGTTTAGACAACCAAATCCTAAAAACCTGAAAATCGGCCAAAGAAAAAGAGGAATTTTTCTCACCATTTTCTACAGTGTACCTGCACTCCTCCTATGCTCAGGTGAGACTCCAGTGGTCCCACTGTTAACCAGGACTACCCAAGTTTCTGAAACAGTGTTTCTTATTTTGGTTTTCTGCCTGCAGAAGTACTCACAGAGTTCACACTTGAGCCCATACTGCTTCCCAATCTTGTTGATTCGCACCAAGGGTGTATTGCCAACTTTATTGAGGATGCTTGGCAGGATTTTCAGAGGTTCTGGCCTGGTACACATACAAACAAAGTCAGTGTATTCAGAGAAGGGGCCACAGGCAGGTCACACAAAAGCAACACAGCATTTCCAATGCATTTTATTTCAACCAGCTTTCTCTCCGCCCTTTACCAGACTAGTTATTTTGGATATTTTAGTTTAAAAGAACTTCCGTTGGATAGAAATTCATAAAACATCAAGTCCTTGATCCAAAACAAGGATTAATGAGACACTAAGCCAAGTGCTGATGCAAGAATGAAGTGCTCTGCACTTCCTCCTGGCATGAAGTAGCTTAGCACTGCTCAGTCAGCTATTTTACAAGCAAAAGGCATTAACAGTGCAATCTTTCATCTAGTCAGGGAACTGCTTGCCAGGTTACTCAAAATAAGTTATTTCCAGTCCATGTAGTTTCACATCTTTGGTGCAAGGCCCCTTGTATGCTTAACCTTGGCTCTTAGCTTTGCTTATGCATGGAAGTTATGAAGCACCAGCATATCTACAAGCTAAAGAGCATCAATTTAAATCAGTCATCTTCTGTCAAATCCACATGGCTCTGACGGAACCTGGATTAGTGCTGTACTAAAAATCAGCAAATAAAAGCAATACTTACAGAGTGGTATGACGATGGGGGGAGGCAGAGGGGGGTTTCCCAAGCTTCCATGTGCATTTGCTAGGTGTATCAGGACGGATCCACTCCCTTTCCTTCTCATTAGCCTTGCAGTTCTCATTGTCCATCCGACCAGGGAGGAAATACTTGCCAGGTGCATGAGGGCATGAGTTCATATCTGGCTTCTGCTGGGAAGGAAGTCTAGGCGTTTCATCCTTGGGAGAGGTGGAAAGAAAAGACAATTAAAAAAAAAGAAAGAAGGGGACCATGGGAATAGAGAGAGTGATTTCTATGCCCTGCGGTAACAAGGTCAGAGCATCTTTTGAGACTATCAAAGTTACTCAAGTTCTGTGCCATGGGAAACCACCCACTCACATTCATATCATTGCCCTTCCTAAAATAGCTAAAATCATGTTACTCGTAAGGAGTCCTTATTCTTGCCTCTGTCCCTTCACCAACGCATCTATTTCCAGCCTAGTGTTTCAGCATGCAGTTCTTCTGAGGGAAGCCTGAACAGAAATTACCCTGGTGGAAATTTACAAGCAAGCGGTATTGCGTATAAACCAAAAGGAGCAATGGCAACAAGTAGCTTTTAACACACAAGAACAGGTTCTGCCACTGACTACAAGAGATCCTATCACTGTACCTAAGACCCAGGTGTTAGGGGAGAGAGCACAGTATGTCTCAGTTAGATGAATCCCATCCTCAAGTATGCCAGTCTCGTTTTTCCCTTATTTGAAAAAGGTCACAACAAACGGGTATCTTAATGGTTAGTTGATATTTCCATAGTACTGTGAAGATGGGAAAGCATTTCAGCATAATTTTGATTTGCCAAATCCTTACCACCAAAAACAAGAATTTTGCACTGCAATGAGTGCAAAAGCTCAATACAGTGCCCTACAGGAAGAAAACTTAAACACAATGAAGCATGTGCTTACTGTAACTAGCCTCCATAAATATCAAGAAAACAGGACTAATCTCATGGGAGACACCCCTCTCACACCAAAAACCAGCTCTCTGAAATTAAACCTCCCCATTCCAAGCAAAGAGGAACAGAGTAAGACTACTTGGTGACTAATTAGAAAAAGGTGCCAAAAGACTCTGAATTGCTACTTGTGGTCACGAAGAAGAACTCTTCCAGAAAGGCCACTGGTTTCAATAGCACTCACCTCCACAGCATTCCAGGGGGGGAAAAAAAAAAAAAAAAAAAGAAAAAAAAAAAAAGAAATGCCTCCAAAAACAGATGTGGCCTTCCTAACTTCTGGTGACAGAAAACAGTATTCCCCAAAGATCAATGAGTACCTTAGAGACAGAAACAGGCTTTTCAGATATCAATTTCTCCATGTTCTTTGGTGAAGGCAACAGCACAGTAGACTGGACTTTCTTCAGAAGACCGAGTACTGTGGGTCACAAAACTGGAATCCTCTTCAAAGCTGCAGATCACGCAAGTTAGAAAAAGAAAAAAGCTATCAGGAAACAGTCTCTTTTAGGGGAAAGACACACGTCCCACTTTAATCAGGGAAAAAAAGCAGCTGCAAAACAAAGTGAAGGTGTCTTGTATAAACAGGATTAAAAAAAAATAATAATGCAGCAGAGGTATTGCGCAAGACCAATGGAGGGTCCCCTTACCCTGTTCTTCCCACATTGCCTAATCTTCCCTGTGCTCTGCCCTCCACAGCTCAGACCCAGTAAAGTAAGCAGAAAACATCTCTATTGGACTGTCTGCAATTCCATAAGCTTGAAAGCCACACAAAGTATTAGAAAATACTCCAGTTCACAGGATATATACTTCTAGGAACACCAAGGGTGAAAGGGCTTCATGGGGCCATCACCGAAAGATCCTGTAAACCACTTGGGAAACGGCTTTATACAGGGAACGCTTGCAGAGGCCTCTCTACCCTTAAGGAGACCTAAACTTCACAAGTTGCTACTCAAACTGAATCAGTCTTGCGTGCACAACTGTAGCGATGCAGGATACAACACACAGAGCAAACATTTCAACCACAAGGAAGCCTTCTAGCAGGTTTTTGGTTTTGAAACTAGTAAATATAAAATAGAAGCAGTAAGTTCATTTCTCCTACTCCAGCCAGTTGCTCATAGAGCCTGCCTGCTTCCTTTCCATTAAAGACAAAAATCTGTCTGAAGTCTTGGAAAGTGTGGGGTTTTTTTCCCTAATACTTGTTTTTCCCATCACCATTGTGCAGCAAGATTCAAACTCTTTCCATTACTGAATTATGCTAGGCCTGGAAAGGGTCCCTGGCCTCATCCTCTTTCTTCTGACAAATACACACAAAACAGATACAGCTTAGATCAGGCAGAGTTGATGGTCTGGTGACACGCTGGAAAAAATCTGAATCACAGGATCAGTGAACTTTAGCATTTGATTCTGCAAGTTAACATGCACCACTTACCACTACTGCCTTATGCATACCAATTCCTTTCTTGTGTACTGATTTGAAGAAAATGTCTAAGGTGTTTAAACTGCCCTCCTTCAGGGAAAAAAGCCTCTGAAAGCGCCAACTTTTCCAGATTATATCCAGAAGGAGAATTATTTCAAGCCTTAAGTCTTCCATGCCACCAAAACAATATGATTCAACTTTTTTTAGGTTAATCCCCAAGCACCAAGATGGACTACATCCTGTCCTAGACTACTGACCAGGACTAGACTGAGAGACACCAGTCCAAGAAAGATAATATCCCATAAATATATATAATCTAACATCAACCAGTCTTTGTTACCAGAAGTTATCTTACTTCCAGTTCGAAAGTGAAACTCAGCCTTCATTTTTATTTCTAGAAGGTGCCTCGTCCACAGTTCAGAATATCAGCACTTTTTTTAGTAAAGAAAAAATAATGAAGAAGTTTCAAGTCTTTCTATGAGCCACATTCATGTGCTCCTTCAGCACATCTTTGCTGCCAAAGGATCAAACTATTTCAACATTCAGGGAGAAAGCAGCAAGGGGTTATAGATAGGAAACAGCAGATTTTGTTCATCTTCTAGGTTCTGATAAAACAGGAGTGGAAAACCTTTAAAAGCTTTAAATCACCAGTCCACAGTGTCATTCAAGAGGGTCCAAAAATTGAGGAGGAAGGGGGAGAAATTTGTTGCAGTAAAAGTTTCAGGGGTTTCAAAAAAATAAATATTTGATCTTCGTATTGACGGCAGAAAAGAAATGAATGTGGCTCTCTTCAAAAGCTGCCTTTTGGAGGACTCCCTCTGAATTGGGAAAGACAATACCATCTAATTTCCTCTATTGTAAGGCAAAAAAAAATCCATGATCCACTAACAGCAACACCCATCATCTCTTGAACTAGAAACAGCAGAAATGGAGGAAAAGCTATATTTATCACCTTCAAATAAGCTGTGAGATTCTTTCATATGTTTAGAATGGCAATACGCTGATGTTTGATCAAAGCTTCAGTAATGGGTCTAGAACTCTGAACGAAACCAAGGACAGAGAGAAAAAGCTAACCACAAGTATTACCAACAAAAATCCTGTCACCAAATACTAACCTTAAGCAACATCACTACTTGGAAGCTCCTGTTCAATAAATGGAAGCTCCTGTTCAATAAATGCCTTCAAGTCATTTTATTAGGCATTATTTTAAATAACCCCACACCCACCCAGCCCAAAGTAGATAGGGATGCATATATACACGTACAAAGTCAAATTCTAATCATGCTAGTAGCTAATCAGTCTTAGCTATGGTCAACTTAACATCTTAGGGTTTTGAAGGAGGACAAAATCCTAGGACAGACTTGGTTGTTCTCCAATGGGAATTATTACTACAACACTCAGCACAAACATAAAAGTATCTGTGATGGCTTACTGTTATACCTAAGAAACAGGTCAAGAGCCCAAGAGTGACTTGTCGTGTTCAGAACTAACAGGAAGATCTCAGATCTTCAAGCTCCTTCAGTGCTACTGATAAGCTCCCTGAACACGACCCAGAACATCCAACTGGTGCTTACAACACTAGATGATGCAACTTCAGCAAAACAGGGGCAGAGGTGGTCAGTTTAGGATATCCAAATTCCTCCCAAGACCTATGATCCTGCTTACAGGCCCAAATCAGGCCCCAGGAAGCTGGTTCCATCTTTCTACCGGGGAGATCTCTGGTGGACAAAGGAAAGGGGCTGAGCAGAAATCGCCAAAACGGAGGACGATAGCAACTTCTTCACTAGCCTGACCCTCTTTTTAAGTCTTTCTTCTGAGAATGTAGACTGGGGAGACAGGACAGGAGAATGGTGACCGCTGCTCCAACTGCAATTGAACACTGCTCAGAACAGTCTGAGGGACATAAGCTGCAGGAAGAGTTGCCCATCTTCATGAAAGAAATTCTGTCAGCCTGAATTTAAGTTTGCTGTAAAAAGGAACACTCCCACAACTAGCCGGGGGTGTGGGCTGAGTCTAACTAGACAAGCCTGACTAACATCTACCATTATATCTGCAAAGCATGTGAGGCAGAAAAATCAGAAAGACAATTTACAAAGTTACTTATACCTAAATCACGAAGGGGATTGGGACATAAGTAGAGATATGAGATCCAGAAACCCTCATGGGCAAGGCTTACATCTCTGGATCCATCTCCACAGGGAACCCAAGACCTAAACAATTTCTCAACTCCTACAGAACAGGATTGAAGGCCACCAAGTGAAATTAAACCCCAGCGAGACTGAGCTGAACTCACTCCATAGATATGTTAGGAGCTACAGTTTCTAAGGCTGTTTACAGTATATTATGTCAGCACTACTGCAGACATTTAAAGAGTATCATGTATGCGAGAACCTAATTAACTTGAGTCTTGACTGAAGCAGAAATGAAGCTGTCTAAAAGGCAGGTGTAAGAGGTGGATCACAGAGAAATGCCCCAAGGGCTAACTAGTCAGCAAGAGATGAGATACGGGGTTTCATTATGCTGCGGCCCAAGAATGGGAAACTTTGACATTAAGCAAGTACTTTACTCTGTGAACAAGTAAGCCACTGCAAACCAGTTGTTCTGCTCACTCTGAGTATCACAGGGTCTTAGAGAGCTTTAGGATCTTTACAGGTTTAAAGATGTAGCAGTACCCATCTAGCCTTTGGAAGCACCACAGCTATAAGCGATTCAGGAGTCAATCAGTCATCTGCTTTTTAGTTTGGTGTGTTGCCGTTCCCCCATGATTCCCCCCC
>NW_009649936.1:4404784-4407011 GCF_000708025.1 Charadrius vociferus
CCCCCCCGCTACTTCCTCAGTAGCGGTCAGCCTTTGCTTCTCTGTCAGGAGACATCAAGTGACCTGAAGTAACTGGGATATGAATTAACAACACTGTGGCTCTAGGAAGAAATACTTTGAGAATCCAATCTTATCTGTTCTCCTCTACAGAGGAGATGAGCACACGTGTGTCCTCTCAGCAATCACTCTTCCTTTCAAGGCTGGACTAGCATACTCATAAGCCTCCTGATAGGAAATGAGTAGTTCTTTAATGCCTCTGTAACACTGCAAAGATGTTAAAACTTCAACAGCAAAGCAACTTCCACCACTATGGCAACTATTATGCTAGAAATCAGGCTGTGAAAACATGAAAGTGTTCAGTCTGCCTTCCCCCCACAGAAAGGAAGCTGTGCATGCAGCTGTAACCCAGGTGTCTTCCAACATCTCCATTTCCCGAACTCAGTCCAACCCTGTCTGGACTCGCCTGGTAAGTCTTCTGAAGGAAGACTGATGTCCTCAAGGAGCACAGAAGCATTAGAGAAAAGATTGGAGAATGCCTTTATCTGCATTTTTCCCTGTTGCAGTCAGAAACTTTCATTATTTCTTTCCCTGCTTCTAGCTCCCTTTCCTTAGTCAGCACACAAAGATGGACCAACACTACAACCTGAACTCTGCTCTTGATCTGCCAAGCTCACCAACTACATGGAGGGAAGCATTACAGGCAGGACAACAGAGACTCAGAGATTAAGCAAGGTGCCCAGCATGACAAAAAGAGGGAGTTGGAGCTCTGCTCTCAATTTCTGACCAGGTTTATAAAACAGATAAAGCACTGCTCCCCTTCCCCAGCATTACAAGGCATCACATCTTTTATTAGCCCAGGGACCTCTGATAAGGGCTGGCAAAGAAACACTGGTCACCACTGCCTGGGCAGGAGGCCAGCATTTTGGCTGATGCATGTTTTGTGGGAAAGACCAGCTGCCGCCCACTCTGGCTATGTCTGTAGAGCTTTTGGCAGGCATCCGCAGTGCAACCATGAGCACGGTACACCCTGCTGCCTGCCTAGCTCCTATGTATCTCAAATGCAGACAGCAGGCACATGCCAATAGCCAGAGGCCAGCCTGGCAGCCTGTTATGCTGCCAGCGCCAGATTTAGTGACGTACCTGAGCCAGCATGCATGCTCCACGACACAGGCCACTCGTGACCCTTGCTACCAACCTTGCTACCTTGTTTTTAGAAGTACTGCTCCGGATTGAGGAAAGCAGGTAGGTTAACTCACACACAGAGGGGTTACAACAGGACACTAAAGAGCCACCAACTAATATCAAAAAAGATGACCTGCCCAAATGCCCCAAGTACTGGACTTAGCCTAGCACCTAAACCGTACTTCATCAGTAGTGATTTCACTACAGACATTCTCCTGCTAAGAAATACCAGGTTCTAAGCAGGTCTCAGTTTCCCAGGAAATACCATTCTTCATCTGACATAAAATCCAGATATTTCATTTATCTCCATACTCTGAGTTTTCCCTCCTTGCTGCAGCACAAGTTTTGCAGAACGCGGAGCTCCCATGCCTCAACTCAGCAAACAGACTCGTTTAAAGTGTAAACACTCTGAGCAACTTTGCTGGAACAGGGCCCAACACTCTACAACCTCCATGGTCAAAGGCTTTAATATTTAAAAAAAAAAAAAAAAAGAAATACACAGAAGACTAGATATTCAAAGAGGAAAAGGAGAGGAATTGCTTGTCTTTCAAGTAACGACTCGTTCAGTAATATGCCAGCAGCATTGCTAACGTTGCTATTCGAAGTAGGTCTCACAGCTCTCAGCCAAGTTCAGACCCTTCCTAATAGGGGAAGGACAACGCATACAATAAAGCGTAATAGAAGAAGCTTCTTAGTTCACTGAGTTAGCCAGAATTGCCAAAAAAACACATTGGCAAGAGACGGCCAGGAGAACAACGGGTGACAGGCCAAGAACGGCCAAAGAGCCGGTGCCAAACCCAGCGAGAAAAACAAAAGGCGCAGTATCATCTTGCAAGCCTGAGTAAGAAGCACGAAGCCGACCTCTCCTCCTCCCGCTCGCCCGGAGCACGCCGGGCCGCAGGCACCCTCCCGCTCGCCCGGAACAGCCCCGAAACCGCCCATTCCTCACCTCTTCTCTTAATTACAAACTAAAAACGAAAGCCCACCCGCGCAGCACAACCGCATTCACCCCCCAGCCCGCCATCCTTCCCCGACGCCCGAGGCC
>NW_009649936.1:4407576-4432734 GCF_000708025.1 Charadrius vociferus
CCCCCAGACCTGGGCCTTCGAAGGCGACGTTGCATCGTGCGCCGGGAGGCAGTGGCCTTAGAGAGGAATAGGCGCGCAGGCTGCTTGTAACCCCCGGGCGCTGCAAGTGTTACTGGCTACCTGCCTCGTTTGGGAACAAAAATAAAATACCCAGCGCATCCGAGGGGGCTGCTGTAAGGGGGTGGGGTCACCGTTGGCTCTGCAGCCAGACACCCCCCGGCAGCCGAACCCCCTGAAAAGGCCTGGGCGGCGCTGCGTCCAGGCACAGGCCTCGTGCTGTCCGTCTTGCAGCTGCCTTGGCAGCCCTGTCTCGGCTTGCCCAAGATCGGCATCAGGGGAGAGAGAGGGCCCAGGCGTCTCTGGGTCTCGTATCAAAGCCTGGAAACACCCAGCCCCGGGCAGGGAGGAGCTGGTGAATCCCCCAGCTGGGAGCTGTGGGCTGGAATTGGTGCCACAGAGAGTAGGTGGGACTGTCTCACTGAAATAAACCCATACTGGTCATTGTACAAGCGGTACTTGTGCCACAAGTCAGGAAACAGGCTTATCCCAAAAGGTGTCAAACCCTAAGCATAACTTCGGAAAATTCCTTTAACACTTAGTTTGAAGCTCCTGTGTTGTCTACAATTTGGCACTCATCTGCTGGTGTGCTTGCTGGCACAGAGGCAGGCTTGCGTATTTCTTGTGAAGGCGCCAGGGCCAGGTTGGATGGGGCTTTGAGCAACCTGGTCTAGTGGAAGGTGTCCCTGCCCATGGCAGGGGGGTCAGAACTAGATGATATTTAAGGTTCCTTCCAACTCTAACCATTCTATGATTCTGTGAAGGAGCAGCCACATCGAACTTTGTGCAGGGCTGTGTCCTAGCTGAATTGGCTTAAACTCCATGAGTCCTTATGGCACCAATACAGTGGGTCCTTATTATGCCCTGATGTAATTACAGCACTTCTGATGGTGTCTGAGAATGTGATAATGAGGTATTGGCCTGGGAAGTTGCTCAGTGTCACGATAGCTGCATCTGCACTGTTGTGAACAGAGCTTTACAATGTATAATAACATGGGCTGCAGGTGAATTTAAGACAGTACAAATTGTCTCAGAGTAATTTGTGACAACCACAAGGTGCTCCAGATTATGCAGAAAGTTTAAAAAAAAAACCAGAAATCCTTACATGAAAGCATGAGACACCAAAAAGGCTTACCAGAGTAAAACACCTCAAGAACATAGCTTGTTGCTGTAGAACATCCAAGCAGCAATTTCTTCCATATCTATAAAAACTACCAATAAAAAGAAAAGCAATTCGAGGTAGCTTTATTTTAGAACGTGATTCCCCCTGAAGTGTTCCATGTGTTCTAGGTAATTGAAGAAGTGGAGACAATTGTATGTCTCCATCTGTACATATAGATACTATGTAGTATAGCTATTTGGACACTATTGCATGCTATATAAAAATAAAAAGTAAGGAACAGGATGTTTTAATCAAGTGGTAAACATGACAGAAGAGACTTTACAACTGGATGTGACTGGTCTGAAGCTGCATGTCTTAGGGTTACAAAGTCAAGGGTGCCTCTGGTAAGAAAATGGACCATGACTAGAATGTGGGGTGAAGTTTATGAAAAAAACACAGGAAAAACACTGAGCAATTAAAAACAAATCAAGAGAAAAGCCAGGTATTTTATATTGGCCCTAAATGAACAGTGACGCTGAGGCAGCTGTTTCATTACATATGCTAAAAATCCACACAAATTACAGGGAAAAATTCATGTTGATGACAAATTACATTGCTTTTTCCCTGCCCCTTTCTAGATCAAAGTAGATGTAAACCTACTTCGAATTCCATGTTGCTATTCTGATTTTCCCAAAGAAAGATTTACTAGAAAATACTTCTGTTAAACAGGACAATTATTTACTTTAATTCACAGTTTGCCTAGCTAATTATGTCTGAAATATGCAGGTAAAGTGAGGTTTGCACAAGTAACCATTAGCCCCACTGGAAAAACATCAATTGGAAAAGCATGTGGAATCAGATTCTAGCTCACACTTGGTGCAGCTAAATTACGGAATGGCACAAAGAGGAATGCAGAGCGTGGAAAACGGTGACGCTAAGAATGCCTGGCCCTTGAAATGGATAACAGAAAAACTGTGAGGCACCAGGACACACGTGAGGCCCAGCCACAAAGCACCACGAAGCGAAAATCCATGAATATTCAGAACGGAATGGGTGCAAGTGTTTGAAAATTGCAGTTGTACCCACAGAGGGTACCCAAGGAGGGATAACCATACCTTTTATGCCTTTCAGGAGGGACTGAGGGAAGAGGCACTGAGTCAGCTCTTCTGTCTGAAAAACTGCCAGCCTCACAGCAGCCACTGCAGCTTCAGGCAGATGGGCATCGACATATGAAATCAGCAGCACAGATGGATTTGTGAGATCCTGTAAAATGTAAAACAGATACCTCAGAGGAGAGTTGCAAGACCAAGTGACAGCACTAGGCGTGTTGGAAACTACCTGAACATAATGTGTGAGGCTAATGAGAGGGATTTGTAATTGCACCACAGCTCTGCACTCAAAATTTTATCTATCTTCTTCACCATGCTAGCAGTAAGGTGAAGGTAAACTAGCAACACTTACAAGAAGGTAGGAGATTCGTCTTTAAAAAATGACTTAAAAGATAACCACAGCGACACCGACCCACACGGTGCCATTGGCACTAACAGCATTAAAATCACTCACGGTGGCTGAGAATGAATACACAAAGCTTTTCTCTACCCCACTGCCTGCTAATTAGATCCTTTATGGCTAAGCCAAATCAGTGGGACACTTAGATTACTCTTCAACCCAGACTTGTGAATAACTCCCATAAATCAGCAGGTCACTTCTAGTTTCATAAGCGGAGCCACTTAAGCCAATTCCTGAGATCTGACAGTTCCTAGGATTAAGTTTCTCCTAAGGAAGAAGAGGAGTTGTGGTGAAGGTTGGTATATAGTCAAAACTATGATTTGATCAGCCTAGTAGCGATGTGACACCCACTGGAATAACATAGAAATAAGCAGCTTGCTTAGAAGTGGCAAGCAGGGAATGTTGTTTCTTGTATCATTGATAAGTAGACACGCTGAAAGCTGAAAAGTTCAAGGAGAGAGATCCCTTGGACAAGTGCAATCAGTGATCAAAGCGAAGGGGGGAAAAAGGTAAACGCTGTTGTGGTAGGATCACTGAAGGAGGAATGTCAGGTGAAAGAGGCTTTTTGTGAGAGACTGATGAAGTCACCCAAAGAACCAATGGTGCTTCAGTGGTACCCAGAGCCCTTTTGGGAAGGGAGAGCACAAGGCCATCGCACAAGCTCATGGAAACGTTTTTATACAAAGGGAAGAAAAAGCAGCCCAAGAAGAGCCACTCCATATTTTAACTGCATGGGAGAGGCCGCAAGCAATTTGGAGGACAGAATCATAGTTCAAAATTATCTTTGACTGACTGGAGAAATGAGATGAGAAAGTAAAACAGGAAGTTGGTCGATAAGGACAAATGCAAAATTTTACAGCCAGGCAGGAACAATCAACTGCTTGAGTAGCCATCTGGACAGCAACTGGGTGGAGTGGAAGGTATAACTATAGTGCCATGCAAACTCAATGTGAGTCAACAAGGCTGTGCTGTTGTGAAAAAAGCAAACGTCATACAGGGTTATGCAAACAGGAATATAGTCTGCAGGACACATGGCACTCTCAGCACTGGTGCACTTCGTTGAGGTTCCATGTCCCATCTGGAAATGCTGCATTTCAAAAAAGATACGGCCCATGTGGGACATGGCCTGAGGAGGACAAGAAAGTTAGAGAGAAACATGGCCCTGGAGGAAAGACTGGAAGAAGTGGAGTTACTCAGAGAAGAGAAAACTGAAAAGAGGCAGAACTGTCTTCACTTAGCTAAAGGGCAACGAGGAAGGGGATAAACCACTTTTCATGTTCCTTCAGAACAGGAGAAAGTGGAAAAGGTCAAAGTTACAGCAAGGAGGATTTAGGCTGAACATCAGAACCACAGCACTGCTCAGGCATGAGGGACCTCAGGAGGACTGCAGTCCACCCTCCTGCTCAAAGCAGGGCCCGTCTAGAGGTCTACCCAGGTTGCTCAGGCCTTGTCCAGTCAGGTCTTGAAGGCTTCCCAGGACAGAGACTGCACAGCCAGTCCAGTGCCTGACTGTCCTCATGGAAAAAACGATTTCCCGACACTCAGCCCTCCACTTTTTCAACTCATGACTTCAGTAAAGATCCTGACTTTTCGTCTTGCTGACCTCCCTGAAGGCATCAGAGGGTGGCTGTTAGGTTCCCCCTCAGTCATCCCTTCTCTGGATTAAGCAAGTCCTGCTCCCCTGGCCTCTCCTCACAGGGCCACCACTCCAGCCCCTGACTGTCTTGGAGGCCCACCCCCCACCAACTCACTCCAACTTACTGATGTCTTTTCCCTACTAGGGGCCCAAAACAGTAGCCAATAGCTAGCTATGGTCCAACAGGTGCCGAGCAGGGGGGGATAATCACTTCCCTCAGTCTGTTGTCCATCCCTGTTCATCCCATCAAGGATGGAGTTCCCCCCCTTTGCTTCAAGGACACACTGGCCTCACATCCAGCTTGCTGCCCACCGTGACTCCCAGGGCCTTACCTGCACAGCTGCTCCCCAGTCAAGCAGCCCCCAGCCTGTGCCCTGCCAGGGGCTGGTCTACCCAAGGGGTAAGACTTTGTCTTTATTCCTTGTCCAGTTTCATGAGGTTCCTGCAGGCCCATCCCTTCAGCCTGTCCAGGTCCTTATAGATGACTGCCTTGTCCTCTAGTGTGTCAGGTGCACCACCCCAGTTTGGTGTCATCCAGAAACCCAATTAGGACACATTCATTTTCTCCTCTAAGTCACTGATAAAAAAATATTAAAACAGGACAGATACCGGCACAGACCCGGTACATACAGTACTTGTAACTGATCTCCAGGGAGGGTATGAACTTTTAATCACTGCCCTCTAAGCCCAATGACCCAGCAGGTTCTTCTCTCATCTGGCAAGCCACCCATGCAGACTGTAATAACCCAGCTTGGATACCAGGGTGGAGTGAGAGACTGTCAGAAACCTTGCTTAAGTCACTGCTAGCACTGCAAGGAGGACATAATCTGCCGCTCTCCCTTAGCTACAAATCTATTCCCTTTGCTGAAGATGTTTTTTCTGTACAGTGGTACAGCTGCCACCACATGTGTGTTTGAGAATCACAGAGTTGTCCAAAAGACCAAAGGCTTGCCTCCTTGGAGGCTGAGCAAGAAGGGCAATTAAATGTCTCTTTGTTGTGGTCAACACGGTCACATGAAAGGGTCAACAATCATGAGTCAAACCCCTCCAGAATGAAAAGACTGGCCCAGACATTAATGAGACTGTTACTCGGTCAGCTTTTGGCCTGTCTTATGCTTTGGAATTTCCCTTGCCCACCCCCAGCCCAGAAACGCAACAATTAACTTTGTATGCAATCCCAAAGCCAGTAGTGCAGTCTGCTCACTTTCCACTTGTGCTTTGTCCAGAAATCAGTTCTTCACATCCTGCCTCAATCCTTTTATCGAATCTCTTCCTCCTGCAGCTCCAGGACTTTTTTCTCCACCAACACAAGAGGAAGCAGATAGGAAGCACCCTCCGTGTTCACATGTGTTCACAAGAGAAGGAGGAGGAATGAATGGAAGATGCAGGACCCTTTTGATCCGTGAAGTGCTCTCTCATCTTTCTCTTAGACACGAGCAGTATTAGCTCCCGAGTGAAACAGGGGTAGGAAGAAAAGGGAGGAGCGGTTGCTCCCACCGGCTCTTCCCACGGCTCTCAGGCCCAGGAGACAGGCTGGTGCACAGGCTGCAGTGGGAGCAGCTCCCTCCCTCCCTTTTTCCCTCCCTCCCTCCGCCTGGCCGGAACCCAAGGCAGCTCCAGGAAGAAAGTGAGAGCGATCTGAAACACGGCCAATGTTCAGTCGCATAGGTAGCACGACTTGAAACGGAGCCAGGTGCTGGCACAAGCACATTAGGCCTGAGCCTGGTAGACTAAAGGCTCTTCTGTGAAAACAAAGAGGCAGGGAGACCAGCTTGTTTGCTATCTGCCTTTCTACCCGCTTTGTCTTGCAGCTCACTGGAACCAGAGCAGAAAGAATTTTATCCTTTTTTTTTTTCTCCAGACCTAACTAAAAGAGCAGCTTTGGAAACAGAAGACCTGGAAGTGACCTACAGCGCACTGATTTCACAGTGCTCCGGAAAACAGCACTCTGCACACCTTCGTCAAAAATGCATGAGTTTGTCCAAAAGGAATCCCTGAATCGTATTAATTTTCTGTTCCTAGTGGGAACAGCTTGCAGAGCTCAATCTTTTTAAGGTATTTGGATCAAAGGGGCAACCATACTCACACAAGCTGCTACAGGGCTCCAGCTCACCCGAGAGGAGTTGCTGACCCCAGCCTCACTCACATCCCACCACTTCATCAGAAGTTACCACCTTTCTGCTCTGCTGATGTACAAACGTGCGTTAACTTGCCTTTGGTCCTGTCAAAACGATCTAGTTAGAAAGCAAACACCAAAACTGAAATTATGAAAAAGTACCGACCCCTATAATTATCCGAGCGCTGCTAAGTAGTAGGCATGTGCTGTCTTAGCAGTTGGAGATAAGCACACCTTTCCCCTTCCCACTTTGCATGTTGAAATGAAGGAACGGGCTACCAGAAGCTAGTCTGTTGATGGCAGATCGGGTTTCTGAGCCCCCGCCATTCAAACCGGATTCCACAAATCCAATTTACAGCTGAAACTTTAGATCAATTGAATTAACACCTCTTTTAGCAGTAAGCTCCAGCAAGAAAACAGGGGCCTTCTAAGGCGGTTCTGCTGCTGCTGCTCAAATGCTATGGGACTGTGGTATAGGGTAGTAGAGTCCTTTCACTAGTAGTCCTTGCTGGAGGTTACAGTTTTATAAGAAATAAAAAGTGACATACATTAACAGAGGATTAGACCTGTATGACTGATAAGCACCTTGCTGACAAGGATTGTCCGCATAGCTGAGGTGAATTGCTCCGTTTTCCTTAAGCATGGATTTAACTAATATTGCAAAAAGAATTTGGAGACCTTCATCAAAAAAGTAACATTGGCTAATCAGATGAATCCAGAAATACTTGTGCATAGTTTTAGAATACATCGTGCATCAATTCAACAGGAAGATGTATTGATCTATTCTACAGACATTTGGCTGCAATTTTGATTTTTTCGAAATGCAACTTCAAGGTATCATCATGCTCTACAGTAATATAGCTCAGCTTCATCCTTGCAATAAACAGCAAACACAGCTTCAAACATTCTCTTCTATGACAGCCTTACCTATGAGGCATTACTTCCTTAGCAGCTGAAGTGAGCGCACACCAACTCCGTTCCGTCTTTTAGCTTTGCCTTTTCCTGAAGCAGACAGGTTTTTTGGGGCAGCCATCACTGCAGCAGCATCAGCAGTTACAAGCATTTGGAGAACGGAGTGATTACCATTCCCCCCCTGCCCAAACTGCTGTGAAAGCAGTTTCATTTCTGATATATGAAAGACAGTTCATTCAGCTTAAGGTGGTGTTGTAAAATAGTGGCAATGGACACAGTTGTTAACACCTGAAGTTTTGCAGCTGGAGCAATGCAACATTAGGAATAATCATCTTTAAAAAGCCATGACCCCTCTCAATTACTCATTTGTTCAATTAAACATGGTCCTTCTGTTAAAAATGTGCTGCCTTATTCTCTACAAAGCACCGCAACAGAAACTTGCAGGATCTCTCAACCAGAACCCTTACCACATAAAAAAAACCCAAACCCAAATGAAATGAAAAACCAAACAATCCCAAAACAAAACCTCAACTCCTAACCCCAAGTTGCACTCTTGGTACTTCAGCTTTGTCAAGTAACTATGGAGAGGTGGTTTTGGGGGGTCTTATTTTTGGTTGGGTTTTGGGTTTTTTTGGTTTTTTTTTTTTTTTTTTTTTTTTAGTTGAAGACATGCTCTACCAGCTCTAAAAAACAGAAGGCAAAGATTCACTCAAAAAATGGCTCGAGCTAAAACTTTGAAACTTGTAGTCTATGTCCTCATTAGTCATTTAAAGAGCAGCATCTCATCTAAAGGAAAGGGATAATTTTTATCAGATTCTTATAAAAAAAGGCTTTATTTTGAACAAGTTTTCTCCATTTGGTTTTACAGTCTCAGCATACATCATATTCATGGACAAGCAGCATTTTCACAGAATAAGAGCCAAATACAAAGAAGAGGAAGCCACTTGGGATTAACAGTTTCAACCTAATTGACTCAGACTTCAGAAAATACTGTATGCTGTCACTTATTTGAGGTAAAGGAATTCCATAAATTAAGATCCACTGTTTAACAGAAGAGCCAACAATGAAATATTTGTGAGAAGTAGGTACCTTTGGGAACGAAGGGGAAAAAAAAAATTTTACTCCAAGACATTGTGAGCAACAATGGAAGGGGGAGGTAGGATTTCCACTTGGTTTGTCTTGGTAAACCAATACAGTTCGGACTACATGTATGTTTAACCAAATTTGTGCAGTTTAAATTTCAAGTTTGATGAATTTTACTGGTAGTCTTAAAAGGTGAACCTAACTGAAGATATGTCATGAGCTTAGTTTATATGCTGAATGCTGTCACTAAGTAATCATTACATAATCAGGTAATGATTGGTGCACGTTTTTTTTTTTCCTTTGAGTATCCAGTAAAATCCATCGCTTTCAGTGCCCATTATGACATATTCCAGTTACGTGGTTAATTTTTGGGTAGCTGTGCAATGAGACCATAAAATGATGCATTTGGTAGAATTCAAGAGTGCTTTCTTAAGAAAAACTGTATTGGGGGGAGAGGGAGAAATCAACCTTCTGCTACCTTTTCACACAAAAATATACCTGCAGTTTAACAGGGTTTAGATAAACAGATGAAGGCCGTTACAGGGACACGTTTATACTAGTTTAAAATTATCTTGTTTAGAGAGCAAATCAGCTTCTGTCATTAATCTGTGCAAAAGAAGATCTTAAACACTATCCGCATTATACTATATACTGTTTTAAAAACCAGAAAGCCTACCCTCACCTTTTTGACCTTGAGATTTGAATTAGGCTAACAATCCTAAATCTTACTGAAGAGGAAATGGAACTGGATTAATATCCAGTCAACTGCAAGAACTAAATTATCAATGTTAAATTCCTAATGTCTGGCAGAAATAACACAGATTTCAGTTCAGACATCTAACGCACTGTTCAATTTCTTCCAGTGGAAAAAAAGCGCAAAATTTGATTTATGTACTTGCAACAAAACATTATGTGAAGATAGCTTCACTGCTTAGAGAGATACATTTCTTTAAAAAGGTTACTGGCAAAATAAATTTCACAATCTGGTTGGCTAAACCATCCATTGCAAACAAAGTAAATTCAAATCGAATTGGTGCAAGAATTTAGTTGTAAGAGGCAAAGCAGATGCATTTCAAAAAGATCATTTTTAAATATTTTGTTTGCCAATACCAAGTTCCAGTGAGCAAAATGGTTTTATACTTATTTTAGAGGCAGAGAGAAACTGGTTTGGTAATCTCGCTATGTAACACTTCCATATCCTTTCCTTTTTTTTTTTTTTTTGAATAATAATCAAAGAGCAGATTTACCATGTAGCAAGTTATCTGACTCGGAACTAAAAAAGCACTAGCAAATTCTCTCCCCCACTGGAAAGCTATATTTTATTACGTAGCTTCAGGTACATTAAGTTGTACCTTGCAGAAGTATGACCGCTGACCAAAATTTCTTACCACACTACACTTTGAATAAAAGCAGACATGAATGAAGTTAAACTAAGTCAGCCATTGTACAATTTGCCTCTCAAGATGTTCCAGCAACATTTCAAGTACAGCTTTAACCCCTTAAGAGACACACAACCTACAATATATAGCTTTTGTGCAATTCAGTTAAAACTCAGGCAGAAAAAAAATGTCTTGTTTGTGAAGAAACTGCCATTAGCTTTTTTTAGCTAACATTCATTAGCTTTTATCGCACTTCAGACTACCAGAAAGCAAGTAAAGGTAGAAAAAAAAAAAAATATTTTCCACTAGCATCCAATTAGTTTCCTATGACCTTGAACACTAACGAAATGCTTTTCCTTAAATGACAACTCAGAGAACATAGAGTGGAAAAAAAAGAAATCAGTCTGTTCGGAAATTTGGTACTTGCATTTAGGACCTCACATTTCCTTCAATAGATCCTACGTGTCATGTTGCATGGAGCATGAGGTTTTTTTTTTTAAAAAAATCTCACCTATTATGCCTATTATCAATCACTGCAATCAAAATATAACTTTTTTCCCCACACTGTGCTAGGCAACTTTCTTCCCAGCCAAAGAGAAAGGATTTAGTCAAGAATCATAAAAAAAAAAATTGAACTATGAACTCTGGCACAGCCCGGAGTAGCAACTCAACTACTCCAGAGTGCTTAGAAAATAGGCTTTAGATTTTACACCAGGAAATTGGATTTATTGTAAATGCCACAGTCACATTGATAGACAGAGCACAGACTTCTGGTAACAAACAAACATACATTTTTGTAACTAAGCGTTTCTACTTGGTAAATAAAAGCATTTCGCACAGCCTTCCTTTTAAATGTGCCTAAACTAACCTAAATAAGCAGACAGCATAGCAGAAAAGGGAAACTTATGTGAGTAACTGTTTCTTAAGCAGTATATTATTTTTACTATGTATATAATATTTTATATTATATACACACACATTTTCATCAACAGTTCAAATTATACCCGAATAAAAAAAAACCAAACAAAAACAGAACTGGCGCTCCTCCAATACATTTACCACCTTTCCCTCAGGCATAGTTAATCCAGGTATTTGTCAAGTTAGAGGAATGACAGTTAAAAAGACTCCCCCCACAAGAAACAAGTTACACAAAGAATACTGTATCACTACAAATTTTTTATTCAGAAGCCCATCTTTAAAAAAAATCTCATTATGAACTTGTTTGGTCAAACTACAACACTTTCTAGCAGACATACAGTAAAAATGGCATGGCTCAGAATCGACCAGATCTTTCACGATCTCTTGACCGCCTCCTATCACGTTCACGTCCTCCTCCTCCACCACCACCTCCACGACCACGATCTCTGGATCTAGACCGACGTTCACGGGACCTCGACCTGGATCTATGCCTTCAAAGAAAAGTTTAGATATTTTATTGTTTCATGACATTCAGCAATTTACTTGCAGTACCACACAGTTGAACGCTTACGGATATAAGTAATGAGGAAGAAAGACAAAGTACTATTAGAAGGATTGGTAAATAGGCACTCAGGCTGCAAAAACGTGTATTTACAAACTGAACAAACTTAATACCAAGGAGTCAAACCACACTGTTAAAAGACTCAACTGTTTGCTGCCAATCATCCATTATAATGGGTGTGCAAAACTTAAGGAAAGGCATGTAGGGGAACCACATGCACCGTTACACAGCTGTTAATTAAAGAAGAGATGGGGACACCTGCTTTTGCAGTTATGAATTGCTCTTAACAACACACAGCAAAAGTCTACAACTGTTTGTTAAGTCCACTCCTGTTAAATCAACTGCATTAATTAGCAATTACAACTCGGTTCCTTTTCCTTCTTTTTTTTCTCTAGCCCTCTCCCCCTCCCAGAAGCCATCAGCATTTGCAAATAATCTTCCCTGCCTCTGAGGTCGATGACTTAAATTCAGGGAGAAAGCTAAAACCACCCAGAATGGTACTGCTAACACAGCTACTATGGATTTATAGCTTATATGGCACTTGTCAAGGAAAAGAGTGGTTTGAACGTTTTTAAGCATTTTTAGAAAAGTCAATTTTATAAAAATAGGTAAACAGTACAGTTTTAAATAGGTGTAGAAATTACAGCAAAACTAAAAAGCTCAGAGAAATGAATGCTACAAGTCATAAGTTTGCAGAATGTTGTTCCATGGTGAGATGGTTTGACATGGGAGTGTGTGTGGTGACAAATTTTACTATGATGGAGGCACATGCATAACTCTTGTGTACCACTGGGCTGTCCAGAATTATTAAATTAACCTATTACTCAAAAGTTCTGGTTTACCCTCCTTTTTTCTAATTGAAAAACTTCTATGTATTTCATTCCATGTAGAACTACTTTCAGGTCAGTCCAGTTTATACAATCTACCAGTGAAACCCCACTGACAAGAACTGATTTTTTTTGTTATATCAAGCCTTACTGCTGAACTGTAACAGCTTTAGCCACACAAAGAATTTAAATAGGGCCAATAAAGACAAAACTGGATGGAGGACTCAGCTATTTTATTTGTTTTACCACAGGCTGAAATTAGGCTATGGGTAAAACAATCATGTTTTACAGACAAACACACAAGTCTGATCTTTCTTGCAATAAAAGGTGATACCTTCTAATTAGCCTTACTATGTCCCAGAGATTCAGATGCATGAAAGTGACCAAAAAGGCTAACACAAAAGCATACTTTGTCTTTTTCATAAATCATTCAAACATCTTAAAAGCTTACATTTTAGCTTAAATGAACATTAATTGTGATATTTTAGGAAAAGTATTTAGGCACAAATACATGTGCCTAAGCAACACAATCTACATTTTCCAAAGTTAAATTCATCCTTACAAGTTCTAAGACACTGCCAATTAGAGACATTTATAGGAAAAACATGTTCACAATCTCAGGCTCCTTCGGTGATTGAAAGAAACCTACAAAATTGTGCTCCATATAAAAGGAAACTCAACAATTTTGCATGTGTATCCTAAATAGCAAGGTCTTAAAAGCAAGCAGATTGAATCCAGCTCAGAGTGAACCATCCACAAGACATCATAGTAACAGCAGCAGTATAAGCCTATCTACAAAGTACATAAATAAATAATATAAATATATTTATCACAATCTTTTTTTGCCATTATGCAAAATTACTATTCCTTTGCCCTACCGAGAGCTCCTATCAAGAAGGGTCACATCGTGAGGCTAGCATTAGTAAAAAGTGAGCTGAATACAGTGACTGCCTGTTACTAACACTAAGGAATGAATACGCGATAGAAAAGTTAGCCATTAACTGTTAAAAACAAATAAGGTTGGGAATTGAATATAATCTATAGATATGCTGGACTGTGCATAATGCTGGAAGTGGCCAATCTGATCCTGCCAAAATGCCCATTAGCCATGTAGCCTGCTTTTAACAGAGACCACTAGCAAATACATTTAGAAGACAACAAAATAGTGAAGAAGCATAAAGCAATACTTCTCCTAAATAACATCTGCCTGTAACAGTTGGCAGCATGGAGATCTGAACCACAGGCAGGTCCTACCTACTTAGTAACTCAGTGAATATTCTCCTTGAAGCCTGCCTTCTCTTAAAGCCACATCAACCTTCAGCATCCACAGCACCACAGAGCAAGAAGCATCGTAACATGGTTGGGTGGTTTTTTTTTCGTTTTTTTTTTTGTTGTTGTTGTTTTTTGTTTTTGTTTTTTTTAAACACAAACTTATTCCTTTGTTCTAAACTGGTCGCTTGCTAGCTTTATTTGACACTTTCATTGGCATGTGTCAGAACCACATCAGAAAAAACAAAAGGACTGAAAGATTTGCCTTCAGAATTTTCAGCCACTGATCCTTAATTTACCTGTTTTAATCATGTTTAAAAACAAACTTACTTTTTACGACGACGCCCATATAACTCACGTCTTAGCTCTCGAGAAATGGGCTTCAAATGCATGAAGTTGCAGAAACCTCCTCGTGTACACTCTCTGAAACAGAATTCAAGAGACAGTTAAAATCCCCAGCTCTACACCACACCTGTTTGCCCTAAGCCCTAGTGGACCTCAAGCCACATCTTAACCACCTCTAGCATTAAAAACGGTAAATTGCAAGCACCATTTATGACACTGACTCACTCCTAGATCAAAATCCTAAATATGGCAAAAGTCAAGAGGTTAACTGTAGGTCCTCTATATTAACACGACCTGAAGTGGTTTTCTTCCTACACTAAGCTACACGTGAAACCCACACCCAAGCAACCACCCTGTCTTTCAAAGATACTGTCATTGGCAAACAGGAAATCACATTTTACCCCATTTCATATTGACGGCAACAGGCCTCTCTGAAGTCAGTCACAGGTGAAAGCTCAGCATGAATGGGCTGTCCATTAAACCAGCGGTTGTTCAGGTCGATCACAGCCTTTTCTGCATCTTCTTCACGGCGAAACTAAAAGCAAAATTAACATTTTCTTATGTTATAGAGAAGCAACAGAAGTAGATCAAATATTCTTATCAAATCAGTTGTGCAGTATCTGGGGCTTAGGACTAATAATCAAACTAGAAGCTACTTCAGAGTTCCTGGGACAGTCAACCAAATCAAGGGTAAAGATGCTAGCTTTTCATTAATCAGGACTCGGGGCTAATCACAACATCGATATTTCCCCTTAATAATGTTCTACTTAGTCTTTCAAGTACTATGGCTTGTATTCAAAGATAGATACGAGACATTGTGTTTTCTCAGTACAACTTTAAACAAAAAGAATGCTTAAGCATACTTTCTAGAACACTAATGCTCCAAACTTAATGGATTTTTTTCAAACATTTAAGAGAAACCTGCATGAGAACTGAAGCTCTCATTCACTTAAATTAGAATTTACAAAAATCTGATCCTGCAAAACTTGAGTGTTAAATTCCTTCTCACAGCTAATCAACTGAAAATTTTTAAAAACAACTTTTATTTCTGATTATGACCTACACAGCTGAGAATTTTAGGCGTGAAATTACTTTCCAGTTAAGGGAATGTACAGTAAAAATATTCAAACGAGCTCTCACACACCCCCAACACTGTGTACACACAATAGAATTTCTGAAAGGTGACAACTCTGTACTCATTATTCAAGAGATACCAATGATTTTTAATAGCCAAACCTAAGTGCACCAGTTTGCACCAAAAACCACCCAGCTACTGCCAAATGTAACTTGGTTACAAGGTGTTTTGTTTAACTGAGAAATTAGAAAATAAATGCACCTGTTGAAAATAAACACACCTGTTGCGAATAAACCTCTTCTCATAATGAAGTGCTTAAAAGCCAGAGTGGTGGGAAGACAGAGCCCAAATTAATCCTGGCAAACTAAACAGTCCAGCAGTGGTGACTGTGTTTGTAACAATGTAAAAAAAAAAAAGCGTTAATCTTTATGAAAGTGACAGAGATTTTGACTATCAAGAAAGCTTCTCTTTTAAAATTTTTCAGATTCTATTAACATTTTCACTCTTTCTACCTTATATTGTGAAGTTGGAGAGGAGCTTACATCCTAAAGAACTAGTCCCAAAGTCTACAAACATATAGTAGCTTTTTAAAATTATAAATCAATAAATACAACCTCTATTAATTATATATACATGTCTCTCTTTATCCTACCTTTACGTATACATTTCCAACTAGATGATCTCCAAGGTTATCGCAAACATTCATCTCCTCAACTTCACCATATTTTTCTTCCATTTCTGTGAAGACCTCCTAAACACAAAGCAACCAATTAGCAGCATATTAATTACAAGTACAGAAGTATTGCATTTAACACTTGGTAAGTACACAAGAATGCCTGCATTAAAAAAGGCAAAACAAGAAACTTTTTTTTACATTTTTGATTTTAAAATTAGTACTTGCTTGGCCTGTACTGTGTCCATCTGTAAGTACAGCACCAACAGGATACAATAAAAAGCTATGGAAAACAGTAAGCATACAGTATTTACAGAATACGTAAGATGTACTGAAAACACTACATATAAGCCTTGGTGATATAGTTTTATTGGTATAGAAGCAAACTAAGTAATTATGTTTATTTTAAATTTACAGGAAAGAAGGGGACTATGGAATCAAAATGCTACATCACTTAAGTTGCTGATTTTTAAACAAAGGCTATTATAAACGGTGAAGCTGAAGACAAACCAAAGGTTATACTAGGAAATATTTAGCACTGAAAGTTTCATATGAACACCTGAGGAAACAAGCACTTTTCTCTGAATCCATCTAATTGTGGTATATACACTGAATCTAACTCATTTGTGTCATCAAATCCATGAACACTTTAATGCATTTTTACATCTTTCACATACCTCAAAGAATTCATCGTAATGTTCCTGCATCTCAACATCACTCACAGCACCTGTAAAAATCAAGAGTCATATCAATTAGAGCCTATAAATAAGGAAGAAGAGATTTTGATCATACTACAAAACAATCTAGAGAGGCCGTCTGGAGCATAAAAGACACCATACAGCATGGAGCTAACTAATAGGAATATTAAAAATAAGTATGTGTGAAGAGCTTCGAGCCCCTGAAGTAGTATGTCAAAACGTTACATTGACATGATCAAACCAAAACAAGTTTTAATCAGAACCAAACTTGTATGCCATAAATTTAAAGGAAGGGGAAGGAATTACTTTGAAATATCATTTAAATTTAATGTACAGTCCCACCTTCTATCTACCAACAATTTTACCTAAACAGAAGGCAAGTGCTTTGTCACATTTGCATATTTTAAAGCATGGTAACAATTTAGTGTTCCTCTTCCTAAAGGCAGAATTTCATTTTAACACATCCACCTCGCCAGCATTTACACTAGAATTTGAGAGTTCACAATGTAACATAGCCCAGAATTATATTTTTTTTTTAATTTGCTCAACATAGTTATTGAAATGACACACTTTTCTCAGTGCCCTCAAAGAAGGGTACCATAATGCTTTGGAATAGAGAGCAAATTTCTAATTTAATTTTGAATATCATTTAATTTTTCTGTAGTCCTGCAGAACACTTTTTAATGCAAGACAAGCCAGCCATATATTCAGTTTAGATTATTTTCATGCTCCAAGGTGGACTTTACAAATGAGTGCTGCTTGCCTGCTGCTATTAAAAAAAAAAAAGATTAAGTTTGGCTGATTTTTCAAAGCTTTAAGAATATAAAAATGAATTTATTTCTTCCAGTCTACAGCATTTTAAACTACATTAAGCTCTACATGTTAAAGCCTAATGTATTAGCTCTTCAGTAGCTAAGTGGTTTATTAAGATCAAGCGGAGCCGTTTTAAAAGGAACCCTGCATTTTATGCTATAAAAATGTCCTAGCCTTTAAATTACAAACACTACTGTTTTAGTTCACAGAACGTGAAAGAGAAGAAGCTGAGCCAACAAAGCTGAGTTTATTCACTTCGGGCTGCTAGGAAAAAAAGAGGTGCTTTGGGCTCAGCCATTTTTGGCTAATACTACCATTTGGACAAACTTTACTTTTTCTTTTTTTTTTTTTTCCCCTGCAAAGGCTCTAATATTAACCAGCCACACTGTCTGGAACTGTAATTACTTTTCTTTCACCCAGCTCACCTCCTGAAGGCGGCCAAGCGGCATTCGTTACATAGTTTAGGCTAACAATGTTCTGCATTGATGTTTGCTTTTAAGAACTTTCTTCTTCCCCATGGTTATATAGCAAATTAAGGAAATATCAAACATTAAACCAGTATTTCTAGACAGTTTAATACTTAACTATATTCCCAAGGTTCTGCCAACACCATTGATAACAGCTTACTAATACCTAAGGATTTTTCTTTTTTTTTTTTTTAAAGATATCAGACAGAGGCTTTGTGAGCCACACAGGGAATAACTACTTTTTACAAGATGGACAAGTGTTAAAAACTTATAAGGAGATCCCATTGTCAAATTAGGAGATCATAAGCAACAGTTAGTTAATGACTACTTGAATGTCCTTCTAAAGCAGGAAGCATACATATGCACAGGCTTTACAAACATTCATATTCCAGGGCTACCGGTATCTGAACCTTGAGAAGCCCAATTACTAATTAAAATACTCAGGAAAACTATTGCTGTTCAAAACTAAGGTTAATCCTCTACGACGGCAATAGAAAGGAAGACAGTTAAGCAACAACAACAAAAGCATTAAATAGCTACCCAAGTTATCCATTTAAAATACATGCAGTACTTCAGTAGGGACAAATACCAAAAAAGGGAGCTGGGAGTTTCAGCAAACCTACTGATAACAGAGCTCCAGCTCTACCACAGAAGGTACAGCTGGGCTCCATTAAGTGTCTACCCGCTTGTCAAGGCAAACTAAAGTTGGATACCAGCATTTAGAACACTAGAGAATCTCTGTTCAAGACTCTTGCAGCTGTACAATCTAAACAGCTCCACAGACCAAACTGCTGTAACTCTGTGCAAATTAGTTACCAGCGCATTGAGATTGTAGGGACGGAGTGGAAATACCCAACTGTACAGTTTTTGGTTTTCTGAAACAGCGTTAACTACTAAGCATCTGCATCAAGAAAGCCTAGAAACCAATAGAACTGTTTAAGCGTCTAGACAAACTTATATAGCTCGTTACATATCTAGCTTGATTGTGTGACAAAAACCTCAAATTACTTAATTGGGCCGTTATTACTTTTAGAAGCAGAAGAGACAGTGTTGACTTTTAAGTTAGTGGCTGATTTCACAAAGCATGTCTAATCAAATGCTGGTAACTAATCTGGACTAGTCTGTAATCCAACAGTCAAAAAAATGAATAACCAAACAAAGCTTTATTACCACACAGTCAATGTTCACTTCAACAAGAAATATTAGTTAGAAAATAACACCGATCCTTTTTGGTCCTACAACTTTTTTTTAAATTATTATTTTGAAATCTTATTCTAATGTTGATGATTGAATCACAATGATAGATCAGTAATCACAGATCAACAATCCTGGTCATTTAACTTCTGCCAGTCTCACAGCAGGTGTGTTTTCTTACGCCCATTCCTACCTCATGAGGAGTCATTAAATTAGTTCATGACCATACCCAAATGCCTTCCCCCTCCACAAAAGAATTTTTAAAGATATATTTTCCTAGGTAAATATGCAACTTAGTTTTGGAATTTGAATTTTCAAAGCATGGAAGGCATTTTAAGCATGCACCTATCCCAAAGGACAGCTGCCAGAAGGGAAGCGTTTGTCAGTCAAAGTGTATTCTTCTAAAGTAGACTCTAAACGGAAGCTGCATTAACCTAGGACAAATTTCTGCATGCAGTCTGAAAAGTCTCAAATTGAAGTTCTCTTAGCATTTACAGAGCAGGAAATTTGTTCTGGATGAAGTCAATGTGTCATTGTCCTGCTCTTTGAGACAGTGGAACCTAATGGATAGCACAAAACATACAGAAAAGCATTCCTAGGATGCAAGCAACTGGCAGGGAGAAAGGTGGGGGGAAGAAAGCAGTGCAACTAAGACTGCTTTACAGGGGAAGTACAATTTCAACCCTTTTTGATTTAATAGATGGTATTCAGATTCCCCTCAGTTTTGGGAGTAGGGAGGAAGGTGAGCAGCACAAAAAAGTTTTAGGGTTTTTTTTTATTTTTTTATTTTTTGTGTGTGTTTGTTTTGGACACATTTAACGAAACGTGGTCAGTTTGATCTGTTAAACTAAAATGGTAGACCAGCTTAAGTCGACACTGAGCTCTGACAATCAAGCCCAGGGAACCAGTGAAGGAACTTGTATGAACTTACAGCGCAAACCGTCAGCAGACTGGGAAGAGTTTTGAGGGTTACGGTAAATGTTCAAGAGGGCAATGGTCTGAAATACAAAACGCAACAACTTTATATTATGGAAAATAATTTTAACAAGAAACCGGTTTCCTTTAGGGTCGCTTTAGCCGAGTCTGTGCTGAAAAGAGAGGTGGTTATTCTCTCCCAAGAAGGAGAACTTTCACTTAGCTGGTGGCCTTTCTGAATCAACCTAACACTGTAAATAATAGAGATCTCATGATGCTCCATTATTGTATTTTATTTTTTTTTTTAATTTTATTCACCAACATAGAGGGGTTTTGCAAGATTTCAGGTAGGTATGTAATAGATGGCATCCAGACGCAGTATTCAAGTTACAAGCATAGTAATTTGAATCTAGTTTTACTGAGTGGTTTCTTAGTAGCAAAACCCCAGGAAAAGAAGTAATACAATAATTACAGCATAACATGAAATCTCCATTTTCCTAAAAGCGTTAAGATGAGAGAAAACCCACAGTTTTGGGAAACTTACCGTACATCACATATATACCTATTTTTTTTTTATTTTGGTTAAATCAAGAATTTGAGAAATGTCTGCAGGTTAACCCTCTAAATGAATGCAGAGTTACTAAGAAATGAGGTTCACTCTGCAGTGCAAAAGAGAAACTGCATCAAGTCCAATTTATGCAGTCAGTTCTGCATTCTGAATTGCACACATTTGACAAGTTCTTGATCTATGCGCAAGAAGAGTTCCGTCACTTGTCCTGTTTGCAACAGCTTTATGTCAGCAGCTCAGAAGCCAACATTATTTTCTCATAATTAGGAGTGGGCTCTTTAACACCATTCTTTAAAAAAATTTCTCCAACTGTGGGACTTACAGTGTGAGCCGTCAGCCGTCTGTGCACTGTTTTGGGGGTTACGATAGATGTTTTGAATCAAGATGGTCTGCGGGGAAAAAAAATAAAAAGGGGAATTCTACTGGCTGCTGTGCATATAATAGACAATTGCAAAGAGACAACTTGTTTGCAAACAGCTAAAAGTAATATTTTAAAGACTTCCTTTTGTATTTGCAGAATATCTTCCAAAATTGCATCCAGACCATCATATTATGAAAACAGTTTTAATTAACCACCAAGAAAGAGCTGCATTTGTCTCAACAGCTATCCTCAAAATGGGAATTGCGAGGCACAGTAACCTAAGATGTCAAACTACATGATATTATGGACATGTCTAGCTTTCAAGACCAGATTCATTACTGTAAGTCTGGGGGGAGGGAGGGAGGGGAAGTAGTGTTATGTGCACAGCATATAATACATAATGCCACCAAGTCTAAAACATTACACCAGACAGTAAAGTTTTTAGGCAAGAACTAAGTCTTATTTTGTGCATCAAGAATTTCTTGGTGGAATTTCTGTTTAAATAATATAATAGCATCATAGGTTCACAGGTTTCCGATCCTTCAAATAAGGACAATATCCTTTTAGCCCTTCTGCTTTTTACTTGAAGAATTAGCCCAGGCAGACTTGAAACCTTACATTTGTACCGTTCTTCTTAAAATCAAGTTGTCTGAAAAAACAAACCATGTTTAAGTTAGTAAACTAATATTACAAAAAAATTCCAAACGTCCACATCACTGTAAGCAGCTCAAAAATTGGAATTTGATTACTTAAAATACAAGCTCAACGTTAGTTAGTACAAATCACAATCCCCAAATAATTTTATCTTACACATTATTATTAGTCACAGTAAGAATTCAGAACTTAAAGAAGTCACAGGACCAGCAATGTCATACCTACATACGCTGCCCACTTAACATGTAAAAAATGCATAACATCACATTTAAAAAAAAAAAATATAAATAAATCACACACTTGTTTTATCACGGGTATGGTCATACCAACCAAAGCTTTGTGCTTCCATGGCCCAGGTTTTAAATACCTATGTTTTAGATTACAATTGGAGAGAGCCAGAAACACGCATATAGTTACAGTGTTTCTGCTGATTGGGGTAATTTGATCACCCTGGATTGCACGACCTTTCCTAACACAGCTCTTCTACAAAGTAGCTGCACCAGCAATAGCAACACAAGATAAAAATATTGTGCCAGTAACTTCCCATTAGTAAGATATCTGTTCTATTTTCTATCACAGCTGATTATCAATCCGCATACAAATAAAGATTTCTGTAGCAAGCCCTACACATCTGCCAGGTACATTTGAGATGTTACAATACAGCATGTCTGCCACGTGCGATGCTGTAGCGGTCACAGACATCACTGGATGAATGTGACGTGCCCTGCTGACCTACTTCAGCCGCCATTGCTTACCAGTTTCAAAAGCAAAGGTACAGACTGCACTGACAGAGAAAACTGTTGTTGCACATGAAGATTTTTGTAATAATAAAAAAGTGGGTTCTTTTTGTTTTGTTTGGTTGGGGTTTTTTTAACTTAAAGACAACTACTGTGGAAGTTGTCTAATTTAGAAATATTTTCTAGTAGCCAATGACCTAAATTCAGGTCTGTATATAACCAATCACATTTCAGCACGCTTTCCATGTAGGTCAGCAACACGGAGCAGTTTTGAAAATGGACAATATTCTTTCTGTAATATAATACTTACATTAAAAAGTATTAAGTTCCCAGCAGTGGAAAACTGTCTTTGTAGATAACGTACCAGCAGCAGTCCCTATCGATCAGTTACCTAGACAGGCTCCCCCCAAGAACTATCCTGTCCACTCATGCACTCGCACAGTTTAACTTCATAAGCACCACTGCTCTGAACTCCAGTCACAATGATAGTACATGCCTCCCTATTCTCAAACCAACACCAGCCCACCACTCTAATCAATCCTGCTCCAAGACAGCTAAAATGAACTTGCAGAGGACTCCACTGCTGTGTAAACTTTACCTTTGTAGGTAAAACTTGCTGCTAATGCAACAACTGCCTTCCATAGGCACTACTTATCATATACAATACTCCTAAAGAAAAATCGATTTACCTGTATACCTTGACAATCAGCAGTGATAGAAAAAGGCAAAGCATGCAGTTCTCCAGGAGTGTAATTTCTGACAACTACAGAGCTCATAATAATAAAAACCCTATCATCCACTGCACCTCTTTTTGGGTTTTTTGGCAGTCACACATCATGTCTCTAACAATATTCACATAGCCAAAGAGTAAATAATCTGTCAAGTCAACTGACATATACACCCTCATCAACCAGGCAAATTGTTTTCAAGAAACAATTCTTTCAAATTCAAAGCGAGTATGTAAGTTACTCTTGAAATTTAAGAGCCTGGGTCAGAGAGCAAATATAACAACAGAAGAGTGGCTTTTATTTATTAATTAGTTTTCTTCTGTTATATGCATAAAGGATTTAAGTCTACACCTTTGAGATAGGCAGAACATGCTGCCACTGTTTGCGATTAAAAAAAACCTGGGATGGTTTAAGTGCCTAAACACCACTGAGAAGGCACACTCACCTGAGAGTTAGCACTGGTTGGTCTCTACTACAGGCAAGCTTACAACAGCATCGCTTCCTGCAGCCATTAAGGGTGACAGGAGATAATTAGAAATGCTGGGAGAAGTAAATGGAATACCCCCAAAAAAGCAAAAACCCATATAAACTGGGGCCAAAAGTGAACTAGTTAATCTGGAGCTCGGTAATTATTCACTTGTATCTGAGAATCTATGTTTTAAAGAAGCAATGATGTACTTCCACAAGAAAGAGAAAACACAAGGAAAACAAACCTGGCTAAATGTTGGTTTGTTGTGCAACCGAGAACATCTGTCTCCATGACGACAAGCTCCGATTTTGAAATAAAATGAACAGTTGACTCTGCAAGTGAAAAAAACAAAGTACTTACATACTGGAATAGAAAATATACAATTCCTATAAAACATATGCCCTAAATGCCTTTAGCTTGCGCGGAGAAGTAACACAGAAAAAAAATCAAAACAGCATAGATATAGGAAAGCATTACAGCAAACCTGTTCATACTCATTCCTCTTTACCCCTAATTTACCGGAAGTCATCTAGTCAATTTCACCCACTACTCAAACCCAAAGTGCATTCCTAAGGCCACCAGGGACAAACAGGATCACTACTGCTTTACTCCACTCTTGTCTATCAGTTTCACTGGGTGATGGGATGGGAAATAATGTGAAAAACAGTCTGAAAAGTTATGCTATGAGCTATATGTTTGTGTCTTAGTTCATGCAATTCCCTAGTCTAAGCAATATAACCTGCTTTAAAGCTGAGACAGTTGCACCTACCTAATGTTTTATAAACCACCTGTTTAAATTTATACTCTAAGGGTAACTCGGACTGCTGCCAACACAGTATTTGAAATAATTCAGGTAAGAGAAAAATCATGCTACAGAGAGAATACACATAAGCAAAGTAAATTCATTTAATTAAGCCATTTCTATGAACGTAGTTAATAATTGAAAAAAAAAATTAAACGCTTAATTTTAACTCAAGCTTTTCTTGAATTAACTATCATCTCATGACACCTTCAAAACTATGCTGGTTTAGGAATGCCAGTAAAACTCTCACATATAAGCATAATTGACATGGGACGATGGAAGAAAACTATAAGGAGTTTAGTTACCTTGACTGGGAGAACTGAATGAAAAATTCTAAAGGGCAAGAAAACTATTATGGGCTATATATGGGTAAGTGAAATATAAGAATTTTCCTGGAAGAAAGATTATTATTCCCATGCTCATAGTTAACACCAATTCTTTCCACAACCCTGTGTAACTAACATCAGCTCATAGAGGGGAGGAATATTAAAGTACTAAAGCATATCTCATCTCTAGCAAAACATTCTACTGTTAAATTGTAACATGCTTAATTCTTCATTACGTTTTTGAAAATATATACTTAGCATTACAATATACTTACTGTCTTTTCTGACTTCTATCCTGAAACAAAGAAAATACCTAACTATAAAATTTCCCATATTGCCTTCAACTTCAACACTTTCTGAAGTGTTGTGCTTGCTTTTTGAATAGAAAATAAGACCAGTACAGAAATTGCATGCGTGCTGTATTGGCATATACTAATACTGTTGAATGCATTACATCAGAAAGGCTGCTACTGTAACAGAGCTCAAGAGAGGCTGCCAATACTGCTTTTCTGACAGTCAGGCGAACTGGAACCAGCACGCAGCACTACAAAGCAGAAGGAAAGCAGAAGCCTCACGGCCAGGGGCTGACAAGAGTAATTTAGTCCAGCAGCACATCGATGCCCCCTTTCATTTTTACGAGCAGAAAAAACACGTTGGTTTGGTCAGGCCGACGGTGACCAAATTCTCGTTAGGAGGGTTTTGTAAGTATGCTTCCAACAACCAGAGAAACTAGAGACGTTCCCGACGCGTGGACGGCTGCAGGCAGAAGCCTGAGAGGATCAGGATGCAGCAGTCGGGGAAATCCTCCGCACCCTGGGGAGGGGGGAGAAATAACCAGTCGCTGTCCTTGCAGCAGAGCGGAAGCTCTCGGGCTGCTGCGAGGGGCAGAGACGCGAACAAAAGGGGAAGGAGAGGCCCTTTCCGGCGGGCGGCGGTGGCGGGAAGCTCGGCACCCGATCGCTC
>NW_009649936.1:4434348-4442364 GCF_000708025.1 Charadrius vociferus
GGCTTTTTTGTGCGCGGAGAGGCGGGCAAATATTTTGTGGGGAGTGTGGGATAAGTACACGCTCCCAGTGGTTTAGCTGGGGGAGTTACGGGTGTGTGCTGGGCCTCCGTGAGCAGCTGTGTGCCCAAATTTTCTGATGAGCGCCCTCCTCCCATTGGGCAGTGTGGCCATCGGGGTGTTGTGCCCAAACTTGTGGTGAACGTTGCCAGAGTAAGCTCAGGGCAGAAGAAAGACAGTTTAGCCAGTGACTCAAAGAAACTGAGAAGCCCCCGATGGAAACAATAAACACATAGCTAAAGGGCGTGGCAACTGAAGTGATGGCGGTCTGAAAAAAAAATGATGGCAGACGTGAAGGAAGGTCTTGCTGGGGCACTGTATTAACAGAAGTTTACATGATTGTAGAGAAGATAAGGATGCTGCTTAGAAGCTAAAGGGTCTTCCTGCGATTAGTCATCGGTACAAAGGACACTGAGAAGAAATCCGAGTTAGATCTTTGTTATCGTGACTTAAAGTGGTGGAATAAAGTAATTGCTCAAAGGCAGGAATGTGCAGATTCTGAAGGAGTTTAAATGAAAGTTGGATGAGCTGCAAAGAAAAATACACATTTTAATTAAAAGCAAAGGGGAGGGTAGGACCAAATTCTTTCTGTTTTTTCTGGGAAGCTTCATGGAATTATGGGCCAAAAGCTGCAAATTTGAACCAAGCGCATTGAAATTTTTGAAATGGAATAGTAATGCATGTGGAAGACACTGATACTATACAGCCTGATCAGCATTTGCAACAAAAGTGGTGTTCCAGCTGAAAATCATGGCAGGAAAGTGAACTTACTCATTTTGTTGATGCAGAAAACAAGACTGAGCACTCGGTGTATTACAAGTAAAAGTCATCTCTCAGATATTTTGGAATTCCCTGAAACATTTACAAATATGCTTTATTTCAGTGTTCACAGCCCCAGTTTTAGTCCATAGGACTATTTGCAAGCACAAGTGCTCACTGCATTGTGCCCTAACACAAGACAAATGAAACTTAACAGCAAGTCCAGTTCTGAGGAAGTAAGCTGAATGTTTATTTTTCTGCCTGACTCCAAAAGATTTTTAAAATGTGTCTGCTTTAAAAATGGAACGGCAATTTTAGTAACGTTTCACTACTTTGACAATAGTTACGCCCAATGAAAAGGAGTCTAGTTGCTTCCTATGACAACCCCTGGAATTCCTCAGCTGGTTTGAGCTGACTCAAAGACACTGTGACCTGTCACAGGACAAGGACAGTCCTCCTGGCACTGCTGTATGTCCTGCCATGCCCTTTCTGCACGAACTGTTTGGAGATGTAAAGCTCACCAGCTCTCCACTGCTCCTTACTGAGATGACAGAAGCTTTCTGCTAGAACTTCTGCCACCTACAGGCAGATTAACTTCACTCCTTCCTCCTGCACCGAATTCACTTCAAATTCACAATTTAGGTGTTAGAAGCAGAAATCCCTGGCAAAGTCAGAAGGTCTTTCTACCAGAGAACAGGTACTGCTGCTTATCTTTGCCTTGCAGTGTGTGTGACTGATAAGGTTTGTGTGTTAGAGGACGTACTTTCACTGCCTCAGTTGCTCACTGTTGGTCTGCCTCCCACCTAGGCTTACCACTGCAGTTTAAACTCACTAAACCAGCGGAAGCCAAACCGTGCAAATAAAAGAGTGATTTCTTGCGCAGGTAGTGAACAGAACTGGCTTGCTGAGCAATTCAAGTAGTGCCAGAGCTACCACAAGGGAAGATCAGGACTGCTGCAGTTGTAGCTTAGTCAACTGTTGTAGCTGTAGTGGGACAGCCCCTTTCAATAGCAGCGTGCTGCTAGATCAGCTCAGTCACCTGGTGGGAACCTGCTGTGAGTCTTGACCTAGCCTAAGTCATCAAGGGAACTACAACTGCAGTGGCCTGCGGTGAGCACAAGTTCCTGATGATTTTCATTCATCACTGAAAGCAGCCTCTAATGTGTGTTCACAGAGTATACACTTTACATAATAAGCACAACAAAATTGCATTGATTTTTGCTTTAATGTTTTTTTAAAGCCTTCAGCTAAAATACGTTGAAATATGTTTTTCTTCTTGTGGAATTAAAATCTGTTTTCACTATTTGAAATGCACTGGGTTCTCACCCCTTATCTTCATTCACTTTAGATTTCCCTTTGCTCTAGGTTGCGTGGTGTACTGCTGAGAGCAAGAAGCATTTTCCAGAGCATGGCTTTGACTTAGGCATTCTTCATTCAGGTGTGCTGAAGTGTGCTGACCCCAGGATCCAGGTTTCACGGACAAGTAACTTGACCTGGAGATGCTATTAGCAAACAAACCAAAATAGCTGCTCCCATGCTGGAAATATGCTTTTGTACATGACAAACAAAAATCTTACGATGCCTCCAGCAAAAACAGATGCCTAAAATAACTCATTAGGAGTACTAGCTGAAAGAAAAAATTGCATGGAGTTCTGTTTTGTGGCTTGTGGAATTGGTATGGCACCAGTAATGGTTAGCTGGGTAGCAAGCGCTTGACTAATAAGATCTTTTCTCGGTTATGTGAGACAGTAGTCATAGGACCAGGACTGGGCCTTACAGGTCATAGAACTATTGAAAAATAAGCCCACTCATATATTGCTTTTCATTCTCTTTGCAGTCTTCTGTACCAGGGGTGGCCCTTACACTGGGGACAGTGGAGTCCATCCCCACCAGAACTTCATAACCCTCTGACGCTTTTGGTGTCCCATTTCCGTCCTGTGCTCAGCCTGGCTGTACACGTGCCAACAAGAAGACTGGCACCGTGACACACACGGAAGGAGGGTGCTGTGCCTGCATGGTACCCCTGGTGTGTCAGGGGAAGGGATCTCTGTGCTTTGTAATGTCATAGCAACGAGTCTTTTCACACCTTTCTTCCTATAGGTGTCACACCTTTCTTCCTGTATCTTCCTTAGATACCTATAGGTATCTAAGAATGAATTGAGAAATGAAACAAAATGTCTTTTTGTGTGTGAATTCATGAGATGTCAATGGGCCTGAAATTAAACCAGTGTCAAAGAGCCATCTACATTAGAAGTGTTAGCAGAACTGCGACTGATTATCTGAAAAGTACAATATCTTCCCCTTGTGTCGATGTAGCTGAACCATTGTTGGAAGAAAGAGGTGCTGCAGGGCAGGGCAGTGGTGGGGACAGAGCCTGCGGACACTGGAGGCAACATTGTGTGGAGTGACTTCACCTTGCATACCTGGCCAAGCTTAGAAGAAAGAAGGGAACATGGGACGGAAACTAGGGAGTGTGAGATGGGAGGGAGAAGGAAGAAGACCCTTTGAAAGTAATGTTGACAGCACAGCTAGAAAGGTGGGAGGGAAGACAGGAGCCATCAAAGCGAAGGAAACGTGAAGGAAAGGGTCTCCAGAGAAAAGCAGGAATCAAAGGCAGAATTCCATGTCACTACTCATTATTGTATCTTTTATTTTACCCAAATCTAAATGAGGACATTTGCAGGACTCGGAGGGGAAAACACAGCCTGGATGTGTTCCCGGGCTTTACACATACTCTCCGCTGCAATGGGGTTGTTCAGGTCAGTGATTTACTGCAGATTACTCCCCTGCCCCAACTTGCTCAGATCTATTGGGTTAAATGTTGCCACAAACTCTCCTCTGTTTTGGTCTGCCTTCTTAAGCACAGTAGCATCACTGGATACCGGCTAACACGTGGTGAGGAGAAAATGGTACCACCCAGATTGGGTTCAGAGACAAAGAGGTGAAAGAAAAAATAAGGCAGTAGGGAAGCAGCCAGTTTTAAGAGAGGCAGAGCAACAATGAAAGGTGAAGAAAAAACGGTTGCGAAACAGAATACTGCAATGCTTGGATATAGAAAAAAGGTTGAATCAAACACAGAAACACATCCGGGGGGGGCAGTACGTAAAATACTTAATGCATTCACTGTAAAATAGTACCTTCTTGTTGCTGGTGCCCAGAACTCTGTGTTAATTAAAGAGGTACCTGGAGTTCCAGGCCAGTGCACAGGACTTGGTTTCTCAGGTTAAAGGGATTTTGCTAACAGTGTGTGTGTAGGGATAATTAGTAACCCACAGCCAACAAGGCCTTTGCACAACTTTACCAGCTCTCTGCTTGACATCTCTTGGAACAAGACACAACTGTGAGGAAAGAGAACCGATTTAAGATGTAACGTCAAAAAATTAATCAGAGAAGGCAACTTGTGTACATTAGAACAGAGCTGTAGCTGGTAATCTCATCTAATCTACTTCCATGCCTATACTTCACTAATCGCCATGGTTATATAAGCAGATCTTATCAAAGATCCTTAATTATAGCAACCCCAGTAAATGCTACACAGCCCAGCCCAGAGAAGGGTGAGGCCTTCATAGCCATAGTCGCCATACGGGTCTCGGGGAGGAGTGTGTCTGGTGCCAACTGGCTGTGGCTTTGTTTCATGTGTTAGGGCACCATACAGAGACATGCAGGACCATGCCATTGAGGGCATGAGGATGGACTCTCTCCGAGTCCTCCAGGTCACTCACAGTTGAACGCTAATCACCGTCAGTGGTGTAAGGGCACTGCTTTGATACTGTGAGTGAAGGTAAATTTAACTAGGATGGTGTGAGGGGCAGTCAGTGGGGTAGAAGGGGGCAAGGAAGAGAAGAGGAGACGCTCAGCTGAAGAACAGTATTAGAGAAGCAACAGTGCAGAGACTGCAGAGCATGGTTGAGAGATTTGAGTGTCTTATGGAAACTTTTCCTTGGAGAGTTTTTGAGATCCAACCCCTGATTAGGAGCACTGCTGATTTGTTAACTATTGCTACTAGAGAGTGCCTTACAATTGAAAACCAGGAAAATTAGTAGTGCTGCAGGACTTTTAAGTTCAACACATTATTTGATGTTGTGTTTAGCATTTTCGTCTGGCAAGCTGCTGTGAGGTCTGGGGTCGAGACCCTCAGTATGCTGGTTCCTTTCTATAAAGGGCCCTCTCTCCCTTCCCAGACGAGCTTACAAGCTAGACAAAAATGCTATCCTCCTCCCTTTACAGAGGAGGCATAGAAATCAGGTGATTTTCCCAACAGCAAGGTGCACGGGAGACATTTGGAATCAGGATAAGATTTTAGGAACAGCCTTGGCAGTTGAGATGGAAGGTTCACCAAACCCAAGCGCACTAGGAGGAAGATCTTACATCCAGCCTCTCAACCTCCAAACGGTGTTATGGAGGCATCTCTCTGCACTTGTGCTGCACTTGCTCCATCTCCTCACCCACACATGAAGTGGCAGGACCTCTTAGCTGGCAGTGAGGGTGAAACATCCCAGCAAGGGGTGCAGACCTGGTCTCGCGGCCCAGGGGGCAGGAGCGGGAACGTTCTGCACACAGTAGCGGAGACAGTAGCGGTACTGACCTTGCAGGAGAGGACTAAAACCATGAAGGTGGTTTTCCCAAGGTGAGCCTCATCCTTTGCCCTCTGGCTGTGCCTACCCCTGCGCTTTCTCCAAACGGGGGCAACTCGGCAGCATCACTGTGCTGTTGCTGTGGGGGTATGGCATCCCTGGTTGTTCCCCAGAAAAAGAAGGAGAAAAAGCTTTTTTCTTCCACTCTCTATGCCTGTACCTGTGAGTGTGATCTTGGCTGTCCTGTCTGTCTGAGACAGTGTCGTGGTTTAGGCAGACCTCCTTTCCCAGCTTTGTGAAGTGCTGCCCCAGGGATGTCCCTCATCCACCTGGACCCTGCAACATGTCCCAAGGGCCAAAAGGATTGACTGGAAAGTAATCAAAGTCCACCTGACAAGCAAATCCAGCTGCTCCTTTGAGGGAAGTTTCCTCTTTGTGCTGTCCTGGGCAGTTTAGATAGAGCATTTTGTGGGAGAAGCTGATGTCTTTGGACCCTTCTGAGTACTCTTGGAAAACTTCTCCAGGTATTTCTTGCTGGCTGCCCCCAGGTACTTTGTGTCAGTCAGAGGACTGAGAGGACAGCAAGGCAGCAAGAGAGGAGTTTGGTGGAAATCTTGGCAATTTTGGAGGCAAGGGAGCCTGGCCAGTCACACTGCTGTGCTCTGTGGTGGGGAGTCCGTCACAAGAGTTGTCTGATCTGGCCTTGGCCGGAGCATTGGGGGCCCTCCCAGCTGCCTGGCTGTTGGAAGCAGTTGGTGAGGTGCTCAGGGTGCAGCAGGAGCTTGCTGATACGGCTATGGGGACTGATTCATACATGTTCAGAAGCTGCTTAGAGCTCAGTGCGGGTGACTGTGTGAAAAGAGGTGCCAGCAGCAGCAGTGAAACATCTGCAGGTCCTACTGCCAGCAGCTGTTTCAGCGTGATGGCGGAGCGCAGGCTGGTGCAGGCTCTTCGTGGCAGCATGGTTATCAGGAGGGACGGGTCACTCTGCATTGAAAATGCTGAGCATCCCCTCCCTGTCTGGAGGGGGACGCACTGCCTTCTGGCAGGAGGCAGCAGATCGCTGGTGGGTGGGTGTGCCTGGTGAAAGAAAAGGCTTATCTCTGAGAGCGAGGAAGAGCAGAGTATGCATACGTGAGCTGCCCTGTCTGCCCAGGTACACTCCCAGCTACCCCAACTTTTTTCAGCTCAGGGGACCTCCTGAGGCTTTAGTGATTCGTCAGTTTAGTACCCCTTATTATATCTCTCCTCCAAGGACTTGTCTACTGCCCCTTGAGCCCATGCAAGTTCTTTGCATGCGCTGTCCTCGGGAAAGCAGCTTTGCAGATCTGCTGTCCCTGTTGCATTGTTTTGTTTGTTTTCAGCCTGGCTCCAGCTGGCTTCATTTGGTTATGGTTTCCTGATACAGCAGGAGCTTAGCTAACATTAGCTCAGCCATGGTGGGTGTAAGGGGCAGGTTTCCCTCCACCCCTCCCCTTGCTTATTTTGTCCCATCTCTCATACTTGCCTGACTGCATGCTAAGCGGATTGTGCTCTCTCAAATGGCTGGGTTAATAAGCTGAATCATTTTATCTTGCAATCTGAATTTGCAAGGGGAAATGAGGCTGCACTGCACAGATGGGAGCACAAGGCGGGAGGAGGGAGGGAAAGGGGGAAGAATAGAGAAGCAGGAGAAGACAGCGTAAGGCTTCTCCCTTTCTGTAGTAGCAAAGTTGTTCAGCTCAAGCCTTTCATGGGACTGTACCCTCACAGTGGAGCTTTTTTATCAGCAAATGTTAGACCTAAAAATAGCAGGTATTTCTGCCAGTGAAGTAGAGCAGGCATATCAGAGCAAGCTGTTGTAGGTGGGGGGAACCTCTTGCACATTCCCTTTGCTGTCTGCAGCTGAACTCAGCTCACAGCTCCACGTTCACAAAAAAAAAAAAAAAAAAAAAAAAAAAAAAAAAAAAAGGAGCATTCCAATTTACCCTGAAATACATTTACAGAAGGTGTTTTGTTTCGGAAAGAGCTCAGTCATAACAGCCTGTAGAAAGGCAAGGCACAATACACCTACAACAAGTTTCTTGCTGCTTCCCTCTGTCAGACAAACCTCCCACCAAAGCCGGCGGGAGTTCTCCTGGGCCAGATGTGGGTGAGAAGCGCAGGTGAACGGGCTGTCCCCATGACCCTGTGGCACATGTACTCCAACGGTGCTCTAGAGCTCTTCTGCATCACCGTGCCCTGCAGTCTGGTAAAGAAGTGTACTGATGTGCAATCATGGACACCTCCTGACAGCAGACGTAGTGTTCTCGGTTTGCTTTCCATTAATCCCCCCCCAAATAATCCCCTGACTCCAAAGGGCCTAGGGATGACCGGGTGAAAGCCACTGCTCCAAATGATGGATGCAGAAGCGCGCGTGAGCCTTCATTTGCTTTGCTGGGGCTCCCTCCGGTGGCCTGCAGCTGGAAGGGCTCACCCAACGCGGCACCACAAATCCTTGCCAGAAATTGAGCTGGACATAACCCAGGGCAGCGTTTCCCACCACGACCCTGGTGACGGCTTGAGGCGCTCGGGATGGACATCCAGTGGCTGGCAAGAGCACATTGCATGGCACAGGACAGGGTGGCCAGTGACCCCTGCGCTCCAG
>NW_009649936.1:4442680-4452213 GCF_000708025.1 Charadrius vociferus
CTTCAAAAAAAAAAAAAAAAAAAAAAAAAAAAAAAAAAAAAAGGAGCATTCCAATTTACCCTGAAATACATTTACAGAAGGTGTTTTGTTTCGGAAAGAGCTCAGTCATAACAGCCTGTAGAAAGGCAAGGCACAATACACCTACAACAAGTTTCTTGCTGCTTCCCTCTGTCAGACAAACCTCCCACCAAAGCCGGCGGGAGTTCTCCTGGGCCAGATGTGGGTGAGAAGCGCAGGTGAACGGGCTGTCCCCATGACCCTGTGGCACATGTACTCCAACGGTGCTCTAGAGCTCTTCTGCATCACCGTGCCCTGCAGTCTGGTAAAGAAGTGTACTGATGTGCAATCATGGACACCTCCTGACAGCAGACGTAGTGTTCTCGGTTTGCTTTCCATTAATCCCCCCCCAAATAATCCCCTGACTCCAAAGGGCCTAGGGATGACCGGGTGAAAGCCACTGCTCCAAATGATGGATGCAGAAGCGCGCGTGAGCCTTCATTTGCTTTGCTGGGGCTCCCTCCGGTGGCCTGCAGCTGGAAGGGCTCACCCAACGCGGCACCACAAATCCTTGCCAGAAATTGAGCTGGACATAACCCAGGGCAGCGTTTCCCACCACGACCCTGGTGACGGCTTGAGGCGCTCGGGATGGACATCCAGTGGCTGGCAAGAGCACATTGCATGGCCCAGCACAGGGTGGCCAGTGACCCCTGCGCTCCAGAGGCCGGAGAGTCGCTCCAGTGAGGCGGTGGTCCCAGGCTCCCCTCCTGTCAGCCCCAGCAGCTGGGGCAGGAGACCCGGGCTGCCCCAGTATGCGCATGTTAAGCATGAAATTCTCTCCTTTGGAGCCTGGCTCTCCCTCTCCTGCACCATGGCCTGTCCCCGATGTGGCCGCAACATGGGTGCTGCTGCCCTGTCCTTCCTTGGGACACTCTCTGAGCAGCAGGGAGCCCCCAACAATGCCCGACACACTGGGGGAGCTCACGCTTCAGGTTGTGCTGCCTGCATTCACCTGAGTACGTGGGTGATGCTGGGGGAGCCTGATGGATTGTTTGGGAGGTGTGGAGGTCTTGAGGGGGGGTGACAGAAGATGCCCGTGAGGGGATTCCAGTGTGGGATCTGCTTTGGGAGAGGGAAGGATAACTTGGGAAAGGCTGCCTGACTCTATACTGGCATGGGGGCACTTAGGAAAGTGTTACTGGACCAGCTGGACTCGTGAGGTGACATCTCTGGGGAAACTCCTGGTGCAGAGAGAGGAGTGCGATGGTTGCAGGGAGGGGATGGATACGTGACACCTCAGGAACTCATGGGAGGAGACCAGGAGCCCCCTGCCTTGTGCGGTGTGCCCGGCCTAAAGAAGCTCTGGCATGTGAGCTTTGCTTTCCCGGCTCCCTACAGGGCCCTGTGACAGCAGACAGCCCCTCCAGAGGCCAGTGAGCTGCAATGGAGCCTGCTCACAACCCCTCTCTCTTCCCCAGGGGATCAGAGCTGGGCAAGGGAGGCTGCAGTTTTGCCGTGGAGTTCTGCTCAGCTCCCAGGGGTTCGCTCTGCCATACGCAGCTGCAGTGTCTGGGTGTCCACGCTGCGGTGTGCTCATCCTGCATTCACACAAATCGTTCCCTGACCTGAGCAAGCGGGGGGGGCCAGCCCCGGTCAGGCTGTCCCAGCCCAATGTGAATGCACAGGTACATAACATGGACAGCAGACAAGCCTGGCCTTTGTCAGAGAGCCTCAGTTACCGCAGGTAAAGAGGCAGAGGAGGAGATTCAAAAGTAATTGCAGAAGCAACCTGCCAGCAAGCAGGCTCTGAGTGGTAGCATGAGGTCAAGACCAAGCCCAATCAATCATTTCTCCACTGTCACCGTCACCGTCACCCTTCAGAGCCCAGGTAAGCTGCCATGGGTCTGCTGACCCATGCTGAAATCAGGCTCTCTGCATCACATAGGTGCCTTGGAAAATTTTACCCAAAGCCAAGCTGCTTATTTTCAAAGCAAGAAGCTCTAATCCTGTGAAAATATTATTTTCCAATTATGACTTGCAGAATGGCTGATGCAGATCTAATCGATCTGTTTAGTCAGTCCTGTGAAAGCACAAGCATCAAAGCTGCTGGCTTTGACGCAGCTGAAGAGCTGTGTGCCTCGTGTGAATACTTCTTCTTGTTGTTTTAGCCCTTAATTTCAGGGCAGTAACTGCAACAACAGACTTCTTTGCTACCACCTGACTAAGGAACCGATGAGGCTTAGAAAAAAAGGTCAGTATTGTTAATGCTAAGTTGTTTGCTATCTTAAAGTATTTCCCTGGAGCTTAGCAAGAAATAAATGTTCACAACATCCAGCACAATTGCTTTTTTCAGAGCAGGGGCCAAGATCGATAGTATTTACAGTGCTAGTTTTAGCACTGTAAAGTAGCTCTGGCTGAAATAACACTGTTTCAGTAAGTAACACTGGGGATGTAAATCTGCGGCAGGAAACCTACGCAACAACGGATAGCTGTTGAAATGTCCTTCGGGTGTAGCACAACCAGGGTCCTGGAAAGGACCTCCCTTTCCTCATCTGGATTAGCGAAAGACAAGGGGAGTTTCCCAGGAGCCCAGTTTTAGAGTTAGTTTCCAGAGCTGAGCAATACTAAATGCTGGAGTAATACTAGACAACTATTTTCCTGCAAGATGAAAACCTATTTAAAAGAACCACAGCAAGAGCGTTAGTTTCTGCTGACTTTGTCAGTACGAGGTAGTGAGAGCGATGGAAGGTGAAAGTGTCAAGAAGAGGGACCCTGAGCTCTGCTAGGACGGGGCAGCTGAAGCCACAGCATAGCTTAGTAGCTCGGCAACTGGCATGGGGCTACTCAGGCATTTAGCTACTCCTAAATTAAAGAGGCTCCCCTGTCCCTTCACCGATGCTGCCGAAAGGTTTTTTTTCCATTGCACCTCCTGTCGCTTGGAACAGCTTTCCTGTAGCCCCTGGCACTCGTTAGGCCCAGATTCACGCTGCTGATTTCAGTTCTGTAGCCCATATTGCCTCTTGTTGTATTGAACGGCTAAAAGCCTTCCCTGGGGACCTGGCGGAGGATCCCAGGCAGCTGCTGGCAGTGGGATGGCAGCTGCAAAGGGACCTGGGGGTGTCCCTCACCGCAGCCACCCACGCCTCCCTCTCCCCCAACAGACACCCTCCATCTGGATCTCAGAGAGACTGGAAAGGTGGGCCGGGAGGACACCGCAGCGGTCAGGAGACTTTACAGCCACGGCGTTGCAGTCTCAATGAGCTGGTCTCACAGGTCACAGTGATTTTCCAGGTCTCTCCTACCACAAAAAAGGCCTGAATTGCATTCCTTTACTCTCCTTAACAGAACAAGAGATAAAATTACAGCTCATACTTGAAGATGCACTGGGATTGGAGGGAGCCTGCAACAAGGGGCTCCCAGGCTCCACCTGACTCCTTGGCGCTGCCTGGGACCCCTCCATGGGCCTGACACACCTCTAGGGATGACATTGTTATCCAGAGGTTGAAAGTGGCTGGCTGTAACCCAACCTGACACTGGGACATTTGGAATTATTTGAAAATGGCTGAATTGTTGGCCCACGAAGTGCACACGCTTGCTACAGTTTTCCAAAGAACAGGGTGAAAAAAAGTTCTTCTGAAGCAAGTGGCATTTGTGGTGTGTAATCAAGGTGTTCATCACCTTGAAATTGAGGATATTAAGGGCGGCATCTCCAGGAGATGAAGAGGCATTGCGGGTCTGCCTTTGTAACGGTCATTAAAACGGACCACTTTCATCTTTGCGATGGCTGAACGGCAGCAGCTACCCATCCAAGCCTGTTTCTGTGCACTTTTCCACACATGCTCTCTCTGCCCTTTGTCTCTCTCAACAAATGGGCAGCTACAATGAGCACCCTAAGGCAAGATACGTGGCACTTTAATCAGTATGCCAATGCCTACAAAAGAGCCTGCTTGTTATTTTCCCCATATAAACTGCTTTCCTAAGCAGTTGTCTTCACTGGAATGTCATGGGAATTTTGCTCTACTGTGTTTCTAGACCAGAAGTGGTTTTAAAGTCACAGCTGCAAAAAATGTCCTGTTAGCAGTGCTTGGTTATTGAGCAGTTATATTGATGCAGGCTCATTAACAGCTGCTATTGACTTACACATTCTACTAAATAGCTGGGTTAACAAGGTCAAATCATACAACTGTCATTCTTCACTCTGTTTTGATGGGGTAGGTACTGTGTGCCTGGTCCTGAGCACGGCTACAGTCCAGCTAAAGGTTGGGAAAGAAAAAGAAATTGCTGCTCAGTTCATCTTTCCTGGTGATTCAGCTCTGGAGCCCCCAACATAGGAAAGACATGCACCTGTTGGAGCGGGTCCAGAGGAGGGCCATGAAGATGATTAGAGGGCTGGAGCACCTCTCCTATGAGGACAGGCTGAGAGAGTTGGGGTTGTTCAGCCTGGAGAAGAGAAGGCTCTGGGGAGACCTTATTGTGGCCTTCCAGTACCTAAAGGGGACCTACAGGAGAGTTGGGCAAGGACTTTTTACTAGGTCATGTAGTGATAGGACGAGGGGGAATGGCTTCAAGCTGGAAGAAGGTAGATTTAGATTAAATATTAGGAAGAAATTTTTCACTGTGAGGGTGGTAAGGCACTGGAACAGGTTGTGGAAGCTCCATCCCTGGAGGTATTTAAGGCCAGGTTGGATGGGGCTTTGAGCAACCTGGTCTAGTGGGAGGGGTCCCTGCCTATGGCAGGGGGGTTGGAACTCGATGATCTTCAAGGTCCCTTCCAACCTAAACCATTCTATGATTCTATGATTCCCCATCCTCCATCTATCGCTAATTGTGACCAGTCAAGCACAGAGTGCCATCGCCAGCACCTATCACTGGGTGGGGGTGGAGCAGGCTTATGAGTATGGCTCTCTGATCAGGGGGCCAATGGTGTGCCAGTCCCTCTTCCAGCACCGAGTCCCTGGGGCATTGCCCTAAAGCGCACTCCTTGCTTGCAGACGGTAGAATTCCCATGCAGCAACAAAGAGCTGACGGGCTGCAGTGAGGTCCCCTCCTGTCTCTGCCCCCTTCACACAAAGGCATGATGCTGGATGTAGCGCAGGGTATGTGTGCTGCTTCTGAGCTAGCGGAGGACTTGGTGCAAAGGTCAGGAGATGCCCCATGTGGGAGAACAGGAGCCTTCCTGGCTGTGGGTGCAGCAGCCGTGCTCAGAGATGTGAGGAGGGCTCAAGCTGCACATTTTGGCTCTGGATTTTGTACAACATAGGGCCTTTAGACTGAGGGTCACATAACATGGCTTTGCTCTGGAGTCGAGCTTCCTTTTGCAGCTGGAAGAGTTTAGCTTTGGCTGTTTGGGACAGGGAAATGCCCTCAGGCTGAGAAGTAAGCATGCAGGGGCAAGTTAAAACCAGTGCTTACCTCCAAAGACTACTGTTGCCTGGAAGATAATAAGCTAAAGAGGTGTGAAACTAGAAAGCAGCACCTGTGAAACCTCAGCTCTTTCCTTTGCACCTTCTTTTGTTTGGCTGGTAACACTGCTTCCCTTCTTTTGCCTATCTGGGCCAGGTATTAGAAGAATATGGCACATTGCCTGGGGGCTACTTGGGAAAATCTAGCTGTCTGTGGCCCAGAATGAGCTGGAAGAAGAACACTTTGAAAATCAGACCCTGTTTTAAGGGTGAAAATGAAAGCTAAGCTCATTTGAAAATTAGCACTTATGTCTGTCCCTTATGTAGAGAATAATGTTGATAGAGCAAGCTGATGGGATGGATAAGATTCCTAACTAAGTCAGGTCATCTTGTAGGCCGTTTGGGTGTCGGTGCTTTTCAGAGTTTCAAAAAAGTCTTCTACATGCGACTGGGAATGGTAGCAACGGCCCTGCTCAACCCCTTCCAGAGATGTGCAAATTGTCAGACCCTAGAGCATATTTTGCCCGAGCGCTTTGTGAAGGAAAAGCCAACTCGGCAGTGTGGCCACCTATGGGAATAGATGCTAAATGGATGTAGAGCATATTGTGATCTCAACCGAAGACTGCACTTTGCTTCTGATATGCTGTGAACACACTGGAAAAATTGCCTGCACTACAGTTTATGGAGATAAAAAGCACTTGCCAGCTGTGGTAAGCCATGGGGTGGCCATGTCAAAACCCTTGCAATAACATTCACTGAAGGAGGACAGTTTTTTTCAGGGCAACGTGTCTTCTGCTTTGTATGAAGACATCTATTGCATGGTGTCACAAGGGCTGCGCTTTTAGTAACATGGCTTGAAATTCTCAGGCTCTAGGAATCCCAAAGGGAGAGGAGCAGTTTTCAGGAAGGCTGTCCTCATTTTCTGACAAATATATGACAATCTTTTTTCATACTTGCATTGATTACAGCGGGTATTCTCTTGGCTGATTGTTTACTTCTTCAACCAAGCTGGATCCTTGCAGGATCGAGGTAACCCAGCTCCCTGGATGAGGGCAGGGGGTTGAAATGAAGCGACACAGCTGCAGCAGTGCACAGTGGGTGAAGGACTGTCCTGTTCACAGTTGCAGCCTCTTGAAACTCTTGTCTTCAGAAAAAAAAGAAACCCCCAAATTCCAGAAGAAGGTAGTGCAAGGGAGGAGGAGCAGAGTGCACAAGGATTGGCGTGATGGCTGGTGTTAGTGTGCGGGTTGGAAGAGCAGGGGGAAGGGTACCGTGTGCCAGGCTGAGTTGTGAGGCTCTTGGGAATGCTTTTCCCATCAGGAAACATCCCTTTGCCCTCTGTGGATGCTTTCTTTACACCCCTTCTGGGGGGACCACAGTGGGCAGTAAGCAGGTCCAATACTATAGCCAACATGGTCATGCCTAGTTCCCCTTTCTCCCCTTCCAGGGTAATTAGTACCAATGTCTGAATGTCTCCTTGCAGGTAAGACCTTCCCAGCTGGGAAGTACTGCACATCCTAGAGAGGAGCAGAGCTTATGGAACACCCAGGACCACATTTTGTTACCACGGGGAAAATTTAGTGTCTGCCCTCTTTTTCTCATCCCTCTTGTCTTCAGATCATCCCTGGGGTGGGAGCCAGCATCCAACATCAGCTGGGACACTGAGAGAGGCCACAGTAGGGCCATAAAAACAGTCAAATCTTCATGCGCTTCAGAGGATGATGGTCTGCTTTTCGCTGGAGCTTTGTGAAGAGCAAGCAGCTCTTTGGAAGTCACAACTTTTTTAGGTGCCACGGAACAGAATTGTAAAACAGCACAGGCCCAGAAGAAGACTGAACAGCATTGACAGAAGGTATAATCACAGCAGCTCAGAGTAGTCAGAGGGGAGAGCCAGACAAGACTTTGGAGTGAGAAAGGAAGGTGTGACGCACTCAGTCAGTGGCAAAACAGTGTGTAGCACTAGAAGAGGGGCACTTCTTGGGTCACTCAGTGAGGCTGTACAGCATTCCTCTTGCCATGCAGTAGGTGGAGAAAGAACACCAAGTGTTGGGGCAGCATTACTTAGTGCGAATTTTTATTTGCTCATTTGCCTGAATGCTCTCAGAAGCCTCCAGAATCTCTTTCTTACATCCACGGTGGTTCATAAAATACATTACTTAAACCTTTATAACTGAGGGTGTCCTCATTGGGGCACTGTAAAGCTTCTCTGTGGTCTAAAGGTCATTGTGTCACCCTTGAAAGTGAGAAATGTTATGCAAGTACTTTTGTGTTTGCATACTGTGAGTTTAGATTTGGGGCTCTGCAATTAAAAATGATTGCTCTGAATTTCCCTCCTATTATCGCACCCACAGCTGCAACTCCCCTTCTCTGCACCACTCTTCCCAGTTGTAACTTACAGAATTCCTTTATTTATTTTACTCAACAGCTGCAGAGGGGATTTTTCTATTTGCTTGTTTTCCTTCACCCTATTTGGTCCCCCAGCTATAACCTTTTGACAAAATGCATAAAGCATCTGGGGAAAAAAAAAAAAAAAGAAAGGGAAAAGAGAGGTTGTTTTAGACTGGAGATGCTATGACAATCCGTATCATTTAACCTTAATTATACACAGCAGAGCCATGGTCGTTGGTGTTGCGTCAACTATCTGAAGTCTCATCCTGTCTGCTGTGCCTGAGCGTAACACTTTCCTATGGGTTAAAGTCTGGGAAATGTGATGATCTTCAGCTTGATTATCCCTTAATTTGCGGTCTTTTTCCCAGGAGCGTGCTCCAGTCCCCAGCCTGTGTGCTCTATTTACCTTGCCAGATCATAAGAGACATCAAGAGGATCTCTGGCTCATACCGATTCCTTCCCCTCCTCCGGTGATGCAAAGCAGCCGTAAACCTGCGGTGCGTAACAGCTGAGAAGAACTGCTGAACGCGGGTCCGGGCGTTGTTAGTGCGCACACACGGTGACGCACGCAGAGCCGGTCTCAGCGTTTTGCTCACCAGCCTATTGCGCTAATCTTTTTGCCGCTAACCTCCACCACCCTCATACTAATGCTCATCCTCACATGAGTGCACATAAAGTCAGCAAGAGGATTTGGGAGCCGCTTAGACAAGCGGTTCATTTGGGTCTTTCTCTGCCAAATGATGTGGGTTTTTTTTTTTTTTTTTCCCTAAGGTTGTTACCACCGAGCTACTGTAAAAATAAATTCTCCAAGTCACCAGACAGCTGCCAGCGTAACAGACTTGTCTGGCATCCAGGCGTAAGGAATGGGGGGATCGTTATCCCATCAAGAGCTAGTTTTTTTGCTCTCTGTTAGGCTGCTGGACAAACAGAGTGCATCCCTTTGTGCCAGATGGAAGTTGTGATTATTTTGTGTTTCTCCTCAGTGCAGGGAGATTTGCAGGTCCTGTGGGACTGCACAGGCACTTCTGAACCCGGTGGAGGTTCAAAGAAGTTCACTCCCACCGTTGCCTGTTAGAGGACGTGCTCCCTGCAGTAGAATCTGTATGCGTTTTGTATCGTGCTGTTGTGGTAGGTTATCTAGTTTAACTTTAAGTAACCTAATTATGCAGGTAGCCTGCGTACACATAGTACCTGGTGGAGAATCATGTTGGTTTCAGCCTTTGTAGTACCAACAGGTCTCTTGATGCCTCTTACTCTCTAACCTGAATCAGTAGTACAACTTGCCTGCCCAAACCCCCTTTCGTCAGTGTCCCTTTTAGATCTGGTACAGCCTTCTTTCCTTGTCCACCTCCTCTCTCCTCTGTGAGCCAATCTCCACAGTCCCTCTAGCACCAACAAACAGCTCAATTCCCAGTGCCAGTTTACACCTGAGCACTAAACAAATACTGCAGCATCACCTGTGATTAGGCAATTTTTGGAGATTTCCTGGGTGGTTTAACAATTCATGCAATGATGTCTACCTTTGGTTTCTAGTGTTTTCCCTCCAACACTAGGGAGGGACAGTGAGAGGCAGACTCAGTCCAGGACTGTGTGGTTCACTGCAGGATTACCAAGTGGCTGCAGGGTTTGCCGAACACCCTTTACGGAGCTGCTTGTCCTGCACAGACCGCCCTCCTTCCATGATATCATCTCTTCTCTTCCAGTCTTTTTCCAGTGCTTCTACAGACCTCCTCCTGCCTCTCCTTC
>NW_009649936.1:4452280-4467502 GCF_000708025.1 Charadrius vociferus
GCTAACCCCTCCTGCAATCTCTTTTCTGCCCCTAGTCTCGTCTGCTTCCCAAGCCTTCCACATTGACTATTTGCTGAGTGGATATCCAGAGTAGAGCATTCCCTGTGATACCCCTGCTCCTCCCTGTATGCCAGACCTTCCCAGTGCAGAGGTTGGGCATTGATCCTTTGGAGGAAGAAAAATAATCTATAGGATCTCTCTGCTGGTCTGAAGGGTCTGTAGGATGATCTGCTCAGTGCAGGACTGCTCATGTTGACCATGCAGAAATAACTCACGCTAAACTGTCAAAAGCACTGGAAGAAAAAAAAAATAATCAAAGAACCATATAGCAAGTTTTGATTATTTTTTTTTTAAAAAGAGGTCTCGATCTGAAGAGATATTTATTTATTTATTTATTTGGTAGAGGTTCATACAAAAAAAATGGACATAATTTCTTATTTCCTCTGAAAAATAGTCAAGGTTCTAATTCCTCAAACTCTTTTATCACTTAGCGTATTTTTTTTGCTTTATATGAGTAACCATCATGTCACAAAACAACCCTTACACTCTCAAATTCTCTGGTCCGAAAAATGGGTTAAATTTCCAGAGCAAAGGGAGTATTTTATACCGCAGGAATAGGGGCCATAGAAAGCTCATGGAGATGAGATCTGGTTGCAAGGCAGAGGGGGTCTCAGCAGCAAGCTCTGTGGAGTTGCAAGAGAGGTGGTTTTATTCACGGAAAAGACTAGGGGGGGTGTGAAAAGGGCTCAAATTGTACCTCTGCCTTTCTGAGTGAGAAGTCGTTTTACTTGTTCCCAGTCACCGTGATGATACCTACCTCCTCTGGAAAGTGCTCTTGAGATCTACAGATGGAGAGAAGCATCATTGCTTAGCAGCTGCACATTTCCAAAGCTGCTCCCGTTCCAGTTCTCCTGCTCTCTGGGCGTGCTAGGGGCTCTCTTCGTATCTCCCACTCTCTGGGCGTGCTGCTGCAGACTGGGAAGCAGAGAGCATCTCTCATTCCCTATGTAAATCCATTGATGAAAACATAAAATGCATTGTACTGCTAAAACTTGCTGAGCTTGTTTGAATAAATGCCAAGGATTAACAGCACGTAAATTCACCATTGATTTGACAACAATGATGTTATGTGCCCTAAACACTGATGGGATTTGTTCAGTGTTTAGGATGTGGGCTCTGAAGTGGAAAAAAGGGATTGCTAGTAATTTTTTAAGCCTCTTTGGCTGCACCAAGGCAGACTGTTGGTATTATATCAATTCTTTAGATAAAATAAATATCAGTCTTTGTATGAGGAGGATGGAAATTTAACTTTTCCAGTATACAGCTGAATAGTAAATCTGACTGTGGGTTGCTATAAACCTGGAAATAAAAATCACCCCATCCCTCTAAAATAGGGAGGAAGGAGATGTTGGAGTGGAAAAAGGATCCCAAAGGCCAGCAATAAAACAGAAGATTGTGCCTTAAAACCAGTGGGATTTCTTTTTAGGCAGGAAACTAGAAACGTCACCTCCACAACTTGTCCCCTGTGTGATCACTCTCTCCCTGGCTCCTGTGTTCAGCGACTTTGCAACCACAGTCCCTGTGAGACAAAAACTGTTGTGAGCGAGAGTGGGGACCACCTGGGACAAAACTTGTGGAACAGGGGTTGACCAGTCATTAAGCAAGCATTGCAGAGGCGAGGGGAAGGAAAGCTGTAATGATTTACACCAGGACAGGCTTAGTCCCTGGCTCTTTAAGCCGAACTGCTGGAGCGCAGGGGGTTGCTCACCTGCTCCCAGTTGGTGGCTGTTTGGGAGGCAGGGGAATTTGCAGAGTTCTCTATGGACAAGTTGATCTCTCTTTAAAAGAAAAGCAAGCCAAGGTGGTTTTTTTTGTTGGTTTTTTTTTTTCTTTCTTACTTAATACACTTGCTCCCCCTTGGGCTCTTAGATCTATATTTAAACTTCTTAATACATGGCTTGATTTTTCAAAGGTGCTCAGCATGTAGTAACCCTCCCTCTAACTGGCTTCTTTCTTGCTATGAACTATCTTTAAAGAAGGGTTTTCAAGTGTTCTCTTTGCTTTTAACAAGAAACACTTATTAATCTAATAAAAAAAGAATATAACGTCTGCCTTGTCTCATGTCAGCCCTCCCATTGCATTAGCCTTGCAGCCCCAGCCACAGTTGAGCATGGTGTGCAAATTGCACTGATAACATGGCCTCACCTCCTCCCATCCATTACAAAATTTAGCAAGATATCAACAGCATTCAAAACTTGGCGGAAATGACTGCTTTAGTGCTTTCCATGGTATTTGGTGGGGGTTCATGCAGAGGAAAATGTGTTTATCTGCAATTATAATCAGTTGCTTCTTCCTCCATCAGCATCCCAGGTCAGACATGGTGGAAAGGTTTGGAGCTCCTGACCATGGCACTGCCCTATGTCACATGCACATGTTTGAGGAACAGGAGTCTTCTAAAGAAAGGACCCTTCCCTTAAGAAGAAAGAAATAAGTGCTCTGTGTTCATTTGTAGGGAGAGCTTTTAGTAAGTGCTTAGCAGCCTATGTGCCAAAACTGATAATGCTGGCTCCCTAGTGAACCTGCCCTCTTAACTAGTCTGCTTGCATACTGACTTCTGTGGACTTCTTTCATCCTTTTCAAAGCTAGGTCTATGTAAGATTAAGAAAAAAACAGTCTTTCTTTTTTTTTTTTTTTCCCCCCCACTTACCAATTCCCTCACACACATTATGTAGTATTTTTCACTACAGGAAGACTGGTAGGAAGAATACTTGCAACGAAATCACGTTATTACCTGCCCTAGCTCTGTGTGGCTGTCACGAACTCCTTTTTATGCCTCATAGAAATGTTCCACCAAAGGGAAAACTTAGTTTGATTAGCATGCTGCAACAATTTTATCATTAAATATTGACAGAGATTATTCACTCCCTTATATTGCCACTAAACAGCTTACATCTAAATGCAAAGGACCATCTAACTGAGTACAGTTGTACCTTTTGGGGTTGACAGGTCTATTTGAAAGAAAAAGCACTGGAACTCATTCCCATTTTCTGTAAGAATATCTGAAGAGTTGCAGGTTAACAGAGACCAGTTAACTCCAGAGAACATGCAGATCTGAGCAGAGAGGCTGCCTTTCTTGGCTCTCCTGGGGCTGCAACACACCAGCTGGAAAAAGTAATCCAAATTATATTAGCACTTCAGTATGGCACAAAAACCCTCCTCAGTTACACCTGATTAGTCACTGTTCCACTTAAACACTTGCTTTTCTCCTCACGGTTGGCTTGTACAGAGCTTGGCGTGGGGGTTAGAAACAGCGTTGCACTCACCTGGAAATTGGCAGGTGAGAGTCAGTCCTGGGGATAAACTAATAGCAGCTAAACACAAGCAAGGGCTGTGTTTGATCACTGACAAGTTGATCTGGGATTTCTGCAGCTTGTCCTGGGCATCATCCTTTACTAAATGTCTATGTGCTGGCAATTACACAATAGTTTAGGAAGGGATTCGTTGAAGGGTAAGCTAGACAGTAGATCCTACTGGAAGACCTCTTGAGTCGGACTCGCATTGTAAATTTGCAATGAGGCTTTGGGAAAACCTGCTCTTGGTGCATTGCTTTTGGGTGCGCTCGTGAGCACATGCACTAGTTTTTCTTCCTTTTATAGGAATGCCCACAAATTTCACTGCTTTTGCTCAGTAGGTGATAATGATACACAACTGTTGTGCATCCTGTGAGTAGTCTCGTCCCCTGAACTGGTGCAAAGTGGTTGCTTTCTCCTCAAATTCATTATTTAATCCAGTGCCAATGGAGTTTATCAACTGCCATTTCCTTCTTGGTATTCCAAGGTGCAGTTTTCTTCTGAGAGGAGGCACAAATCACACTGGATGGGATTAATCTCACTAGCTCTGCTTGTCCAGAAGGAGCTTAGCATTAGAATTGTCTCCCCTAAGGCAGCTGTCCAAGCTCCCTGGTTAGTCAGTTGAGATTTAAGCACTGCTAAAACGTATCTCATTTCACCTTTCCTACCCACCTACATTATCACGTGAGGCATTTCGAGGCATCTGTCTCTCTCCACTGACTGGACAAGGAGCCTGGACAAGTTATTTGGACCGGACACCTAAGTTTTAGATCACTGGAAGTTAGATGTGATGAGTTTCAGGAGACTGCTTGTTGCTCAGAGGTGTGCAGTGTGAAGTCTGTATCAGAAAAAAACTTCTGTAAATGAAATTTATAGGTCAGGGAAATATTTTGTCCATAAAAGACAAAAATGTCCGTCAAAGACAAAATGGATATGATTAATTCTAGGGAGAAACATGAAAATGTGGGCCCAGAAGAAACTAAAAAAGCAAAACCATAAAGTTGGCTGCCACTTTTCAAGTATTTGAATGTGTGGCAATATACATAGTTCTAGCTTAAATTTAGGTGAAGACATATTTGCCATTTTTCTCTCAGCTGCCCGTTCCCACCATCCCGCTGAACATATGGGGTGCTTGGATCACATTTTGAACATACTTATGCTTCAATCCTGGAGCAAGCTTCAGGCTGAATGGGGATGATGGATTTTGTTGGGCTTCCCTGTGAGATAAGTGGTGGTGCGTAGCTGAGTGGCTGCTCTCCTGGCGCCTAACTAAGAGCACTGGTGTGCTGCTGATCGGTGTTGCTGAGAGAGGTACATCCTGCCTGGGCTCCCTTCTTGCTGCCCACCCCAATGATCCGCCTCCGTTCCTGCATGGGGAGCATGCTGGAGGTCAGAGCTCAAGGGTTTGGCAATTTCTTAAGGACTGAAAGATGCCCAGAGAGGAGCCTGCCAGTTGTGTGCGTTCCTCCTTGTGCTCCTGGTGTAACCCCTGGTTTGGGAAACACAAAGGGGATGTTCCCAACACACTGCAGGGATTTCATCCACCCCTCACGCATGGCTGGGGCCCAAGTGGTATGTCAGACCCCAAAATCTGTCTCACTTTCTGTGTCAGGACACCCTTGATTTCTTTAGTCACTGGCACAAGGAGAGGATGATTCAGCCCTTCAAGTCTGAAGTGCCTTTTGGAGGTACCCTCTCTTCTCTCTCCCTCGCTCTCGGCTGACTGCAAAAGGTGCTGAGATGCTCAAGACTCCTGATGTAGGTGCTTCTGTTGTCCAGAAGGCCCTTAGGATGCAGCTGGTTGCAGTGGAAGCGGGCTCGTGGCCTCGTACTGAGCCTTGCTGTGGAGCCGGGCAGCCTCGCTGCCCTTTGGCCGCCTGGCCGCCTCAGCGCTCTGGCAGAGCTTGCTGCTCCCACAGTGGGCTGTCCATGTCCCTCTTGCCTGGTCCATCCAGGATGGCGGACGACCCCTTAAAGGCAGCTCTAAGTGAAACAGAAATGCAAACCAGCCATAACCAGAAATGCATGTTAAGCAGGATCCGTGTCGTGACACCGGGAGATAAATGAATCTCCCACAAGACTCCTTAATCAAGACAAGGACAGTCTCAAGAGCAGCTTTGGGACTGCTGTTACGGTCAGTGACCGAAGTTATTTTTCCTTCTTTCTTTTGGCAAAGCATTTGTTTGTTAAAAGTTTCTGTTTTGTCAAACCCATGTTCGTGGTCTGCATCATGCGTTAGTCCCGCTTCCCTGCCGGGGTTCCTGTGCCAGGGGTGTCAGGCCCCTCTCAAGTGGTGGAGACGCTTCATAGCATGTCACAAAAAAAGTTTCCCTTTCTTCAACCTGAATCAACCCCTTTTTCCTCACTTGGAAGAAAGCTGGTTTATTTATTTGGCAAAGACTTTGTGTCTCCATTTCAAGGAGGGGCAGAAACAGAGGTGAATTAACAAAAAGCCAGGGGCGGGTTTCAAGGACCCACAGAGCAGACCTAATTCACAAGCATCCTTGAGACGCCCACCGGGGAGTCCCATTTAGCCTGCTTGATCCCGTAGAGGACCTGCCAGTACCCCTGGGCACGGGCACCCCGTGTCTCACAGCCTGCTGCCTGGCATCATCCCTCTGGGAGACCTGGCACCGATTCCACCCAGACTGTCGTTTCCAGGTCAGTCTCCGCATTTCTGCTGACCATGTTGCCTCCATCATGAGATCATGTCTTTCCAGAGAAATCCCGCTAATGCCTTCATTCTGCAAGACCGGTATATATAGGGGGAGCTTCCCTGGGGCAGCACTGCGCAGTCCAGCCAAGGCATCGCTGTCTCCCCAGCGGCCGCACTGCCCCTACCGCTCTCCCCTCGCCGCCACAGGTCACAGCAGCAGCAGCAAGCATGGACATTACCATCCAGCACCCCTGGTTCAAGCGTGCCCTGGGACCCCTCATTCCAAGCCGTTTGTTCGACCAGTTTTTCGGAGAGGGTCTCCTCGAGTATGATCTCCTGCCTTTGTTCTCTTCCACTATCAGCCCCTACTACAGGCAGTCCCTCTTCCGCAGCGTGCTGGAGTCGGGCATTTCAGAGGTAAGGGCCCTTTGGCTTCCTCTCCTTTTCCTTCCTCTCCCTCCTTACGCCTTCCCCTGCTCCCCCCAGCCTGTGGCTTGCCAGTGGAGGCTGGTGGCTGTAGCCCCGTGCTGGGATGTGAGGGGGTGAGGAGGACCTCCGGGCCTACCACCAAGCACAGCCTGCCCACTCATTCTTGGGCATGGAGGGAAACCCTTGCTGGGGAGAAGGCTTCCCTTTGAGAAACGGAAAACATTTGGCTCCCGATGGTTGTTTGCGACATGTAAAAGGCCGCCTTTGCTGCCCCGGCGCCTGCCGGCCGTATGGTGAGGGAAGAGCTAGGCTGCTCCCAGAGTAAGTGCCCGTGAGGGCAGCTTGGTATGGGAGAGGACCCCGGCAAGCGGGATCTTCCTCCAGCTCCCTCCTCCACCTCAGGAGCTCAGTGGTTTTTGCAAGCCCACGCTGGAGGAATCAGGAGCAATTTTTGGAAGGCAGTGTGTAGGAGGAACGTGTAGCCATGGGGCCTTCGGTCTGAAGCTCAGGGACCAGTGCTTTCTCTAGCCCTCTCCTACTGGTTTCCTGCCAGAGCTAAGACCACAAAGAAACCATAAATCGCTGAAAGAATGAAATGCATGCTGTCAGAGAATATTAGACTGGTTTCCGTCCCCTTTCTCTGCTGAGCACAAATGCCCAGCACATCTGGCAAATCACTGAGCGCAAAGGGGTCCCCGGCACAAGAATAGCTGTGAGAAATGATGCCTCTCCCCAGAGCAGTGGCAGCGGTGCAGATGCCTACCGCGGCCTCCCAGTGTCCATGGGTCCCTGCAATGGGAAGGAAGATCCCCGTTGAGGCCTGTAGTCACAGAAGGGAATAGCATGCCACGGTCAGACCACCCTTTCTCTGGCTTTTAAGCTGTCGCAACACTGGCACTGCCTCCCCACTTCGTGCTCAGGTCTTACTGTCTAATAACATTTGTTTCAGGTGAGGTCTGACCGGGAGAAGTTTACAATCATGCTGGATGTAAAACACTTCTCTCCTGAAGACCTGAGTGTGAAGATCATCGATGACTTTGTGGAAATCCATGGCAAGCACAGTGAAAGACAGGTAAGTGGAAGCAATGGTGAAGCAACTGGGGAGTTGAGCTCCGTTCTCTTTCTTTCCTATGGTCCTCAGCTGAAGGAAAAAAAAAAGGAGTTATTTATCGATTGTCATTACTGGCATGGCCCATTCCCATAGAGCCCCAACCTGATATCTGACAATAATGAGCTAATCCACTCCTCTTTTGTTTATTTTCAATCATCATTTTCCATAACCATCAGATGACGATGTCCATTGTTTGCTAATAACACTGGACCAGACAAAGAACATTATCTGGTGCTGCCGAAGCATGGCTGAGTTTTCATAAGCCAGAATCGTTAGTGAAAACAGAGTTTTCACATGCTGATCTGGGAGAGAAAAGCAAGAGCAAGAGCAAACAAAACAAAAGAAAAACAACCGAGTGCCCTCAGGCTTGGAAACTTTTAACACATATGTCATGGAAATATCTGTGGGGGTCGAAAAGTGAATTATACCAGCAGGAGTTTAATTCTTCTCATACACTTTTTTGGCCAGACAAAGCTCTAGCCTGGAAACAGTGTGTATTTTTTAATATGGTTATATTTTCCAGAGGAAGAGAGCAGCCATTTTCACGGCTGACTTAAAGAAAAAATTACATTTCTTATTCTTTTGGACAAAAAAAAAGGGGGACCAGGATTGTATACTTTGGCTGACACAGCATTTCTGCCTAGTAAGGAAATACATGGGCGCACACGCATGCATTGCTTTTACCTTTGCAGAACCCCAGACTTTCTCTGCAAGCATCCTTTGAAATTGGAGGCCGCGGCAGGGCCCCCATCCAAATCAGATCCCAACCTATAGTATGACCAAAATCACACCCTGCTGCTCTGCTCAGCTCTTGCAGCCTCAGGGGCATCATGGGGGGACACCTGCCCCTACAAACCCATTAAATAGAAGAAAGAGCAGAGATGCGCCCAGTGATACCAGCAGTACAGCATCACAATAAGACAGGGCGAATGTGGAGCCCCTCCGACGGAGCCGCGGGGTCGGGTGGAGGGAGGCACAGCACAGTGCCGGGGGGTTTCTGACCGGCCTTCTGTCCTTTCCCCACTGCCTCTCAGGACGACCACGGCTACATCTCCCGTGAATTTCACCGCCGGTACCGCCTGCCTGCCAACGTGGACCAGGCTGCCATCACCTGCTCCCTGTCCAACGACGGCATGCTGACCTTCTCGGGCCCCAAGGTCCCCTCCAACATGGACGCCGGCCACAGCGAGAGGCCCATCCCTGTGTCCCGGGAGGAGAAGCCCACCTCCGCGCCTTCCTCCTAAGCCCGCCTGCCGCCACGGTACGCAGGCCGCCACCATCTGCAGGTCTCATTCCCAGAGCCATTGCTTAGATATCAGTGAATATCTAGAGGGGTTTATTGTGTTGGTTCCCCCCCCTCCCTCCCTTTGTTTCTTTTTTTCTTTTTTCCTCCCTTTCCCTCGGATGGGACAGGGGGCTGGGTGAGCGGCTGGGGGACTTTGAAGCTTAAGCCTGCGAGCTGTGCTGTGGGGATGGCGTGGATGGCACGTGCTGCCACGCTGTTGTTCTTGCTGAAAGGGTCTTCGTCCGGTGCTGTAGTCCATAACCACCATCAGGTAGGAGGGAGTGCACAAGTAACGCTGGCTCCTGGTGCAACCGAGTCTTGAGGCGAGGCTTGGAGCAGGGGAAGAGCCCTGCAGACTTGCTCTACCCCACACAGAGTTTAAAAGAAAAAACAACAAAGAGCAACAGGGCCAAGCCCCACACCTGAGATCCGGCGTACATGCGATGAGCGTGCCACGAGTTCCTTGCAACCGCAGGAGAAATAATAACGTCTTACCTTCAGGGGTTGCAACGAATATTTTTTTTTTTTTTCAGCAAAGCGTTGAAGTGTATCTGTTCACACCACTACCGTGTCGTTTCTCTTAGGGACAACCGACACAAGGACAAGCACGTCTTTCCACTGTCTTAGTAGGCCCTCGGGGGAGAGAGGGGGGCTCGCCGCTGTGCAGAGGCTTCACATCCCCAGCCAGCTCTCCCCAGCCTGCGCGTAACACACCGTCTCCCTTGCTCCCATTGTACTTCTAGGGTAGCTCCACCTCTTCCACTGGTATCTGGCACTCCACCTGAGAACGCGGTCAGTGGCGGTCAATAAAGAGATATAGGAAACATGCAATTGGCTTTGGGTGTTTCGTTTGTTCCTTTCTAAGGCTTCTGAAGTTGAAAGGTTAGCGCAGTGCCTTAACACCGCTTGGAGGCAGCGCTTTCCACTGCTGGAAGTACATTTTGTGGTGATGACTTGCCCTTTCTTTCGTGTCCCTGTTATCCTTCATGCAAGCAAAACAAAAGGATCAAAAAAAGAACAAAATTCAACAGCCCAACAGCCACGCCATTTCTTAAGTTCATTGTGTCAGTGAAGACGGCAATGCAGACCCCATTTGTGTGATACCATGAGAAGGATTTTGCCTGAAATGAATGGTTAAAGCTGTTTGATGGCAGAGCAGGTAGGGTGTAGGTACTACCTCTCCCTGCGATTGCCACACACAAAATCCATGGCTCCCAAACTCGCACAGATGTGAGCGCTAAAGACCAAAGGTTTAGCGCTCGTGCTTGACTCAAATAGCTTTCCACACAGATGGAAATCCAGGGTGTTTAGGGAAAGCATAGCATCACTGATAACCCCACATCCCCATAACTAACCTCATAGGTAAAATCCGTTTGGACAGGGAGTGCTTTTCCTCTTGGTAAAGATCTTCACATCCAAGACCTACAACGTGAAGCGTAGCTTCTGAGGTCCTAAGGTCACTCCTTCCGCAGGAGCAGACACAAGTTTGTCTCAATTGACGTGTGTCTGGGCGCTCTCGAATCACACCTACAAAACAAGGAAGGGCGACAACAAAACAAGTGCATTATTCCCAGGAAAGAGCACAGGTCCGTGCCCTCACTGGGAGGTGAGGACAGCGGGAGAAAGAGAGTTTGCTCTGCCAAAGAGATGAGCCCACCAACCTCCTCCCCCTTGCTGCTGATTAGCTGTGAAAAAAGAGGGAAAATCCATGCATGTTTTTTTCTCATGGAATGGTTTAAATATTAGTATAAGCCATAAACAAAGAAGCTCTGGCCCCATTTAAAATTAAAAAGCACTTTCTTCTGCCACATCTAGGCCAAAACTCAGGGAGGTATGGGAGTCAGAAGCAAGGACATCACCCCTTATCTGGGGAAAGCGAGTGTGCCCCGGGGCTCAGCCCAGTCCCCTGCCTGAACCCTCCGAGGCCAGGGGTGCTGGGAGCGTTACTGAGACCCACATCACAGCAGCGGTGGCAGAGCCCGCCGGGAACAGGGCGGCTGGGGGAGAGCCAGGGAGAGGGGCGCAGCTGCAGGACGGGGGGAGTGCCACAGAAGCAGGGGCGAGGGAGAGGGAAGGGAGGGAGATTACTCTCTGGTAATTAGAAAGCAAGGAATCCCCTCGGCGTCTGACACTATTTTAAACTTTTTTTTTTTAACTGAGATTTTTTTTTTAACTGAGATTTTTTTTAACTGGGATTGGGCCATCCCAAAGCTTTCTGCCAAAAAACTGTGCAGCCTGTTACATTTTCATCTCCAGGGAAAAGGCGTGAAGGAGCACGTTTGGGGAAAAGGCAATTTCGTACCAGGAGGGAGCCCCTTACCGCCTGCAGGGTAAGGGCATTTTAACAGCAGCTGCCTTTCGCCGCTTTGCCTGGTGCAAACGGCCCCCGGTCTCTGCTCCTTTCCGCTCGGGGGCATCTCCCCGCTGGAGCCTCGACGCCTCCCCGCCATGTGCTCACATTTCTGTCCTTCCTGACACAAACTCAGCAAAGCCAGGAGGAAAAAAAACCATGCCCCAAACCCAGCCCCAGATGTTTAACCCCCGTTCAAACCTCTCAGAGATGTAAAAATAGAGAAACATGTTTTGAGCATCATCTGTGTGCAGACATTGCCTGCAGGTGTTTGAGCAGCATGTGTGCCCATCTGTCCCATGAAGTGACATTTGAAGCATTTTGGGGCCCCTTTTTCTGTCTGGATGGCAGAAAGTGAAAGTCTTGACGGTAGGAAATCAGGGCAGGTTTGGGGCAAGCTGGCAGCTGTGCGGAGGGGGTAGTGGCTCTTGCAGTGATTCTGGTGCTGCAGTGCAGTGGGTACCAAATGTCCCATGCAGCCCCCTCGCTTTTGGGGCAAATCCTGGGGACATCAGACCTTGACTATCTCGCTGCTCTCAGAAGGGCTGATTTTAAAGCCCTTTGCAATCCATCAGCTATATAAAAACATGAGCAGCTGTTAAAAGCACCTGTGTGAGGACAAGCTGGGCCGCTGGTGGTGTTTTTAATAGGAGGGGGGACATGTTGCCAAAGGCTGCCCTGCCTGTCCCTAAGCCCAGAGCTCCCCCACCTCCAAGGGGTTTGTCTGCCCGCAGAAGAGCTTGAGCAGGGGTAATAACCCCTCCCTGCTCACCAGTGTCTACGTGTGACTCAAAATATTTCACATTTTTTACCCCGAAGTTTTGCTAGTCACATCGCTCTGGGATACTCCTCCTCCTCCTCTTCTGTGCACTTGGGTCTGCAAAAATAATTGTTCCCCTTTGCTGACATTAATTTTCATTTAAAGAAAGTCTTGCCATTCATAGCCTGTGATCACGGTTTCAAGAGAGAGCTTCGCCACAGCTTTCTACACAAATTCACCTGTTAATAAGGTGTTGCTAATACTCTTCAAGGGTTAACAAAATTTCTTGGAAGCTTTTCGGTCAGAAACTCAGTCAATGATTTTATCGTGGAGAGAAAGGCACCAGAGGACCCTGCCCACAGGGCAGTGATGGCACCTTCCAGTACCTGGGCAGTTCGGTGTAGGGTGGCCTGTAACCAGGGGTTTCTGCTCAGGGTGACTATTCATCCTTATTGCACTGTGTTTCTGTTCGCTGCTGTCGGTTTCCACTCAGAGTGCTAACCTCGCTTGCCCACAGCAAAGCACAAATGACTTTAGCTTCCCCTCCAGAGAAATTGTTAAAGCATCCTCAGGGGGATGCACCAGACAGTGGTCCAGGGGCATGCATCATCCTCCAAGCAATTCCCTCTCCTCCCACGGGCGCCAGTGACCCAGTGGTGGTGGCAGCGACGTGGGGGACAGCAGCAGCTCCTGGGGCTGTACCTGCCCCCTCCCCTCCTTGGTGTTGCACTGCTTGGGCAGGGTATGTCACCTCTGCCAGGATCCCATTTTCTCCAAGAAAAAGCTGGGAGAAAGGGCTGGCAGGATCCAACCTGCAGACCTCCAGCCAGGAAGCTGACCCTGAGCATCTCGCATCAGGGCTGTCAAGGGGACAGCCACCCCTCTTGGCAGGGGGATAAGGAGGACCCTCCTCATCCTTTGCAGGAGGAGACACACGGAGTTCCCACAGGAAGGGCTCGGGCAAGCAGCAGATACCGCACTCCCCCCTCTCACCCCCGATTTACCTAATTGCTTTGGACTTTTGTCCCCTGGCTTCTGGCAGAAGGACAGCCCGGGAGAGAGGGAGGGGTTTCCCGGCAAAGCCGTGTCCCCACAGGGTGGCAGCCTTTCCTGTGCTCTGGCACACCGAAGGGCTCCCTTTGTGTGTCCCCTCCTCCCCGCGGCTCTGTGTTTCAGCATCTCCCCAGGGAGACGGGGACGCAGGGCACAAGGCTGGCAGGCACATGGACCCAACCAGGGTTGCACAACTCCGGCATTTCTTGGTTTCTGATTGATTTGCAAGTTAGCCAGCGTTACATAAAGATCAGGAGTAATTTGAAAGTTCACCAGGATTTCTCCCCCTTTTTTTTTCTCCCCCCCCCCCCACCGCAAATTCTGTTACATGCAGCCATTATAACCCTTCATCTGCTTGACGTCGTCATCATGATTTGGGCTCTGCCACACAAGTCTCTGTCATCTGAGGTTAAAAAAAGCAGTGACTGCCTGCATTGGCAACAAAAATGGCTCCAAACACACCCCCGAACCCCCAGTATTTTCTCAAAGGTGCGTAAGACCAACACGGTTTATTGCTGCTGTGTTGGGCATGTAAATTTGGGAGACGCAGCCAGAGGAGACTGCGATAATGTGGTCTCTGCCCTCCGGAACCTGGACTTTGTCTCTTTGGTGTGACCCATGGTCAGGATTGGCTTGAAAAACTGCCAGCTCACGTGAGAAGAACATGTAATTACTCAGTCCCTTGTTTCCCAGCCCCTGATCCGGCCGCAGGGCTTTTCCCAGGGGAAGTGCAGTCGGGTCCATACACAGCCCACGCCACAGGGCTGGAGCCAGGTTATGTGGCTGGCGCTTAGCTTGCAATTAACTGGCACTTCAATGGAAAAATGTGAGGTTGGGACACGGTGGAGATGTTTATGGCGTATCTTGGAGTGCAGCACAAGTTGGGTAAAAATGAAATTTTAGTCAGAGAGGCTGAGGCAAGATGATGGAGTGATGTAACTCAACCAAAACTCAGGACGCTTGTCCCCACCTCAAAGGCCATCTTCCAGCTGTCTCTCAGAGACCTACCACAAACCATGAGGGCCCTGAACTCTTCAGAAAATCATCCTTCTGCTCGGAAAGGATGGGCTCAACCCAGCCTGAAGGAGCTGCCCTGCCTCAGCAGATGTGGTCACAGCTGGGCAGGGGCTCGGCAAAACCTGGTGCTGCTGGGGAAATCCCTGCCAGCCACCGCACATCACCCTGTGGCTCTGCTTGACATCGTCCCCGCTTGCCCTTTCACAGCCCACGTTTGCCCACACTGCTGTGGGAATGGGGTGCCAGTGGGTGCTGCCAACCCCACTGCTGTGCTGGGGGAGCTGTAAATCAGGGGGGTGCCACTGCAAGACACACCACCCACCAGCTCAGAGCCGTTGGCCACTGCCTACAGATATCTGGCACACCTGGCAGGGTGGCTGCCATCTCCAGCGTGCTGCAGAGCACACAGCTATAGACGTATCTCCTTGGCCAGGCAAGGAAATGACGGGGACTCTAGCACAGGAACTCTTTGAAATCTTGACACAAATGAGCAGTGCTTCCCGCTCATTCCCCACTCTCTAATCACAGTGTGCAAAGAGGTGATCTACCTAAACCACAGTGACAGTAATGGAGAGGTCCAAGGGCCACCAGCCAGCATGCATCAATTAGCTGCTTTGGGGTCTGGGCAGAGACACAACTACCCCTGGGGTATAGGCAGAGGGACCAGTGCAAGGACTGTCCTCCTTAAAGCACTCATTGCTTCCAGACTGCACTGCCATAGCTTGCTGGAGCTATTTTGGGATGGTCACTTGGTCTGTGTGATGGTCCAGACATAGGCAGGCCCTATGTGGGGTAGGTTCAGCACGAAACCTCTTGAGGGGCTCATAGACAGTGTGCCATTGTGTGGGGTGGACTGTTTGGTCACAAGGAAACCAGTGACCCAGCTGGCAGTAGGGTCCCTGTTGGGAAAAAGGGAATTTCCATGCTTTGCTTGCAGTGATTTCTCTGTGAACTTTTCATAGTTGGGTGACCATTTCATTGGCCTCCTGTTAGGGGAAAAGGCACACAACTTTTATCAGACCCTCTGCTCTGCCTTTAAGGACATCAGTGTAGTAAAGTTATCTCTCTCTGAACACAAGTATTCCAGCATACACAAAATTTTGCACAGCTGACATAGTATTTGAATGCGTACAGTTTTATGTCCTTGCCTCAAACGCTGTGCTCAGATACATGTCCCAGAAGATTTTTACAAACTCATGGCAACCATTCCT
>NW_009649936.1:4467779-4471349 GCF_000708025.1 Charadrius vociferus
CCCGCTCCGCTCCGCTCCGCTCCGCTCCCCGGCAGCTGCGGGAGCGCCGGGAGGTGGCAGCAGCCCCTCGTCTTTGGGACTGAGTGGTCTCCCTTGCTTGCAAGGAAACACCCAACCGAAAGGTCATACTCGGTATTTTTCTGAAGCATCTCCTATATGTTCCTCCAAAGATATTTTTTTTTCTTCACCCCCCCCTCTTTTTCTTTGTTTTCCCCCAGCAGTAATTATTTCAGTTTTTTTTTTCCTTTTTTTTTTTTTTTTTTATTTGACAATGTACTCAAAAGGAAGCAGAGCAGCACCATTGTCCCGCTCTGTCTCGGTTTTCCACCCACTCAGGCTGATGTCAGCCCCTCACCCCAGGACTTAATGCGCTGCTGTCTCCCCTCCAAATTGCTAATTGCAACGTCGGGTTTTTTCTTTTCCGCTGGAGAAGTTGCTTAGAGCCAAAGCCTCTCTCCCACCTTTGACAGCCCTTTTCCTCCCCATTGAGCCCTCCTCCTGCCAAGCTGTGCTGAGTTGTGTCAGTGCCCAGAGGATGGGGAGTGCGGGGTCACCCTGCCACCAAGCCACTGGGGTGGAAACAAGGGGAAGCTGTGGGGGGAAATGCCCCCCAAACTGTTTTGATCTCCCCACGTGCAGGCCATTGCCAGGCAGGAGGCTCTGCTCAAAGGGGTCCCTTTTTGTCCACCCTTGTCCCTTGTGTGATCCTGGGATGCCCGGCTGAGGTCTCACACCAGAGTGGCATTTGGCTCTGACGATGTTTATATTGAGATAACTCACCAGGCATCTGTCGCCAGAGCTTGGAGGTGAGCTATAAAGACCTTTAAAAGAAGCCTGCTTCATAGTTTTCGGTGCTGACTAAGGAAGGTCTGGGGTTTAATTTCCTGCTTTTTTTGTTGTTGTTTGTTTTTACTTAAGGAGAAATATTTGGGATGTCTAGCCTTGTCTCCACTGGTTTTGCTGGAAGGCTTCTTGGGCGTTTCAGAGGATTTGTATGTTGAACTCTCTCACACTGTAAACAAAGCGTGTCAAATCCATCCCAAAGATGCTGATTTTCCAAAGCATTCATTAAAAGCCTGACCTTTCTTCTCCAACAATTTATGAACTACTTCCAAACAGTCCACAAAACAGTAATGCAAAATGCCTGACTTATTTATGTGCTTCAGCGAGCCATAGGGGTAAGAAAAACTATACATAGCTTTGTCTCAATCTCTGGATATGTCATTATTTCCCTTGTGAGGTTCATGACTCCAGAATATATGACCCTGTCCATGGACTGAAACCAGGAAGCCCAACAGGCTCATACCACCTCTGTAGCATTTTGGCTTCCCCTGACGATTTCTGCTTCTCATTGATTTTCAGTGTGTCAGCTCAAAGTCTCACCTGAATTTAACGCAAAACAAATACCCTGTCACATCAACACAGAGAAAATGGAATACAATGAACTTAATTAGCAATGGCAGGGCGATGCACCGGAGTCTGGGAAAGGATTTTGTAAAGGAAAGCGATCGTTCACAATTTTTTGCTAGGCAGTAGTTTCTCCAGCAGTACACACCAGAGGTGACTTGTAAGCCTGCCAGGCTGGCCTTTCTCTCCCAGGCACTACTAATGCCCTATCATTTCAATTTATTAAGAAAGAGAGCATCGAGTAAAAGAGGTATGGACTGGAATGTATGGAAGACCCAAACAAGAAATGGTACCAATGGATGAACCCGTGAAGTTGGCTATAATGAAGATTTCCATCTTCCTCAGACAAAGCAGCCCGGCCACACTCCATATTCTCCTCTGGGGACCAGACAGATAACTCAGAGACAAAGCCTCCAGCTAAAGTAGTAAGTATAGATCAACTCCTTTATGGTTCAGTAACACAAACTTAAACAAAAAAAAAAACACAACAGAGGCTATATGCATTTTTCATCTGGTTTCTCCTTTGATAAGATAAAGTGCAGGAGCAACCCCAGCACCTGAAATACTTGTAAATGCTCTCCAGCAGAGTATAGCAGAAATCAGTGAGCGGTCATCGTGCAGCTGGACTGTATTGCTCTCCCTCCCTGCAGCTGATGCTCCGAGTCTGCCGCTGGTGGGGGCTTAACTGTCGTTTAAGACTCCCATTCAAATTTGTGCCTGGCAAATTGCAGAAGGTAGCCTCACCCTGTGACTATTTAGGTCGTTAACCAAATAGCTGAAAATGCGTTCATTTAACCGAGAGATTAAAAAACCAAAACAAAACAAAACACCATGGCACCAGTCTGACAGCATTTTACCTGCAAATTTTAGAGGAAGACAGTATGAATGGAAGGAAAAGTGCATATCCATACAATGTGTGGTTTCATTTGCATGGGCCTTTCATCGCCAGCTGTTGCAGGAGGGGTTTGTACACAGGGATGCTTTGGCGAGAGGGAGTCAGCCTGCGGTGAGCAGTTACTATGGCGAAAACCCCTCTCCCTGTGACTCCCACAGCACTCGGGGCACAGAGGAATTACTCACCGCGTGTTTGCACCGCAGAGTGAAGCCCCCAATAAATCAGAAACTCACGTTTCTCAAGTATCTGAGGTGAAATGCGCTCTTTATCTTGGAAAAGAACCAGACACCGAGGTCTCCAGCATATTTTGCTGTAGCTGCAATGTCTCAGGACACGGCCAGGTCAAAGATTTGTAGACAGAGGGAATATTTTTCATTATATCTGCTAGCAGAGCTGGAAAAATTAGCTAATCTACAAGTCAGTGAGGGCTTTGAGAGATGAGCCTTGAGCGTGGTTGTTATGGTGGGTTAGACATTATCGCTTCCATGGCTGTACCCTCCGCTACACTCACCTCTGCAGAGGGCAGGGTGGCACAAGGAGGGGGGAGGTGGGGGGGCAGCAGCGGCAGCGAGATTTGCCAGATTATCTGCCAAAATTTTCCCGTGCAATGCCTACGCTGCAGCCCTTCCAGGGGTTCATAGGCACTGTCAGCACTCGGGTGACACAAGGTGTCTGCCAGTAAATGGGAGCAGAATTAGGAGACCGTGCAACAGCAGCAAAAATCTGCTTTAATCTCTAGCTCACTTCTCTGACAGAACTTGAGAGAAGACGAAAGTCTGGAGAATACAGAGAGGAAAAAACACCGGTATGACTTCTGCATTACTTCTTATTGTAAGTGTGAAAATTAGGCCTAATTTTTCATATTAAAAATGCTCTGTAGATGTACAATATACAGGTGCTGGAGAGAGAACTCTTCTTCTACATGGGGTTGCTTTAAGCCTGGCGGCGCTGGGTACAGAAATGGCACGAGGCACTTCTGCTCAGGTGGCTCTGTGCAGGGAGTTTACAGGAGCTCAGGCAGCGGCACGAGCCCTGCGTGGGCAGAGTTGAGCCGGAGAGAGGGAACTATTGAGCCCCTTCACAGTAGGGACCAAAGCTTAAGCATGATAAGATTTAAGAATCCGGTGGAGAGGCAGAAGAGAAGTTGCATGAGCAAGTGCAAAGGGGCCCCTGGCAGCTGCGTTTTCTTTTACAGGGCCAGTCTGCAAGTTAGCTCTTGCCAAGGGCACCCGGTGTCCAGGAAGGTGGGGAACAGCTATTTGGTTACC
>NW_009649936.1:4472451-4500248 GCF_000708025.1 Charadrius vociferus
ATGCCCGGTCCCCTCCGCTACACTCACCTCTGCAGAGGGCAGGGTGGCACAAGGAGGGGGGAGGTGGGGGGGCAGCAGCGGCAGCGAGATTTGCCAGATTATCTGCCAAAATTTTCCCGTGCAATGCCTACGCTGCAGCCCTTCCAGGGGTTCATAGGCACTGTCAGCACTCGGGTGACACAAGGTGTCTGCCAGTAAATGGGAGCAGAATTAGGAGACCGTGCAACAGCAGCAAAAATCTGCTTTAATCTCTAGCTCACTTCTCTGACAGAACTTGAGAGAAGACGAAAGTCTGGAGAATACAGAGAGGAAAAAACACCGGTATGACTTCTGCATTACTTCTTATTGTAAGTGTGAAAATTAGGCCTAATTTTTCATATTAAAAATGCTCTGTAGATGTACAATATACAGGTGCTGGAGAGAGAACTCTTCTTCTACATGGGGTTGCTTTAAGCCTGGCGGCGCTGGGTACAGAAATGGCACGAGGCGCTTCTGCTCAGGTGGCTCTGTGCAGGGAGTTTACAGGAGCTCAGGCAGCGGCACGAGCCCTGCGTGGGCAGAGTTGAGCCGGAGAGAGGGAACTATTGAGCCCCTTCACAGTAGGGACCAAAGCTTAAGCATGATAAGATTTAAGAATCCGGTGGAGAGGCAGAAGAGAAGTTGCATGAGCAAGTGCAAAGGGGCCCCTGGCAGCTGCGTTTTCTTTTACAGGGCCAGTCTGCAAGTTAGCTCTTGCCAAGGGCACCCGGTGTCCAGGAAGGTGGGGAACAGCTATTTGGTTACCGGCACCCAGGAGGATATTAAGGAAAAAGATCAACTGAGCTAAAGTTCCTCCATTAGTTTTGTTAGCACCAGCAGGGCACCGGCACCAACGCCAGCCGGCGATGCTCGCGGGGGTTTGCTATGCCCACGTAAGCCAGGCTCCCCTGTGCCTGGAGGATGGCTTTCCTGGGATTTTGGACCTGGTGGGTGGGTGTCCCAGGAAAAAGTGTGGGTGTTGTTACTCTCATTATAATCAGCTTTTTGGTAGCATCGTCTCACACTGGGTGGACAAAGTTTCAGACAGGTCCTGGTGGGGAGAAAAAGTTCCCCCAGGAAAGTCCCCGTAGCTAGCATTCCAGAGACTCCCTGGGAAAGCCCCAAACTATCCCCAGCATGAGGCAGTTGAGAAGAGGCCTCAAGAGAGAAGACAAAGTTGTGCGTACGTGGAAAGCCCCCTACCCACTCCAAGGGAAGGGCCCAAGGCCTGACTTTGGGCTGGATTTGTAGGTGAGGGTACACCTGGGACATCTCCGGGGCATCAGCCAGGCTCCTGCAGAAACAGCAGGAAGACAGGGAACAACAGCCAATTTCTTTTTTTTTTTTTTTTTTTTTTTATTATTAAGTGCTATGTGCTCCACAGCAAAACATCAACTTTCACTGCTCCAGAGAAGGTCAGGTTTTGGTTTTTTTTACTGGGTTTCCTCTGAACCTTCCTTCTGGCCAGTGTCTTCCTCCTAGAGGCCACTGCCTTTTGGTCCACCCAGCAGTCCCGAGCACTGCCCCGCGTCCAAACTGGCACAGCCACTGGCTCACCTTGGGGTATTAATTCCCAATGTTGCATCCCTGGGGCAACTGCTCTTCAGGATGAATTTGGCAGCAAATGCTTTCCAAAGGCCAGGGCCTTTCCTTCTGGGCTGGGAAGGGGAGATGGCAAGCAATGAACGGACACATCTGGTGTGCATAATGGAAGGCACCGGTCCGTATGTTGTACATGTGCAGTGGGAATGCCAAAGAAGTGACAGAGATAGCATGGATGTGCCTACACATGTACACAATGCATTTCCATTCTGCTGCATTGGTAGTGACCGGAGTTGCATCTCCCGGGCAAACCCATGCTCTTGCAGCCCTCTTGCCCACAAAAGACACAGGTTCTCCCCAAACATGACCGCTTTGTGCCTATGCAGCGGTTCACGCATAAATGGCCGCCAGGTCCGGGAGGCAAGGCTAGCTTTAGCCACCTATCTGCCCTTGTGCAGAGCCCTGCCCAGCCCCGTACCTTGTGATGTTTCTGCAAGCCCCCAGAGCTCCTCTGTCAGACCAAAGCTCACACAAAAAGACTGCCTGCAAGGGCAGCCAGGGCTCCAGCTGCCTGCGAGTGCCCCAAGGGTTAATGCTGTACCGGTGGTGGGACAACACATGCCATACCTGCCAGGACAGAGGCACAGCAATGCAGATCAGGCTGTGGGACACCATCTGGAAGATGGAAAGCCTTCTCTCCAGAAACTTATAAGGTGGTGGTGCATGGGAGCCATGGAAAATAGGGGGATGGTGAAGAGCAACTGGCCTCATGTTAATCCCAACTGAATCAAGGCAAGAAAATAGCCCTGGAGACAGGGTGGATTATTAGAGCCTCTAATATAGAAGAAATATGTTCAGGTTGCAACTGGAAACCAAGAAACACATCCCCTCGAGGAAGAAGAGACTGATCTGGTGATCTTTCAGAAGGCCATTTTGATATGCTTGTAAGATTAAAATCATGTTGCCATTGACCATTAACCATGCAAGGCATCTGGCTCTTCTTTTTCCTTGCATCTTAGAGACAGCATCTCTCTGTCAAAACAATAAGCAGTTCCCTGCCCCCCCGTTTCTTTCCCCTCACCAAGTCAGGGGGCTCAGCTTGTTCTCAGGATGCGTCGCTGCTGACTGCTGAAGAGCGACAAAGCCGTATTGTTTTTCAGTTGAGGAAAGAGTAAAGACTGCAATTCCACCAGTGCCGGACTGCTGACATTAATCAAACTATCACTTTACCCTCGTTCGTGTGGACACAGTGACACCACCACGCCGGGAGAACTGTGGGAACCAGCAGGCACGAACAATTCAGCTAAGCCTTGCAAAATGCCAGGGCCTTTATTCAGAGCTTCCCCTTTTCAGCTACAATCCACTGCTGAAAATAACCCTCCCTTCCAAAGGATGGCCCTGTTTGAGTACTTGGTGTGCCCACGGTGCATGACAAGGGGGTTATTTATTGCCAGCATGCCGAGAATAGGATTTTATGGGGAGAGGGAGGGTGGCAAAGCCTATTCCTGAGCAGGCTGGGACTTTTTAACACCTGTTACTGAGGTAACCATTGCACACACATGCACCAGAATGTCTGGAGTCATCAAGGTCTTCTGTAACACTTCCAAGCAACGTCCTTCCTGAGCCCGCAAACTTACCGGCTGCCAGCGACATGCTGGCTGGCATTCAGCGCTCCCCTTGGACCCTGGTTGTACATTTACTCTGCTTGCAGTTTGTTCTTGCTTGGCAACAGAACTCCCTCGTCCTTAGAGGAGGCCAGCAGTAACGTGAGATTTCCCTCACTTGTCCCTTAAGAATCAAAGCCACAGGCAAAAATCAGAAGGCGGTTGCACGTCAATAGGGTAGGTAAACTAGAGGCTGTCAAGCTGCTGACCTGTCCTACCAATGCGCTTAGGAACATCGGTGGGGAAGTGACCACCTGGGTCACCCCATCCAGTCCTTTGCTGTTACAAGCAACCACATAAAAGCCTGTCCTGCCCAGCAGGGTTTGCAGAACATTTTCTTCCCATGCCTCAATGCATCCTAGACCACAAAGCACTTCCTGACTGTCCTTGAGCCAACTTAGGTCAATAGGGCAAAAGACCAAAGGCCACAAAAACTCTGCTGCACTAGAGGGGGCCAGCAGGTGAGCTCAAGGGCCTTGTTAGCATCCCAGCAGCCTGGCAGGAGAAGGATGCTTTGAGATGAAAACTCAGGGAGAAGTCTGCAGAGGAAGAATCCTTGGAAACTTGCTCTTGGATTGCTCACGCTTTTAGGAAGTTTGTAGGAAGTGTGGGGAAGCTCAAACTGCATGTGCAATGTGCTGCTCAGAAAGGGTGTGGGATCAGGTTGTGAATGGCAAGCCCCACCACCTGTGCATTTCCCACACCTATTGCTTGCTCTTCTCTGGACATCCAGCTTACCTAACTTCAGAGGTCTGCAGAGTAGACATCTCAGTCTAAGCTCACTGTCCTTTTCTCCTTGGGCAGACAATGGAAAGAAATAGCCAATCCATGGGCACACTTCATCTAAGTCATCTCATCTATCTCCATCAGAAAGAAAGGTATTGCACCAAGAATGGGTTATGTCCATTGGCTAGGGAGCATCCAAAGCACTGACCTTGTGTTTAGGAAGAACTGAGTTCAGAAGACGTGCTGGAGAACTGGGCTAAAGCATACTTTGCTTCCCATCTGACTCCCTTGAACTCTTCCTGTGGATTGAATGAGAGCTGGGTTCTCCCTCTTCATAGCATCCTGGAGCTGAGCTGAAAGGTGTGCCCAAGCACAGTCTCATGTGGAGCCCATGTGGTGGTAGAGAAAGTTGTGATAGAAATGTGAAGATTGGTATAAAAGGAGAATGAATGGGAATACTGGTATACAAAATTTCAAAAGGAGTAACTGGCAGGAGGGAGACAGGAGGGATAGCAGTTGTTGGTGGCACTTGGGCTAGCAGGTCTTTGAGAAGTACATTTAGGGGGAAGCTTCTCGGAACATCCACATCAGGAGACAAAGGACTCAGGGGACAAAATCCTGATGACTCATGGATAGGTGTGGCAGGATGGAGAGCATCAGCATTGTCAGCTCCCAATGAGTAAAATATAGCGTATCTGAACCTGGTCAGTGTCACTCAGGAGACTTGGTAAGGACTGGGTAGCCAGTGTTCCTGGTTCTGTGTGCCAGCACAAGGAATCCTGGCCAGATCAGGAGGATACACCCTTCTCAGTGCTTAGCGTTATGTGGGTATGACTGTATGAGGGAGTGACATTCACTTTGGTTTAAAATAAATCATTCTTCCCCTCTTATCAGGTCTGGCATTGAACTTTGTTGCATTTTTATTCATATTGCAGCATTATTTCCTATGGCAGAGAAACAAGTCTGGACTTGGAAATGGGGTTGGACACATTCTTCTGGTCCTGAAAGGGTCTCAGAGCAACCTGGTAGATTTGGACTCGTAACCCCTCTGTGCTGTTAGGTCTATCAGAGTCTAAGGTTACCCTGCACTTTGCAAGTGAAAGGCATTGGTTCAGGTTAGCTTGAGACTTGGCCTTGGCTTGAATGAAAGATCTGTGAGCTTCCACAAACCTTCAGTTTTGCTTCACTCATTTTGTAGACTTATGATGAAGTACAAGAAATTCACTGCTGCATTGATGTGCATAGTCATGTATGCCAGTGCAACGTGGAAGTATTGTGCAGCCTCTTTGTCTATGTTTCCCATTCCTATGGAGTGCCTGGGTTTGAGTTTCCAGTTTTTACTTGAATCTCTCTTTTCTTGAAAGCTTAAAGCACAGACTCCTATAGGAAAGGAACCTTCCTTCTTTGGTCTGAGGTTGGCTTAACATTTTTTGAGTGATGACCTGGACACAAACCCGCAGTTTCCCAAGGCAGAGAAGAGGGGGGAACTGGGAGAAACTGGATTAGACCGACCGCAGTCCACTTCAAGGAATCAAACAGCAAATTGAAAGCTGAGGGCAACATAGCTGAACACACGACTAGGACACTAGGACCCCATGTCCATGGAGAGTTTTGTCTGGGGGAGGATAGGAAACTTGTGCTCTTGGAGGGAGCTCTGGATCCTGCCACCACAGGACAACTCAGAATATCTCCTGGGTTTGCAGTCAATGCCAGGGCACAGGAATTAATTGTTCCCCGGGGGTATATTTAACCAGCATGTCCTTGACCAGAAGAGCTTGTTTTCAAAGTCTCAGATGCTCTTGGCTTCTTGATAGATTGCTGGGGTCTTTGCATGCTGGGATAAACAAGCCAGAGTAACGTATGCGTAGTATGTACGCCACGGCTGAAGTTTCTATTTCAGTGATCTGTTAAAATCCTACCCTATTCAGCTGCACACCTTTATCATTAGCAGTGTTGCCACATTTTAAACAGCATTTTCTATATGGGGGTATGTAGGACCTCCAAGTTTCTAAGTACCCCCAAGCATTTCTTAATTTTTTAACACACACACACACACACACACACACTTCAAAAATGGAGAAAAGTGGCCCAGAATGATCAAATATAGACCAGCTGAACCAATTAGACATTCAGTTCAACACAACTTTTTTGTGCAAAGGCCAACCACAATGACGGTTTTGCAAAAAACTTACCAAACACGACTCAAAGCAGTGGGATTAGTTTGCAGACTTAGTTGTTGCTTATTCATCTCACCTGCCACATGGTGCAAGGTTCAAAGACTTTTGACACATCTCAGTCACATCTGGAAGCAGGCTTAAAAGGAGATGAATCTTGGTTCTGTGAGGCCTGAAAACCAGAGGGCTGTTTGATCAGGGCTTTATTCACCCAACTGCTGCCAAGATGCAGGGAGGCAGATGGACTCTTTGGCCCACTTGTAGATGTGGTGAGGGACACTGCGGCTTTGTGCCTCCCAGGGATGTCAGAGAGACCTCCTGAGATGTTGCCTTAATTCTCTCAAACAGCTTTGGCAGACATGGGTCAAATGACTTAAAATAAGGAGCCTCCAAAGAAATGAGGCAGGATGCCATCCCTATGGGGCTGCATTTTAAATGGTGGGCAGCCCAAATGTGATGAAGAATCAGCAGATAAATGGGGAAGAGAAATGTTAGGTTAGACTGTTTGCTTTAGAGGAGACCAGAGGCACAATCTGGGCTTAGATGTGTTTGTACACGCATGGGAAGAATCTATATCGCTGTTAGAATAGGAATTGCTGCTCTGTCAAGACATTATCACATTGGCTCTGGAGAAGTGAGGCTGCATACTGTAATAGGCTTGGGAGGTTTATTCCATGGCTTGCAGATGAGGGACTGTTGACACAAACCTAGAATTGGTACCTCTTTTAGAAAATTGCCATTATGAGAAGACTCATTAGAGATAATATTCTCATTTCCTTTCTGGCAGCAATTCTGCCAACTAAAATAAACAGTAGGATGCTTTTCACTGATAGGAAAAGACATATTCCTGTGTTGTAATCTAAAGGGATAAAACGTATTCGTTTTCCAAAGCAGCACAGGTCATTCATCTGCATTGTGGCTTTCGCATAGGCAAGCTTTTATTTAGTGTGTTTCTACAGCGCAGCCTTAGGTCTTGATGGGAGGTCTTCCAGGGGACAGGCTGAAGCTTTTGTTTTGGTTTTCAGCCATGCTCTGCAAGAGTTCCCAAGTTTCAAGTCTAGTTACTGTCCCTGGAGTCCCTTAGCCTTACCAAGGGTTGGCTTATAAAGGTTAAGCAAGGCTGAGGTGAGAATCACAGGAGTCTGGGCCAAGTTTAAGAAAACTTTCTGGATCTTAGGAAAGCAGTATTACCTTGGATCAAGCCAGGCTAAAGGTCTATAACTGCTTCTGACTGAGACAAAGTGAAATGTGAGGGATGTGTGCCAAATCCCAATGCCCGTTGCCTGTGTTTTGTACAGCTTTGGTCGCTGCAGTTCATCTTAAAAGGAGGATGTTTACTTCTCAATGGTGCAACTCAGCTTTGCCAATGGGATTTTGGAGAGACTTTAGAGGACTAGAGCTTCTCCCTTGGCCAGCAATCCCTTCTGCCTGGCTTTGGCCCAGGACAGCTCTTATCCCAGTTAGAAAACTGTCTTGCCCTAAGGGGAGAGATGTTTTCATTGCCTTCCTCACTCTGCGGTGCCCTGAGAGCACACGTAATGAGGTAACATTGTGTTCGCATTAAAAAAAATGCCCCTAATTCATGGTACTGCAAATCTGTGACAACTCACCAGTGAGTGCGTGCTCTTTGGAAAAGAAAAACAGCACTGACCTTGGCTCGGGAGCACGAACCCAGCTCTTGTCACCAGCCATTGAAAGCTGGGAGTGGCTAGTGTTTCTTGAGCTGCCCATACAGGGAGGACGTGGGTTTGCGGGGACCCCCCAGCAGCTGTTTCTGGCCCTGGTCATCCATGCTTGGCACTGCTGACGTCTGCCAGTGTGACCATGGGTGGTCACCTGTTGAACACAACCGCCTTCTTGCTTGGGGAGGGCTGCAGTACGTGTCCACGGGTGAATGCTGAGCAAACCACATTGCTGTCCTTTCGTGTTTGTCACGGGTCACTTAATCCAGGTGTTTATGGGCACAAATATCACGTGGGAGATTCCTCTGGCTCAAGGTCACAGGCAAGGTCAGCTCAGTTAAGGTCGAGGAGTTTAACCACACTAAAAGCAGGGCTTGTCTTTTCTCTGACGAGGGGCAGAAGTTACGGCGAGATGATTTTCAAAGAAGCAAGGCAGCCCCTGCGTGCCATGCTCTCTCGCTCCCCTTGGGCTGCCTGACAGTATGTCTGCCTGAAACAAGCGGGAAAAAAATATTTCCAGTCTAAAAACACCTGTGCTTAGAAACATTCAGGCTCCTTATTCCCTACCGAAATCAAAGGCTCCCGGTCAAACCCCAGCTTCCAGTATAAAGCCAAGGATGGGCCACCCCTCCACTGCGGGCGTCTGCCACGTGGCTCTGGAGTGGCTGTGCAGGCTGGCTGCCAGCACGCTGCTGGAGCCGGGCCAGAGCCCCAAGCCCCAGGACTCTGCCAGGGCTTTTGCCTACCCTTTGCGAAGGCAAACCTTTCAAGGTAACGTGGGGAAGAAGTTTTGCCCAGACAGAGGTTAATGTCCTCAGGATTTGGCTTCTGAGAGAGAGAGAGAGAGAGATTCCTTTTAATTGTGTTCCTACCCAGGATCCTCTTACTTGTTTAAAGAAGGTATTTGAAACAAATGAGGGTTCCTGCTTTGCTTCAGCTAGCTGACACATCTTGTCCTCTCTCATCCTCCCCAGGGAACTGTGCTGGCCCTCCTGCGGTGAGCTGGGCTGTGGCCTCCTTCCCAGACGTGCTTTTAACTGGGGCTACAACTAGCTGGAAGCCTTTGTAAGGATTCCCATGAAGAATAAATCAAAACAACAGAATCGGACTGAAAATTAATTGCTTTTCCATCTGTTGAAAGTAAAAAAAAAAACCACCCCAGCACCCCTTTTCATTAATCAGTCTGTTTTCTATCTGCTTTTGACCCTCACCTGGCTTATTTAAAAATAAAATACAGGCGTTTTGATTATCTATTGTTGAGAAACTATTAATTCAAGGAAATGTTTACAGTGAAAGGAAATTTAAATCAAGTAAGATTTAATCTTGGAATAGTGGTGGGAGTGGTGGGAGCATCTGCAGGGCTAGTGGTGTGGGACACGAGGGCTGCAGCACCCTCCCTTGCCTCTGGGCTGAGCTTCACCCTGGTCCAGCACAGCCTGGGAGATGGCAGGAGGGGAAGATGTCGATGAAACACCCAGTTATCCCTGCTTGCCATCAAGCCAGAAATCACGTGGGAAAAGATCCCTTTCTAGCTGATTTGGGGTCGTTGCTCTGGTCCAAAAGAGAACAAAAAGACAAGAGTGAGAGTGACCCACTGACCTTTATACAGGATGGGAGCATTTTCTGGTGTGCAGAAGAGCTTTGATATGAGCTGTGTTTCCCCAGAGGATGTCTGAAAGCAACTGATTCCTCAGATTTTCTCTGGTAACGTCTGATATATGGTGCTAGTAGATCCAGACAGCAAACACAGTGCAAGGTAGGATCGGAGTCCAGGGTTTTGATCAACCTCATCGGTATTATAATGACAGAGGTTGTTTGGGTAACTCAGGCCTGAGTCAGATGCCACCACCATTGCCAATGGCTAGAGATATTCAGATCCACACAACAGAACCATCTTCAAAACTCATTTCCATGTCCTGAGATAGGTTGCTCCACCACAAAATCCAGAATCCTAGCTCTGTAGTGCCTGGGGTGACAAAAGGTAGGCAGGAGTTATCCTCAAATGCTTTCTCAACTCATAGCCTAGCACAGATGGAATAAAATAATTGTAATAATAGTAATAGTCATAGTAATAGTATAAGTAATGTTATAAATGGCAACAACAACAACAACAATAATAATAGAGCTGAGGGGGAAAGTTAGTCCCTTTAACCTAAGAAATGCTGTTTCTGCCTAGAGCAATCTGAAGTCTTGTTTATGGAAAACTTCTGCGAGATATCTGCTAGGTTAAGTGCTCCGATGCCAACAGGAACCGAGTAAGAAAAGCAAGCAGGCGATGAAGGCAGAGCAGGAGCTGATGTGACAGCGAAGATTGAATGGAGTTTAATTTACCTAGGCAGCCCTGACATCCCTGCCTGCCCAAAGGACGCCGTTACTAATAGGTTGGGTGGCACGCTGCAGCAGGTCCTGAACCCGGGCTCTCAGCCCAGGGAAGCAGCATGTGTCCCTCCCCTGGGAGAAACGCCGCATCCACCCCAGAGCGTGGGTCACGCGTCTGCAGGGCCGAACAACTCAGCGGGGTGAACAGCAGTGGGGGAAGGAGGTGGGGGGACAAGGAGGGACCTGGTGCTCCAGGCTGGAGGAAGCTGATGAACAGCGCTGTGCAGAAGTGAACCATGAGGGCTGAGCCTGGTTCAAGCCCATCACACTGACTGACGGAGTGGAGCAGGACCTGCTGCTGGCCTCACCACTTTCTTGTTCTAGAAACTCCTGAAAGACCTATGTGGAGCAGGTTAGAGTTTTAGCGAGGTAAATAGCGGTGTCTGTGGGGGCCAGGAAAAATACGGGTCTACAGGACAAAACTCCGAGTGGCAGCTTTCCCTGCTCTTCTGTCACTGGTCCTATTTACCTGTGTGCTCTGCTCAGCACCAAAAGCAGGAGGTAGCAAGGACCCATGCACCTTCTGTTCCGCCCAGAAACATCTCCGCTCCTGAGCACAGGCCTGGAGGAGGTGTTCAGGCTGAGTTGAGGCACAGGTAACCCTCTGAAAAACAAAATGCCATGGCCTTCCTAGTAGCCCATTTTACTCGCTCAGCTTCTCTCCTTCCCCCCTCTCCCAACTATAATTAGTGCTGAGTGCAGACACGGAAAGACACTCCAAACAAATCCTTGGGCAATCCACAAATCTCTACCTGGGCTGATTGCTCAAGTTGCCTTATTAGCATCGCACCTGCTTTAGGCGCCGACGCTGCCAAATTAGATGGAAAAACATGCAAATGCCATGTAGCTTTCTGGTAAATTACTATGCTTCCTGCACAAAAGTGAAGATTACTTGGAGGGAGAGAAGTATTAACATCGTTTGGCTAATTAGTGAAGCAAGCAAATTAGGAGAAAGGATGACAAAAAAAAAAAAAAGCATAAGTATCAATCCGATCATGTAGACTAACTGCCATAAGGACGGGACAAAAAGCAGCTCTTCTGTGTGGCCACCAGTATCAGTGAGGAGGCTGCTTACGTCCCAGCTGCCTAAAGAGAACACTTTAGTTTTCTGCTTTAATAAATTAAAGGGAGGCTTTGGCTGTTCCCGGTGGAAAGGGAGTTGTGATGGTCCAGTGACATGCTCAAAAATGATGTTAAGAGAAAGATGGCAGCATCAGGAATGCTAATAGCAGGCATGCCACATCTATGCTTGCCTGAGCGACCACAAACTTTAGTCCTTTGAGTGCATATCCTAAACAAAAAAAAAATCATAGGTACTCATAGAAGTAAGTCTGTTTCATGAAGTGTACATAGGAGGAGGCTGTGCAGGCAGCATTCACCCTGCCTACATTCAGAGTGTTTGGCTTTGCAATCTAAACAACATTTTCCCATCATTATTTGATTGAAAATTCCTAAGGTTTCTGTTGCTCTTATTTTTTTTTTTTTTCCCTTAAGGTAAAGTTACAGTTTGTTAGAAGGAGCACAGGGGGAGAAAAAAACCCCAGCAGCTTCTGAGCAGTTGCCGTCTCAGCGAAACCCAAGGCCACAGCTTCTTGCTGCAGTGCCTGGGATCTCCTACCCCTCTTTCCCAAATGAATGGCACACCTGGCCCTGTTGGCTTTTGGGATGCCCCATTCCTCTGGGACCAGAAGCCTTCAGCTCTCCTGTCTCCAGGGGCCTCTCTGCTGTCCCCAGTGGCGTCATGTGCCCCCTAAAGACGTGAGGCCATCTTCTCCCCACATGCCACATCTTCACAGGAAGCTCTCATCTGAAAGCTTTGGTACCCTTCTTCTCAGAAAGCCACAGCCGGTTACCTTCCAACCATCCGATTTCTTTAAATAAATGCAGACATTTAGTTCTGCTGGAAACTGAGCATTGGAGGATCCTAGCAGTTTCCTCTGTTATCTTTCGGGGGTGTCTCAGCGGCATCCTGCCTGAGGAACAGCTACGCAGCCGTTCCCTGTGCCCTCCGCATAGCTCCATCTCCACACCTCCTGCCCAGACCACCAGAAACGGGAGAGCAAGTGTGCAGGAAGCAACCGGCATCGTTCCTCAAGGAAGTGTTCACTGAGCTTACACGGGCTGTGAGAAATAAATGTGCCTAACGCCTGGGGCCAAATGTATGGACCTCCTTCTCCCTTCAAGAAGAATATCATCCTATCTGGAAGTGGAGAGCATGGGCCAAAAGAACTGCCAGATATACTTATTTAGAAATGACTATCTGTCTGCTCCCTTTGTTCGGGGTGAAGTGTTCTGACTTTTATCCCTGAGTAATATTGCAGTCAGCTGTCTGAAAAGTCTCCCCTTTCTTTGCGATGGCCTCAATTTTCATGCCTGCTTGCTGGAGCCTTAAAAGCTTGTTTTCAGTTGTGTTTGCTTGCAAAGTGCAATTAGCACTTTGCACACATTTGATCAGGTGCTAATTTAACTCAGGGGACAATTTGCCTTCCTAAACATGTGCTAATAGTTCTCTTCAAGAAAAAAAGGGGGGAAAAAAAAAGGGCGGGTAGTGGGGAGATAGACAGAAAACACCAGACAAATTATTTTTAACTGGATCAAAATGATGACATTCATTTTCCTACTCATCCCTGGCTGAGTCATGCAAATCATCCCGAATAGGAGGATGTGCATCAAGGACAGCAACAATCAGCTTGCAGAAAGCAGGGTTGGAGAAGCACCCAGGGACCTGGACCCTCCTTGGGTGGCTGCCCTCCCTGGGCAGAGACCCGCACCTACCCAACTCTTCCTGCCCCACTGCTGAACACCCCGTGGCTTGGCCATGGCGCAGGCATCACATTGCGTCACCTAAACCCAAAATACAGAATTCTCCAAGACACACTGACATATGTTCCTTCTAACTGAGGGCGTTCAATGGACATGCAAACTGTTGCACTGGGGCAATTGAGGGGCCAATAATATGTCTTTGGTCTGGGCAAGTGGGGCATAATAGTATCTCTTACACCAGCCCTGCCAGGGAGGTGTTGTAACCAGCACTGCACCCTCATCCTTTTCTCAAATGGTACAGCAGAGCCTCTGCCGAGCTCTGGATTTGTAGAAACTCCATAAAAAAGTCCAGGTCTTTTTTTTTTTTTTTTTTCCACCCTCATTTTGTATGACTTAGGCTGTAGCAATTCTATCACTGCCTTGGACAGTTATTCAAGAACTGAAAAATTTCCCTGTCAGAGATATTTCCCAGTCCAATAACATATTTCACATCGCCTTTTGTTTTATGCAGGATTTTTCTTTTTTTTTTAAAAATGTTTATGAGCATGGAGAATAAGCCTAGCAGATCCCCTGCCATTTTTCCCTCTGTGATGCCACCCTTCAGAAGCTCTGCTTTACCCTGAGAGTAACCAATTTACTCTGGGGGGAGGTAATAAAAACTGCCAGGTTATCACTGTAACGCAGGGCAAAAGGGCTACAGGATCTACAAAACTCTCCTCAGAACAGCAAAAATGCTTTCATTCCTGTAGTCCAGGGGCCATGTGGGATGCCAGCAATTATGTGCTCCTGTGCGTAATGTTAATGAACCAAAAAGAGAGCGTCATGGCACCATCCCAGTGCTGTGACACTCTCTCTTTGCTTCACTAACATTAAAGTCGCTTTAGCCAAGGTTGCCAGAGGCTCTGAATTTCCACTGGGCTGTGGGCAGGGAAGACAGGCTCAAGACTTGTAGTTTCAATGTTTTTTTTCTTTCCTCTAATTTTAATTTGGTATAGCTCAAGCATTGGTGGCTTCATAATTTCCTTGAAAACATGGAGTCTCCTGACTAAGGCAAGGCTATATGGGGGTATGTGACAGGGGCCATCTCCAATACCATGGAGATCCAAAATGCAGAGTGATGCCTGCAGGTGTGACGTCCCAAGACAACACACACAGGGAGATGCTGCGGCGGTGCAGGGAGCATCCCATGGCCTGTGGTGAACGGTGAATCCTGCCAGAGAGCGGGAAGTGTGGTGAGGCTAGGTCACCTCTCGCTGGGTGACGGCACCCTTTGGAAGCTGTGGGACTCTGCTCAGGTTGGAGTACCTCTGCAGTTGCCATTTCAGAGGGCAGCAGTGGAAAAACAAGTGTATTTTCCTTTTGGAAAACTTCTACCCATCCCACAAATGTATTAACTTACATACTTTATCTAGACTTCCTGCCCAAAACTGTTTTCACGCATTTTCCTTACTCCATTCAAATTACTTTTACATTGTGTTTAATACCGCACAGGTCCCTTCAGTTCATAACTGCTGCTATTTAGTGAAATGTTTTCCGTAGGTCAACAGACTTTCATTTCAGGGTAGATAATCCTTGGTATATCCCCTGCGGAAGGTAGGGCTGTACTCTGCAACTGAGAGACTCTGTGTCAGGGTAATAAACTGAAAGCAGGATTTAGAAGAAATTACCTAGAAATGGAGTCCTTTGCTATAGGTTTTTAGTCCTTCTTCAAGTCATGTTTTCCTGAGGGCTCTTCAAAAGTAGGGATCAAGTATATGTATTATTTTTGCAGAATGAAACAAAGGCAGCAGGCAGATTAGTCTGCTGGGTGTGAAGGAGGGTTGGTAGAGACGAGCATACATGCAGAGGCCACTACAAAGCCAAAAAAGGCTCTACTTTTAAGTAAAGGTGAAAGAGTTATGTTTGGAGTTTGTCTTTCACATCAAAATGTGCACTTGAAAGCATTGTTTGTTTGTCTGATTTGTAATTCTTACATGGCTTTCCTAGAAAAATGAAGTTCTCTACTATAAAGTCTTGCTAGCAAAATTTGATTCATTACCTTGCGAATCTTATGACAGCAGTGGATTTGAGTTTGAGTGTCTTTTCTAAGAGGCCATTCTTGGCTTAGTAGTACTGACCTCTAGTTTTCTTGTTTCAAAGGCGGTCATTTTAAGCAATGACAAAGTGTCTGATTTCCATCTTCTACATTTACATGCTCTCTTTAAAAAGTAGTGTAGTTTTCCTGGTCTCTCTTTCCCCTCTACCCCTTTATGGCACTTGCTAGCATCTAGTTATCTCTTATGAAGAGAGCAAACCCAGTTCTTAGACAAAATATGACCACTAAGCAGGGTTGTTTTGGTTCATTAAAATATCTACGAATCAAGGAAGCTCTTCCTTGATAGTCAATCCAGAAATGCTGAGGCCCTGAAAAAATGAATGACCTCTGGCTCTTAAAGGTTTCGCTGCCTTCTGTTGACTGAGCCCAGAGCACGACATCCTTCTGAAAACCTCAGCAGCACAAAGCTTTTAAGACCCTGCATTGTGGGCCCTAAGTAGAATTTATTAATGGATTAACAGAAGTATTTTTACAATCTCTGAGGGCCATCACAATTTTGCATGTCAAAGGCACATACAAAGAACAGAGGTGAAAGGAACTCCTCGGTCGCTGAATTTGGGTCCCGGCTGTGGCAGACAGCCAAGTCGCATAAGCCTATGCATAAACTTACCAGATTGCAGCCTACGGATGCTGGAGTGCCAGGAGGGGTGTCTTGCCGCCTCTCTTGCACTTTGGAAAATATTCTAGGACCTCCGCAGTCTTTGAAACTAACTTCTAGCCTACATGTTTTTTTGATTATCTTAACTCACTCACTTTAGAAAATAAGGCCAACACAAGGAGATCTTTTATTTTCTTGCATCCAGTGTGAAGAGGTAGGAAAAGGCATGAGCTCGGGTCTTTCTGTCTCTTCCTGAAAAGAGTCTGTTGTGTGCCAGTGCCAGAGTCAAGTCACTTCACTGGAAGACCGGCAGCGTGCCCTGTATGTTCCTGTTGAACTCTCAGAAGTGACTGGTACAACAACATTGACTGATTTGCCTTCCTCTAATGGAAATGACATTTTAGGATAGGCCGAAAAGCATTTTAAGGTAATTTTGTGAAAGGTAGAGGTTAGCTTGATCCTGTGGATGACTTTCAGCTGACCCACGTATCATCCTCCTTTACTCCCACACTTGTATTTATTTTTTCCTGCAACAATTACTCTGAGCCCATGTGTGGCTGAGATTAGTTTAATGCACCTGTAATTTCCCCATTCTTGTGCCTGTCTTTACTGTACAAGCTATTCTCCAACCACATGCTGCTGGTCTTTGATGAAGAGCGCCCCTTGTCTGGTGGGTTTCAGTTCTTCCTTGCCAGGGCACCTATGTGTTACTTTGATACAGAGAGGCAAACACGACACTGTACTCTTGACATGCCATCGTTAACACACACTCTCACCAGCAGCTGTGTTTTTTTAACACTATACATAATTTCCCAGAAGTCAGGCAACACAAGCTGAAAGAAGTATTTAACAATATTTATGGTTCATGCCCACCGTCTGATTTGTCTTCCTGACAGCCTTGCCTCTGCCAACATCATCTGAAGATAATTTTCCATTTCGGTGAGAAGCTAATCTGTGAAAAGGGAGGGAGGAGGAGACCAGGAGAACTGGGGTCTGTTGACAGAAGAGCTGTCTCAGTGAAAATGCAGGCAATGATTTCTTACCTGTTATCATAACAAGAAAACGAAAATCAATACAAAGCAGGGGAAAGTCAAATGTTGCAAGATTTCCTGTGTGTTCCTCAGTCAATAGCTGAACCTTTCACCTTTGATATTTCACCCAATGCGGTAGCTGTTTGGATGCTGCCATCCTGTCCGCTCCATGCCCATGCGTGAGTCAGAGCTGATCATGGATTTGGCAAGGGGGCAGCGGGGGAAGGCACCTTGCACTCTACTGAGCCCACCGCTCCCATGAATTACTATAGAAAAGGAGCACTGCCATCTACAAAATAAGGAGATTATGTGAGAAAGAGGCTGCTACTGAAATAAGATGAATCAAAACCAAATCAAAATCCTTGACCAAGAAAAAAGTTCAAGAAAATTCATGGGAAGGTCAAGAAAATTATGGCTAACTAGCCTGAGCACAGACACCTTGCTGCCCTTGGCTGGTTAAAGTGGGGAGGGGAGAAGCAAAGGGGTTAGAGCTTCCTTAAACTTTGTGGTACATGGCACAGACTTCTGCATCCTTGCGTCAGTGGTGCCATGAGCCCCAAAACACCTGGAGCTGTGTTCAGCTTTCATGGGGGTGGCTAGGCAACCATCTCCTTCATGCAGAGATGTCGCATGGCCTCCTCCCCAGCTCCCAAAGAGTTTCCGTGTGCGAAGAGCCTCTTGTGAAAGCCCAGAGGACCTTGGCCTCATCTAGATCAACTCTTCAGGAGTTCCCCTGCTCTATTTGGGAAGCTGGACTGGCAGCAGCTTTCACCACTAGCCCTGGGGTAGATTTAAGTGCTGTTTTCTTCCATTGATCAGTGTCTTCTGCACGATTCCCATGTTCCACTGGCCAAGTTTTTTTATCAAAACATAAGTGTTTCCATCCACCTTTTTGCGCAAACAAGTTTCAGATGGGATACCTGTTCCTTACTTCACAGATTCAGTGACCTTCCTAGCTGGCCAGGGAACAACGGGAACAAACAGCACTGTGGTTGTGTCACTGGCAAGTGGGGACAGCCCATGAGGGATGTCATCTCAGAGGTGTGTAAGGAATAGGTATAAACCCTGAGAGGCCTCAGCTGAACCTGGTCCATTAAACTTCTTATCTTGGTGGTGCTGACGTTCACATGGTCTCTGAGAACTGCCTTAGCTCTTGAGTTGTCTTGCTTCAGGGTGCCATCAAAATGCTAATTTTTGGAGGGTAGTTTCTGTGCTCAGTATCTCCACTGGTCAGAGGCCTCTACAAATAAAATCAATGTAATTCAAAGTATGGTATGTGGCCACCCTGAAAGAAACAAATGATATGTGAGGGAGCTGATGGAGAAGTGCTTTGGTCCCAGCTCTCCCCCGGGATCTAGTGCTTCTCCTGCTGAGGTCCCTGACAGCAGCCCTCCAGAGGCAGGACACTGCTCTGGCAAGACAAGCTGGGGCCGGTCAGGTGGGGAGATGCCATGCACAGATTGGATTTCCTCAGCGTGGCATTTTGTCCTTCCTGCCATGCTGCCACCAAGGCCCTAAATGTTGGGCTATGGGGTCCATCTCTGCCAGGCTACTGCAAAACTGTATGTTGGGGCACCTGAAGGATGCAGGTGCCCCCCACCCCGCTTGCCCAGGTCACCCAGCTCTCATGCGGCGCTGTGCAGCTCCTCTCTGCCCTAATCCTGCATTTGAGAGAGCAGCTCCCCATGCTTCTCTGGAGGCCACCTGCAGTGCAGTGAAAACTGTCTACAGGGAAGTTTACTGTTTTAATTTTTTTTTAATGGAACAATTTTTCTGATCCCACCTCCTGCAAAGCCAGCTGATTTAGTAATCCTGGGCTCCCAATGTGCTTGGCTCACCAAGAGATGGCAGCCGTCGTACAAGTGCTATATAATAAGAATTATATTCTACAGCGGCCTCTGGCATTTTTGGTCCTCCCAAGGCCAGAAGTGAGTGCCAGGTCCTTATGCTGAGATTTTTCCCTTTCCGGTAGTACAAAGTTTGCAGGTCATAACTGCTGCTACAACACAGAGTAAAGCCCCGCTGAAGTTAGTGATAAAATTCCCTCAGATTGTGGTGCAGACCTAGATTATACCCAGGAGTTTCATTTATTGCTGCTGTTTATCTTACGGGTCTCACCTTTTGCATATGCATATGCACACATCCAGATATGGACACGCACAGCATAAAATAGAGTTATTTTAATGACTGTTTTATAATAAAAGAGGCTGACTCCAGATCAAGAATCCTTTATTTTCAAGTTCCCAGCTAGTTTTTCTGGGGTGTGAAGTTCCTTACCTTTCACCAGCAGAAATGCTGACACAGGAGTTATCATTAATATTTCTGATAACAGATTAAAGATGGAAATGTTTCCTTTACTCCAGTCTGATAAACAAGGAGGGAGAAACTGCGTACCCGTGACTAGAAAATTAAGAGCTGGGTGTTTTTGCTTCTCAGGGGGATGCAAAAAGCTCACGTCTTCTCTTTGTTCACCTTGGATGTGGCTCTTAAAAAAATGGAGGTGTGCACATGGTGAGCAGGGTGCCAGCAGCCACAGTTCACTCATGTTTCTGCTGCTGCCTCTGAGACCCCAGTACTGCAGATGGGCACGAGGCACTTAGTCCCTTGCCTGAACCCTCACAAATATGGAAAGCTTGGCCATAAAACTCCTCCCGACCTTCAGCCACTGTGCACAGAGCATACCGAGAGCGCGCAAACAGCTCTCAAACAGCTGCTTGCAGCCAGCGGTAATGATCCACCGATACCAACAGCCAAGCATCAGTCATTTGTGGCTGTCCTTGCCGTGACACAGGACCGGGGATATTAATGCTGCAGCCAAGGCATTTCAACAGATAGTTTTGCACTGGCTTTATACCTCCCCTTTGGCTTATCATCAAAGAAGCAGCGCTGGTTTTGTGCCTGACTGCTGCAAGTCCCCAGAGGATAACACTGTCCCAGCCGGCCAGGGAAAAGCCTTGCCACGTGCCCGGCCCTTGGAGGAAAGCCTAGGTAGACAGCAGGCAAGTGGAGGTCAAGTGTGACCTCCACTGAAGCCTCTTCCTTCAAGCCTAGGCGCTGGAGTAGGTCTCTCACTCCTCTGGCCAGCTGTCCGAGGAGCTGTCAAGGAGAGACTGCTAGCTCAAGTAGGAGAGGTGGGATGCGAGGCTTGGAAATACTTCTTTTAAATGAGTTTTCTTTTGGGTAATGATATCATGAAATAAATCAGGACGACGCGTCTCATCCTTGAATCACTGTGGAGCCCACCTGTGACATGACTCATGGCCTTGATGACTTATTTAGGATGACTGAACCTCATGAGGGCCCTGTGATTAAGCAGACACCAGCACTCGTGAAGTGCCTTGACTCGTCAGGGTCCCAAATATAGAAGGTTTCGGTCGGACCGGGGGAAAGTTTCGATGAATAAAGATTTCCACGGGAGCCCACGTTCACCAACAGCAGGAAGAACAGTGATTTTTTAAAGTGATGCTCCCAGCCCAAATTGGGCCCTAATTTAGCTAAGAAGGAAGATAATCTAAGCACTTCCAGCATGAGTGCTAATGTAAACACCCTCGCCATCTGTTTTATTTGCACACACACACACACACACTTTATAAAATGCCAATTCTCCCCTGTTGCTATTGCAAGCCACACAACCTGCTGCGATAGGAGAAGTGGAGCAACTGGAGCTGGGGCTATCCCAAGCACGGGTCCCTGCCTGGATCCCACCGCAGGTGTGTGTGCTGTGCCCATGCACATCTGCCCTGTCCTGTGCAGCCCCGCAGCAGCGTGCGGTACCCACTGCTTTCTGCTCTCGCTGAGGAAACCACGATTTCGTGATCTGGAGTACAAGGCGGTGCCGGCTGCTCAGCCCCCATCCCTGCCCTGACCTCTGAGGGGGTTTGCAGCCCCACTCTCTGCCCCGGCAATTGGGGTTGATCCCGGGGGGAGCCAGTGCAGGCAGGCAATGCTCCCAGGAGGCTCTGGCCGTTCCCGCAGTGCCAGATGCCGGCATGGCTGGGAGTCACGCTGGGATGCTCCAGCCCCCAAGCCCTGCTCCAGTGGAGGGAAGGGCTGGAGCTCCCTCTGCCAGCCCACATGCTGGAGGGATTAAGACGCGCTTCACACACATTTCAGCGTGACTGCAGAAAGCGGTGTCCTTTAGCAAATGGTAAATAATTGACACTTTGCGCTGCTGGCAGCCAGCACCCCCACTGGCAGCTGGGTTTGTCATTTTGCGTCCCCTCGGTGGCTCTAATTTCAAATTTACAGTAACATATGCCCAGAGAGCTGCCGGCCTTCTCCCAGCATCGTGAATGCTTATTCCCTGCTGCCCTGCACTGTGACGGGTGAGGAGTGAGTGACATTTCTGCCTCTGCCGCAGCTCTTCTCCTCACCTCCTGTGGTGGGAGAATAAAACCTTTTTGTTCCTTCCCTTCTGCTTGTTTTTTTTTGTTTGTTTGGGTTTTTTTAAAATTATTTTTAGTATTATCATTTAGACAGGGCAGCTGGGCACCAGGGTATTTCCAGTACGCTTACTTAGCTGCACGACTGCCATTAATGTAAATGGCAGTTGCACAGCTAAAGCCGCGCAGATCCTGTCGAAGATTTACCCCCGGGGTTATCATTTTACAGAGATTTTCCCCCTCCCCCTCGCAGAGCCTTTGCTGCAATCATTGCCTGGAGAGAAAATTGGAAGTCTCTCCACCAGAGGAACAAGCGGCTCACTTAGGAAATGGAAATTTGCATCAGTCCTGTCTCACTGTGCCATTGCCAAGGCAGACGACGTTTGCTGAGACACCACAGATTCTTGTGCTGTGAAGGTATTAAAACAGGATTGGCAGAAGAAATTTTTTATTTTTTATTTTTTAAATCTCGTTTGCAAAACAAAATTTGCCTAAAAGATAAGCAGAACATTTATCATCCCTTTCCTTCTGACAACTCATGCTCCCGTTTTCAGCCAGGGCTTTTGGTTGTGGAGGGCTCTCCCCCTCCACGGTAAGCCCAGAGGAGGATGGGGGCCATGTCCCCATACTGCCACCCAGCACAGCATCAGTGGCCACCGTGCCTCTGCCACGCAGCTGCACAGGTCAGAAGGGGCCACCTGGGCAGCATTTCTGTCATGGTCTCCTTGAAGATGGCCATGCCCTGGGAACACCCTCTCCTCCAGCAGTGTCTGGTGGAGGAGATATTTGTCCCTCTGACACCAGCCATAAATTTCAAGGCCAGAAGGAGCCATTACAGTCGGCTAGAATGACCCCTGATATAACACAGAGCATGATTTGTGCGTCAAGCCCAGGACTTTCTTTGGAGATGTAATAAATCTTTGGGAAATGCAGGCAGGCCTGATTTAAAGGCTGTAAGCCATTGCGCTGTGTCCGCGGGTAAGCTGTTGAAGTGGTTAATTACCCTCATGGCACAAATGCATGCCTTTACCCCTGATCCAAGCAGCCCTGCCTGGGCATTCGGGCACACATGCGACCACGGCATTGCATGGTGCCTCTTCCCGTCGGAGCAGCGGATCCACTGGGCACATGGCTCTTTCCAGGGGTGTTGTTGGCCATGATCAAGTCACCTCCTGACTTTCCCTGTGACAAGCCAAACAAATTGAGTTTCTTTAGACTGGTTGATCAGCTCACTTGAGAGAGACATAATACAGCTACACAGATTTTTTTTTCCATGCAGCGTGTCTCTTGGACATCATGCAGGTCTGAGTTAAATGTAGAGTGGAAGAAGGACCGGGAGCTTTGCCAGTCACCCCACACCAGTGCCCATGCTCTCAGGTGTGTGCCCAAGCCCACCTGCAGGTTGAAGATACTTCTTCCCTCCCCACAGATGGAAGAGAAACATCCCCTCTGAATAACTTTTTGGCCCAAGCAGGAAGAGCAGAGGGAGACCAGTGTTTGTGAAAATCACAGCTGGGAGGGAAGGGAGTGAATGTGCAAAAGATAAGAGACCCTCTGGCAGGTCGCTCTTTCCCAAATAACACACATGAAAGAGGTCAAAGCCTCTCTGATGGCTGCATGAGCTGTGACCCTCGCCCTGGCTGAAGGCATGGGGCTCTTGCCCTGGAGGTAGGGGCTCGTGGCCTGGGGAGGGCCAGGCTCCGCTCTGCATGGATTAACAGTGAAACCCAAGGCCTCCTTCAGGCAACACAGGGTGGGGCGCAGGAGGCACGGCTCACTCCCCTGTCCCTGGCAAATCTGGATGGACTCAGGCACATCATCTTGTCATCCTGGGGAGCTGTTTCACGGGCTGACTCCTGGTGGCTTTGCAGGAGCATCTGCGTAGTCCGTGTTTTGGCTGGCAGTAGGCTGGTTCTCCCACACATCTTGCCTCCCACCTGCCGCCTCTCACCTCACCCTCCCATCTCGCTGGCCAGAGCTCGGGATGAACAAAACGAGGTGTGCTGGGCTGGGAAGAGGCAGACCCCAGCTCCACCTCTCCCCATTGGCATCTTTCCCTTGCTCAGGACGTGGGGGGAAAAAGTTTGTGTCCCTGCTCAGATTCAGGCCCAGATCTTGGTATCCCACACACCAGGCACAGGCTCTCAGCAGGGCACCGTCAGCCTTTCTGAGAGACAGCCAAAGCCTATCTAGACTAAAAAATCCTGTATAGTCAAAATCAGTAAACACCCTTCACCAGAAAGCTGCAGACCTGTCTAGCTGCATGCTATCTTGCAATTTCCAGCTTCCTCTGGTGTGAGCAAGAGGATAGCTCCGAGATCCACAATCCAGCCACCTCTGGGGAAGCAGAGTATGTCACTTTACCCTTCTCCAGCTCAGCCAGGGCTGACCCTCACCCATTCCCCAAATCAGCCCACCTGATGCTGTGCAAGTCCTTCTGCCACGGGAACAAAGGAGCCGGCTACTGAGGAAGTTATTGCCTCCTCCAGCTGGGTTTGGCAGGGCCAGAGCCTCTTAACACATCAAGTTTATGCAGAGCTGCTCTCATTTTCCTGAGCGAGGATCAAGGGGTTTGATTTTCTTTTGTTTGGCAAAAGATAAGCCACTGAAGGGAGTGTTACTTCAGGCTCCCAGGCTGATGTGCAAGGAGTCTGCCTCGTGCAGGAGAGAGCAGCAGGTGAACTTAAGTGGGGGATTCTCACAGGACCGGTGCTTTAAAAGCAATCTAGAGGCCAGAGTGAATTGGCTGCTCAATTTTAAATTGATCCTTCTACTCTTGAGGGAAAAAAACAAATTCCTCTAAAAGGGTCAAAGATAGCGGAATTAGTCTGCATCTTTTCACTGGAGGTCATTGCATCTTCCTAGCTGCCGCAGGATGGAGTGCTGTGGGCACTTGGGTGTTCAGCAGCTGATCTTTCATTACCTGCATTTCAGATTTGATGCTAGCTAGAGGGTCTAAGAAGTTCTTCTGCTTCTTGTTCCTGTACTCCACCCTGCCCTTTCCCCTGCACTGAGTCAAGGAGGCAAAATGATTTCCAGGGTGGGTGCATCAGCGGTGGGCTTTCACGTCAGCAAGCACCCTTTGAGGCACCAGACACAGTAGGAAAGGGAAACGATTTGTGAGGAATTTAACCAGATGCCTGGCTTGCATCTGTGGAGAAGAAAGGCTTGGGAGAGCTGGAGATCTGCTCAGACAAGTCCCCCAGTGCCACTTGGCCCCTGAAAAGAGGGTCTGGTGGCTTTGTCAGCCTGCACAATGAGGATGTGCCTGCAGCTGGCAGGTCACTTCAGAGAAGGTGTCAGTGCAGCATGGGCCTCCAGTGCAAAGGTGGTAGAGAGTCTGCGTGCACACCTTTGCTGCCAGGTCATCATGAGACAGGGTACGGAGAATAACTACAGCAGGGCTGGGTGGTCTGGGATGTGATGGCATGGAGGATGGGAATCAGGTAGGGGGGATTATTTGGTTCCTTTTCTGCATCACTTTTGGTCTTGTGCCAAACTCTACACCTGAAATAGTCAGAGCAAAGCTGGCGCCTGTATGCAGGGGGCTTGGAGGGGCATCCCGACACTGTTGCTGTCAAGACCAGATTTCCACACCTCTGCAGACAAAAAGAAGTGTATCCCTTGGTGTGGCTGGAAAGTCACTCTCTGTAGGGGCCTTAGTGTCCTAGAGCATTAAGACAAAAGGCATTCATAAACCCATGATGTGGTCTCATGTCACAAGCTCTGACTGCTAATAATTCCAGACAGTACCTGAGAAGGGAGGAAAATGGAGCACCCAGGCAAAAAGGTGATCATGTCTTGCATGTTATTTCTTACAATTACTCTCCATTTACTCCTCTCTCTGATGGTCCTGTCACTGTTGGAATAAAAAAACTAAATTGCACATTTGTAGAAGGACAGATAAGGCGGACAGGTTGCCCAGAGAGGTTGTAGATGCCCCATCCCTGGAAACATTCAAGGTCAGGTTGGACAGGGGTCTGAGCAACCTGATGCAGTTGAAGATGTCCCTGCTCACTGCAGGAGGGTTGGACTAGATAACCTTTAAAAGTCTCTTCCAACTCAAACCATTCTATGATTCTAAAGCTTTCTGAAAGCCAGTCTGCAGCACAGGAGAAGTCAACTGCTATTTTCAGTGCAATCACAAGTCCCAGAATTTCTCCTGTGCAGGTTCCCACCATCCTCTCATGTTTGCCCTCTTGGGTCTACTGTACAGATCTGCTTGACCATCAGGGCACCCTTGGGGAAGGTGGGTTGCAGGACAGAACTGAGGCAAGAAGGTCCCCTCTCAAACTACACTTTGACAGCGGATATGTTAACAAAAACCTCTCACAAGAGACAGTAGTGCCATGGTTGAATTTGGCAACAAGGGCAGGAGGAGCCTTTGTAAATTAAACAAAATGAACAGAAGAGGTAGCATGTCCCAGCCTTTGTAGTGCAGTAAAGGTGGAGGGCAGTGTCTTTCTTGGCCTAAGCCACCCTCTAAACACCGTCACACACGAGCCTGAAGGATGGTGTGTCCTCTCTGGGTGAAGAGAACCTGCTCAATAACTGGACATATCACCAACATCCTCTGGAGTCAGTCCCTACATTGTAGGCTGGAGATCCTTTACATGAACTTCCTCTAATACTCTTGACATATCAATCCCTTTTTCAGGTGGACATTTTCCTTTTCTGTACACGTGCCGGTTAGATGGGTCTGTCATTCCGGAGATGCTGATGGCATCTCACACAGCCTCGGAAATGGCCCTTGTTTCTTTCTGGCTTACCTCAAGCTCAGCATGCCACAAAACCCCCGCCTTGGGGATAGCAGAGATGTACCACAGGTCTTGAGACGCTCCCCTTGCTATGGACCTGCTTGAACCCTCCAGCCACCCCAGATCCTGAGGGGTGGCCACCCTGCTTGCCTTGACATGTGTTGACCCTCCCAACCCATTCACAGGGCATGAAGCAATGGGTAAAGCTGGTCTCTGTCCTTTTGGTCATGACTTTTGATAATTTTGGTTAAAAAGGGTGTGATAGGAACGGTTATGGTTTTCAGTTGACTCCATAGAGTCATAGAATTGCTGAGGTTGGAAGGGACCTTTAAGATCATCAAGTCCAACCATTAACCTACCCTGACAAAACCACCTCTAAACCATGTCCCCAAGTGCCCCATCTACCCTTTTTTTAAACACCTCCAGGGATGGCGAATCCCCCCCCTCCCTGGCCAGCCTATTCCAATGTTTAATAACCCTTTCAGTGAAAAAATGTTTCCTAATATCCAATCTAACCCTCCCCTGACATAACTTGAATCCATTTCCTCTCGTCCTATCACTTTTCACCAGGGAGAAGAGGTCAGCCCCCACCTCTCTACCACCTGTTTCAGGCAGTTGTAGCCCGTGATAAGGTCTTCCCTCAGCCTCTTCTTCTCCAGCCCAGTTCCCTCAGTCGTTCCTCATAACACTCCAGGTGAGCACCATAAAATTCTTTTTGTGTTGAGGCCAGACCATAGAATAAAGTATCAATCTGGTAGATTCTTGTTAGGACTTCGTTTATTGCCCACTTTATGTGACTAATGAGTTGGATTAAGAGGATAGGCTGGGTTTGGGCTTTCTAGTCTGGGCAGGCCTGGCAGGAACGGAGGTCCCTTCAGGCCTGCGGGACAGCTGGCACAGGTAAGAGCTGTGTCTATCCTGATATTGCCTTTTTAGGAGCACAGCGGAGATCTGCACTGCCCTTCAAAGGAGGCATTTCAATGCAGTGGCTTTGTCTATCTTGGCTTCCTTTTCTTGCTGTGCCCTGGAGATTCTAAATTCTCAGGTCATGAGTGGGGCTTTCCAAAGACAAGTCTGAAATAAACCATACCTTGTTTATTTGCCCCAAAGTACTGGCCATGATTCATCCACAGATTTAATACCAGTGCCTAGCCGGATCCCCCTGTTCTATTGATTTCTGTAGCTCTGCTTACAGATAACAAGTTTAAGATCATGGGGCTGGACAGGATCTCCCGGGTTGTTGTGTCACATCTTCTCCTGTCACACATAGTCATGTTATACAACCCCCTTTGTAAGCTTGCAGAGCTCCAGCTTAAAACTAGGCAGCACTTTGCTCCTAGGATTCCTGCAGGAAAGCCTTTGCAGAATTTCATTCCTCCAGCCGTCATTAATTCTGCCTTTTCTTGTCTAAACATAGTCAGGGATAGTTTAGAGGCATTTGCTCAATGGCCAACATTATCCTCAAGCTTAAATAACTCATCTCCCTTCTTAGTGGACATGTTGGAAAAAAAAGGGGTTGCAGAAGGTGTCCACATCCCCATGCAGCCCCCCAAGCTGCAGGGAGACATGTGGTCCATCAGGGTTCAGGGCACAGGGCTGAACTGGCACAAGGAGATGTCCCCAGCAACTCAGGCATGGTCCTGAGTACTGCCGAGGTCTCAGTGAGTCCTTGTCCCCTGGCTCCACTCTCTCCAGGCCCTTCTGGAAATATTCCAGCTGATTCCGCCTCTGTTTGCATTTGCCTTTTCTTAGCCGTGAGATGCTCGTGGCTTAGAGCCATCTCATGCCTGAGTGATCTCTCTCTGCTGCTTTGTGGATAAACTGCCAGCATATAGCAGAAATTCTTGTTTCTAGTGTCCAAGTACATGGCGGTACATTTTTCACTGCTAAATTACACCCCATTTGTCTCAGTCTCATCCTTAAGGGCACCCAGCTCCTCCTACATAATATGCCAACCCTTATCAGTACCAGCAGTGACTCCCAGCT
>NW_009649936.1:4500270-4521546 GCF_000708025.1 Charadrius vociferus
TAGCGTCCAAGACACCTCCTTCATGAACTCCATCAGGAGCTTGCTGCCAAATTTTAATTCCCCTTTCAGCACAGCCTGTTTTCTACCCATTGGGTTGTTCTTGACCCAAACTAAATCTCTTTCACTACACCTCATCTTAATGAGCACGTTCCTGCTTGGCAACAAGGAATGAGGCATACCTGGTCTCCCCTGTGTCCTGACTCAAACAAGCCAGGCACAGACTACAGCTGGGTAACCTATCCCCTCCTTTCTTTGGTTTGTCATGTGCCATCTTGTATTTCGCCATCCTTCCTGCAGAGTTTGTCCCAAAACCTTTCTCCTGTGGAGGCCAGATGAATCGGTGCATGGCTACCCCACTGCTCTCTCCAGTTCCCTCTCCTTCCTTAACACCAGCTATGATGTTGGGTCTTCTCCTCTCCCCTTCCACCATCCCTGGCTTAGTGGCTTCATGAAAAGCCATAGCTATCAGCCTTGCAGTTGCAAATGGTGGTCCTTTCTGCACACCAGGTTGGACATATCCTTGTCCCCTTGGCCTGATGTGCTCTTTATTTATCTCTGCTTCTCTCTTGGCTCATAAATCCTGGGACTTTGCACCCATTTCCCTTTGCCCCATGCTACCCCCAATAGCTGCTGCTGACAGAAAGTTCACGTTGGGGTGACAAAGTATTTAGTTCATGTTGGGTCAATGACTAGAGTACCTGAGCTAAGCCACATATTTTTGTCTATTTCCCGCATCTGGGTTCTTAATTTCTTTGCTGCTCTCCCTTTTGCTCTTTTTTGGTCCCATCTGCATTTTTAATGCTACTGCTGTTAAAGTTTTATAAGCTTGGGCTAGCATTTTTATGGGTGTAATATTCTTACAGTTCAGAATGTTTTTGCAGTATTATCTTTATCTTTTCCCACACTCAAAACTCCTTCAGATGGCACAATGGAGGTGGCTTTAAAACTTCAGGCAAGGGAAAAAATCTGTACTGCTTCTCCTCGCCATTTTGGATCTCTGAAACTCTTTTTATGACGAAGAGTGCAAAGAAAGTAGGAAAACAGTGGGAAAGCAATAGATGACTAATATTGCTGGGAAATGAACTCTGTGCCATCCATTTTGTCTGTTCTGGCCCTCCTGAACTTGTTTGGGAGTTATTTAGAGTCAGTTGCTCTCTCTTGTTACTCTGTGGGAAGCTGAGAGACACCAGCTTTTTCAGGCTCCGAGCTGGATACCTCCTGCAGTCACTAAGGTGCCGCTGGCTGCTTGGAAAAAATCAACCATGACAACTATGGTGCACAAACTCTATGGCAAAATAGGTGGGTGCTGGCAGTAGTGGGTGGATGGGGGATCCTAATGGTTGGGCTTCAGGCTCCATCTTCCCCCATAAAACATCCCCCAGAGATGCATCTGGGTGGAGAAACAAATCTGCTGTGGTGGGACAGGTGGGACAGTGTGATCTCTTAAAAAAACCTCATCTTTTTGGCTTTCATCATATTGCCCCCTAGATGAGTCTGATTTAAAAAAACCCAAACACAATTATTAATTATTTTGCTGTAATGGATTATATATCCTAATATATATTCCCTTTGCAGAGTAGATCATACCTCAGTAATCTGGATGCACAAGGCCCCAAGAATGGATGAGAATTTGCGGTCTGCATAGGAACACCCCTGAGGTGCACAAGGAATGGCATTAGATACAGTAAATATATGGCAGTTTCTTTCTACCTGTTTTGTAGGAAGCAATCACAGAGCTTTTTCGGTGAAGGGAGAAGTACACCTGTGTTCACTCACCAAACAAAGCCTTTCTTCACTGTTGAGCCAGTTCAAATCCTGTGCCCTAAAGGGCCTCCACATCATGAAAGTCCATTTTTCTTGTCCTGAACCATTTCCAGCCAGCCTGAGGTGTACAGCTTTGAAATCATTTCAATAGTGGTTTCTTTCTATAATGCTAGCACAGCTTCTGAAACGATCTTACTAGTAATTACCAAGTTAGCTTGCAGCAGATCTGGGTGATGGGTGGTGCTATTCCAGAAAATGAAACACAGCGAGCTACATGACCGACACAAGGTCATGCAGAAGGACTGTAGCTGAGCAACACTGCCCCACACACTAATTCTGAGCCTTTGTCTAGTCAATATAACAAAATGCAATCAGCCACTGCCTAAACGTTTACCTCTGGGGAGATTTTGGTACCCTTTGGATTGGCTGACACTCCTGTGAAGCACCAGTTCTCCATCTCTGTGGTTCTGTGCACTGCTGGCAGCAGGTGGGTAAAAAATGAGTAGAAAAGATCATTCAGTTATAAAGAGGGGAAAGACAGTTTATTTGACTTCCAGTTTTCAGCCGTGTCTACTTCAGTTTCACTTGAGGGAGTTATCTCAGCAATTAAACCTTAACTCAGCCACCGCATGGCACCACAACACATACTTCCCACACTGCCTTCATGCGAATACACCCCCAGAGCCTCTTACAGAACACAGTACAAGCTGGTGGTGTTTGCTACCGTGAAACACCAGCAAAGCTACCTTTTAATCACCATTTTTCTGCGATATGATGTGATATGCATCTAGCTTAGAGGTGTTTGCTGCACGTGTATTAACAGGAGCGAGCTTCTGTGTATGGGGAGCTGCAAAAAGGCCTTGTGTGGGCCTTAAATGGGAAGCCAACCAGCCTGGTGGTTTGGCATGTGCTTGTGTGGTCTCTGAATAGGCAAAACATCTCTCTGGACTGGCACAGATGTGGTGGGATCAAGGACAGGACCATGACCCCATGACCACATGTCTCCCCCCAGCCTTACCTGCTTGTGGACAAGGGACGGTGATGCATTCAGGTGATGCTCCTGGTTCCCTTGTGGAGATCAGATTTGCATGGATGCATAGGCAGAGATGCATAGGAGTCTTTGTTTCTCTACAGTCACAGATCTGGTGGGGACAACTTGCTTTTCATCAGGTTCACCTGGAGAGCTCCATGTCTCTCTTCTTGGTGCTTTGGCAACTGGTATCACTCAGAACACGGAAGGTCCAGGGCTTCCCAGGAGGTGTGCAGCCCTCAGGCTTGTAACAGGCACCTCTGGGCTCCTCAGGGCTCCCTGCAGACTCATGGCTGCGACTTGAGCTATCCCTGCTTCCCAGGGCTCTTCTCTCCCTCACATGGCGCCTCTTGATTTACCTGAGGGGAAAAAAGCATATTTGCTTGGGAAAAACATTTGATGAGCATCTTCATTCATTTTCAGCCAATTAAAACTGGTTAAAACAATCATCAGAAAACCAGGCATGGGCTATTAAAACCTATGTGGGTACATTTTCAACCACCATGTCATAGTTTCAGCTGGGATTGAGTAGACTTTCTTACTAGCAGCTGGTATAGTGCAATGTTTTGGGTTTGGGAAAGGAATACTGGTGATAGCGCAGTAATGTTTTTGGTCGTTGCTAAGCAGTCAAGGCCTTTTCTGCTCCTCACACCACCCTGCTAGTGAGCAGTCTGGGAGTGCACAAGAAGCTGGGAGGAGACACAGCTGGGACAGCTGACCCCAACTGACCAACGGAATATTCCATGCCATGAGACGTCATGCTCAGTATATAAAGCTGGAGGAAGAAGGAAGGGGGGAATGTTTGGAGTCATGGTATTTGTCTTTCCAGGTAGCCATTGTGTGTGTGGTGCCCTGCTTTCCTGGAGATTGCTGAACCCCTGCCCGCCAATGGGAAGCAGTGAATGAATTTCTTGTTTTGCTTTGCTTGTGTGTGTGGCTTTTTCTCTACCTATTAAACTGTCTTTATCTCAACTCATGATTTTTTTCTCGCTTTTACCCTTCTGATTCCCTCCCCCATCACAACAAGGGAGACTGAGTGGCTGCATGGTCCTGATTGCCAGCTGGGGCTAAACTATGACAGAAACAGAAAACTAACACAGAATTAACTAGCTTACTAAAATAACAGAATGATTTGAACCTCTAAGAATCTCTCTCAATTGGGCAAACTTAGCTTATTACACAGCTAGACCCTGTATGATTTCTGCTGGGGTTAAACCATGACAAGCCAATACTCTACAAATACAGCTACAGCTTCCGTACACATGATGGTATTAACGTAGTTTGTACACAGGATTTGGTAGAAAGTGGTTGTTCATTACACTAGCCTATACTGCAGATAATGTTTGTGCAAAAGCTTTGTGCCTCCTAAGTAGCTGAAAGAAGATTGTGAGGCCTTAGAAATGTTTCCAGCCCCCCCTGGGCTGGCTCTCCACCCTCAGATATTATTCTGTCCATCTTGACGGAAATACCCAGTGACTGAATCCCGCTTGCTTGTGCAAATCACACCCGGTGGAAGTGATGTTCCAGCTATGCCAGAGGGGTCCCTTTTAGCGCAAGTATGTCCTACCTCAGACGTCTCCGTGCCCCTTGGTTCTGGCATCCAAATGTCAGGTGGACTGGAGCGGTTGCTCTGTCCCCACCAGCGACAGCAAGAGCAGTCAGTGCTACCTCCTGCAGCTGGGACAAGCCAGCATCCTTCTCCTGACAGTGACCAGCTCTGGCAGCATGGATTTGCTGCTTTCCTTATGTCCAGCCCCTTGTGCCTTTCCAGAGGAAACTGGGGCAGGAGGCTTCTGCTCTGTGTCTGTAACTGGCTTCCACCTTGGCAGAGTATGAGACACGGTCTGATTTCCTATTTTCTGAGCCCAGATAGGTTTTCTCAGTTGCACGGTGTTGGACAGGAAAGCATCTTTGCACATCTGTAGCCCAGAAGTCACAGAGTGAAAGGATCAGGTGTGGGGCTGGGAGTCATGGCAGGGATGGGGACCTTGCTGGCATGGCCCTCTCTGAGGTCCAGGGGACAAGGTGTGCCTCACCTCTGGCTATGGGGTTGGCACAGAGTGGGGACACTCCTGATTTGGAGCTTGGAGCTGGGGGACCTTGTGGCCAAGGGCTCCCCCTCTCCTTGGCTCCTTCTGCCTGCCCTGTGGGAAGCATTGGAGGGCCCTCCTGGCCCACCACCAAGCACGAAGGCCATGGGGCAAAGCTGGAAATCTGCCTTTTCCCTCCTCCAGCCCTGAGGAGGTGTAGCACACCCCAAGTAAAGTGAGTGGGAGGGATCATTCCTGGACTGGAGCAGGGGTCAAACCCTGAACCCCTGGCCCCAGGTGGGCTCCTGGGGCTTTCACTGGGGCTTTGCTCTGGCTCTCCTCACCCTTGAGACCTCGTGGCTTCCAGCCAGGCACTGCTGCACAGCCTCAGCCATCACTCAGCATCCCCGGCAGCACACAGCTGGCTGGAAGCGAGTGACCTGCAGCTGATGGCTCCGGCTCCTTACGCAAGCTCTCGGCTGTGGTGCTTCTCTCCTTTTAAGAGTGCAGTGATGCTCTGGAGGACAGCTCTGCGTATCTAAGGCAGGACTGGACTGGGACAGCATGCAATCTGGCCAGGTCTCAGCTGCCCTTGGGAACCCCATGGGGATCCTGCCGGCGGCTGATAAATGCCAACAAAAGGATGTCAAGCGCGAGCGGTTGCTTCCAGGTTTGTTTATTCCTCTGATTTGTACAGAGGCACACAAAGAGTCCACACGCAATCTGCACAGAGCGCTCTTTATAAAAATAAATAAAAAGACCCTTGCTGTTCAAAATCAGCTTCCCTCCGGGTCTATTTTAGCCCATTGCCTTAGCAGCAGCTCCTTCAGACGCTGGGACTCTGCTGATGAGAGTTAGTCACTTCTGTCCCTCAGCAGGCGTCTCGGTAATTTTCCCCAGCCGGTTACGTCAGTGAAGCCCTGCACCAGCAGCGCTCCCCGATTATGCAAGCTACGTTCGCAGATACGCTCGGGGTTGGACTTTTTAACCTTTATTCACCGGCTCATTGCAGGGAGAGCTGCAATAAAAGCTTTGCTGATAAAACCCTGTAAATATATTGACAAAAGGAAAGCGTGGCATTGGTAATAGATTATGTTTGTGGGAAATTAAAAGAAGAAACAAAGAAGCCGATTGCAGCCTGTAGGCACAGCTCATTCTGTAGCAGTACCGTCTCTTGAAAAGAAAGACACACTTTTCTAGTTCATCCAGGCAAAAGCAGGGACAAAGATTCTATCTGGGGTTTCAGTTTATTAGCCAAATGCTTTGCAGTCATGGTTTTCACAAGACTGAGCTACCTCTCTGCTCCCTGTGAGGCACCCTAGAGCTTGCTCACAGATGGTGCAGGAGTTCCTGTTTTACAAGATAGGAGCCTTCTGCTTATTTTTTTTAAAATCCCCTCCTGCTTTTTTTTTTTTTTTTTTTTTACTAGCTATGTTCATTTAATCTTTGTAAAAGGGCATTGGAACAGGGGAATATATGAGCACTTCTCTTCACTGGGAGCACCCGTTTTTTTATTCACCCAGTTCCAGCATCTCCTCAGTTGTCCAAGCCTGTTTTTCATCCCCACTGTACCTTTCCTGTGTCTGCAGCACTGAAGAGCAAGAGGCATCATGATGCCCTCTCCTCTTTCCTCCTTGCCCCAACAAAACAAAGGATGGGCACGAAGCAGGGGACAAATATGTTCAAAACTTGTTCTGTGGGAGGTGTTTTGCCATGTAGCCCCACACCAAGTCCTGTTCAAAATGAATAGGCTCATACTATGGGCTTCTGCTGACCATCCAGTTCTGGGTCGGGTGCTAAATCTGACTAGAAAGAGAAATAATTGACCGACTGGTTGGGCTTTCTTAGGGCAGTAAGTAACTATAGAAACTCCCTGCCTGTCAGACAAAGGTGTAGCAGAGCTGCGTTTGACTGACTGGAGCCAGATCACCTCAATCAATGCAGCAAAGTTTGCAATAGGTGCTCAGTGCAAAACGCCATGTGCTAGTGTTTTCCCGTGGCTGCTAGGATTGCTAAGGTAATGCTGGAAAAAAGAAAAAAAAATCACTTATTTTCTCTACTCTGTCACAGCGGAATAAATGTTAATATCTGTGTAACTGAGCTCAAGAGATTCCTGTTAGCTACAGTATTCTCATTGGAGTGATGGGGAGCTGAGTCCAACAAGTAAAACGGGTCTACATTTTTCTAACAAATATTTTATAGGTCCTGAAACCCTGCAGTCCTGGGTTGACAGAAACTGGCAGTAGATTTGTGCTCCATTGGGCAAATATTTCTACCCAAAGGAAAATTCAAGGTCTTTCTTTCTGACATTTTAAAGCAAACTGCTTGCTTTTGGGACATTTCAAAATTTCCCCAACATAGATGAAAATGATAAAGATGAGAAAGAGAAAAATAGAAGCAAAGCATTGCAAAGAAGTTGTTGTAGATTGAACTGAACACTGTAAGTGACTCAAAGCTGTCAGGTTTTCTCATTTGCCGAAGAAGAAAGGCAGTCCTTTGCATCCATCTGCAATGATGCTGTCTTCCCTTTCCTTGGCTCAGCCAGCAAAGTCCGGCAGCAGCGCAGCCTGGAGCTGTGTGCCCTGAGGGGAGAACTTGGAAATAGCAGCACTCTGCCAGTATATGCTGGGAAATCTTGAAACTGCAAGATTTTGGGTATGTTATCTCAACCAGTGCTCAGTGCATGGGGGAAAAAAAAAATGATGGAGGGAAAGTGTAAGGTGTGCTGGAAAGTTTGAGAATTACATGTGTATGGTCAAACCAAAGTAAATGCTGGCTGCTGGTCAGAGGGCTGGAGGCTGCCTTGTGCCCCTGAGGAGCCCTGAGAAACCACGTAGGTCAAATCCCTCTCCTCCTCCTCACCGCATGTGCCTGCCTGTGGTCCCATCCCTGTCCCCCCACCAGCCTGCAGCTTCCCTCCCGAACAGCAGGGTGGTAGACAAAGCTGGAAGCTTAAACTGCTCATGCCAAGCCAGCGATTAGCAAGTGGCGTGACGATGTTTACAAGGGGGATGAGGACAGCTTACTCTGCAAGTCCACAGGAAGCCACCAAGCCTTGCAGGAGGGATCGGGCCAGAGCTAACGTGCTGCAGGCTCTGCAGCGTGCTTAGCCCTGGCTCCAGTGTGCTAGCCAGTATTGCACTAGCTCCATCAAATGTCAATCAACCCCATACAGGTCTCAGTGGGAGAGGAGGCTCCAAGAGAGCTCGCTCCCACCTGAGATCCTGCCAGCACCACTACAGGACCCAAACGCAGGAGTAATGTGAGACTGGGTGAGAGTGTTTGGGGCTCCAGTTTGCCCCTGAGATGCTCCCTTGGCATGCACAGTGCCTGTCCCAGGGAGCAGCACCCTTAGGAAGGCCGCCCATGTCCATGTCCCATGCTGGCCCCAAGCAGATTACCTCTTTTGCCACATGATCCCATGTTTTGAGCCTTCTCAGCTGTTTAGTGTCAAAAGCATCGAGCACTAAATTGCTTTTGAGGTAGCATGTTCCCACATGGCACTGTGAAATGTTTCATATTAGGATGCTGTATTTGGGACAGGCAGCATTTTTAACAAATACGATGCAGTCAAACAGCACTCCTTTGGCTCACCAAGTGAACTGCCTACAAGGAAGATGAGCAGGTACAAAGCAGTGAAAGAGATCTTTATGTCCTTTGATTGAAGAAGCAGCTCCTTGAATTAATAACTAGCACTTCCATCTAGAAGCAGACCCAATGTTATTAGGAAGGTCGACAGTAACCAGGCATTTTTCTTTAAGTGTGGAGCTGCAAACCACTCCTGTGGCACAGGCCTCGTTTACAGAGGATGTGTCAATCCATCTGGGGCTGAAAGCAACAGAAATAAAACCCCACAGTATAGGCAAGCCCGCCCAGCCTCTGTGTGGGCCTTCCTTAGCTCTGGTGCCTGACGTCCATGACATGGCGAGATGGCTCGTCTGCAGACAAAAATGGACTTCTGGGGACTTGCTACATCATGCTGATGTCTCCCATGTCAATCCATGTAGAGATCAATCCTGCTCCCGCCACAGTCTGCAACGTGCCACAGCTGGAGCATTAAATATAAGCACCAATGTAAATTTTCCCCAAATACAGGCTTGACACTGACTTGGTACTCCCATTTGGTCTCTTTTCTAATGAGGACTTTACCCATGCTTAGTAATGCAATTAGCACACATGGCTTGGTGGTTAATAAACCTGCTTACAGCACCATGAGCAACTGCTCTCAAGCGGGGGAGGCGGGGGGACGACGACGCACGGCCACCACCTCTGTGACGCCAAAGTCCCCTCTGCTCGGGATATTTCAGCTCACTAATGCCATCGCCTCCGTTGCCTCTCCTACGCGGAGCATTGCTGATGCAGACGCCACCGCCTTGGCCCTGATGTGTGTCCTTCGCAGAGGAGGAGAAGGAAGAGGAGGAGGGCTGGATCCTGCTCTCATGCCGTGGCTGGGCTCAGGCAGCCTGTGGGAGGTGCAGAGGCACTTCCCTGCTGTCCCACGTGTGCCATAGCCACTCGTGTGCGACATGCCGGACCCGGGTCTTCACACGTGGCCGCTCCGCGGCATTGCCAGCCACCCTCCTAATAAGCGCTAATTCAATTTTCGGCTTTGCTCCTTGATCCTTTCATGCCACCTCCTGAGCTGCTTTGCACCGACGTCTGCTGATGTCAGCGGCTGCGGGATGGGGAGGAGAGGGACCGGCTGCTGACGGGAGGGCCCGGGAGTCGCCTCCACCCCCAGGCCGGGGCGCGCAGGCTCCCCGGGAGCCTCCTGAATGACGAGAGTGGCATTACGAGCGGGTACCACATGCCTAGATCCAGGCGTGGGATTAAAATTTTGTGTCAGCGGTGTGAGGAGTCGTCTGTCATGCTCCGAGGGGAAGATTAGTGAGGAGCTCAAACTCGGCATGAAATCCAGGAAGAAAATCTTATCACACGCCAAAAAATTTTTGCTACATGCTCTAATACTGCTGGAGGGGGCTGAATAACAAACAGCACAGCCTGAAGGGGCCCTGCTCGGCTATGTCAGCCCGGGTCCTGGGTAGCACACCTCTACAAACCCCACTAATCACCCCCATTTCAGCCGTCACCGTCGAGCTGGCCACAGAGCTGAGCTCAGTGAATACCTGGTCCCAGCAGCTGAAGGACTGGTGACCTGCAGGTGGTGGGCATCCGTTCCCTTCGCTCCCTGCCCTCCTCCCGCCCTGTTCTGAGCTCCCGCATGGAGAAGCAGGTGGAGGCAAAGCTAGGTAGATGTGGAGGTGAACAATAAACCCTCAGCAGCCTGATTTTGAACATACCCAAGAGCAAAGGAAGCAACAGGAAGATGCTAAGGACACACCCCAGTGCTGCCAAACCTCAGTGTTCGTCTTGCCCTGGCTCACACGGCTGCCAGGGTTTGGTGTGCGGTCGGCGCTGCATGAGGCTGACTGAGCACTGCTCCAGCTCTGGGGCTGTCCGTCCTCCTCCTCCTCTCACCCTGCCCACTGCTGCCTGCCCAAGGGGGTTCCGGGGTCCCACAAGTCCTGGAGCAGGACAGCAGCATTAAGCCTAACCAGATTAATTAGTTATTAAATAAATTTGCTCGCTTAGACACAAAATGCAAAAGGCATGCACCTGGAAACATGCAGCCTTTCTGCTCTTACGTGGGGCACATGAATGCAGAGCCAATGTCGCACATCTCCAGGGCCCAGAGCTCTGGGGCCTCATGTGGCAGTAGGCAGAGGGGTTTTCAGTGACTACGGCAGTGGTCTTGGACTCAGAGTCCCAGCTTTGGTAGCAAAGCCCAAATGTAATGCGTCCCCATACTCATCTCCTCTTTCTCTCTCTTAGGGTTCACATTACTTGCAGCTGAACCCAGCCATACCACTGGCTCGTCTCTGCATGCAACGCCATCATCACCCCTGTCGAGACTTGTCTTCTACAAACTGCATTTTCTGTCACCAGTCAGAACTGGCGGAGTGACAGGGCAATGCAATATGACAGGAGCCAGGAGCCTTCCACTGTGTACTACGTGCACGCACAAATGCAGACTCTCAAGCGTCCCTTGCTGGACTGTGCATCAGGACAGCAGCGGGCTGCCGGTCAGCCCGGAGAACAGATGAGTCATTACTTAATGCCACGGTCAGGCTAAGATCTTCACAAAGCTTCATGGTCCTTGTGACAGACAGAGCAAAGGCAACTGGCATTATAAATGATTTAATAAAATCAGAAAAACATAAGAAACCAGTTGGGCTGGAGCAATTCATAAAACAAAGTGGTTGTGGGTAACATCTTCAAAGCCAGGAAAAGGGAAGGACGCGTGTTGCCCTCACCCGTGAGTTCACTCTTCAGCCCGCCCCAAGTCCTGCCAGCAGAGGCAGGCGTGACATACTGCTGCAGAAAGGGAACATGGCCCCAGAGATAGCCCTGCCTTTTTGTGTGGATCCTGGGGTTTGTCCTAGGGGTAGAGATGCCTTCCTCACCACCGGTGCCTCCCCTGCGTGAAGGAGCGGACCACAGCTTTTGTATGTGATATGTAAGAAACAACTTTGTTTCTGTGTGCAATGAGGTATGGTAAAAACATTTTGAATCAAGAAGCAAGAGGTAACACAAAGAAAAAATCTCTGTGAAAGAATCATCATGGGCAAGGCAGAAAGCGAGCTTACCAAAGAGCCATGAAGCTCTAGCAGGATCCTTTTGAGCTTGCTATACACCCAAAGGAGATACATTTACATCAGCATTGCCCTAATTATGCAAATTCCTCATTGGTTTGTGCACCAGGACACCCGCGTTTTGTTTGCTTTGCTCCCAGCCCCCAGCCTGCGGACCAGAGTTTTGCTCCTTTGCTCTGGACGTGCGGTGAGCGGTGGGGGGACAGCGGGGAGGTCTGTAGCCGCAGGGCTTCAGCTTCAGAGCTCCCCCTCCCACCGCAGGCACACCTGCTTTAATAGCGGTATGTTTCTAAGGCAAACAGGATGGAGCATCTCAGGAAGGTGGTTATGGATACTAATGCATGTTATAATGATTCCAGCTGTCTCCTATGTGCTGGGTACCAATGTGAGTGTCCCCCAGCACAGCCATCCTTGTGAGGCTCACAGGACACAAGGCATGCTCATCCTCTAGCACTGTGTCTGTCCTCCTTCAGTCTGTGAGCAGTGGAAGATGACACTGACCCCATCACTTGGTCTGTGGCACCGATAGCCTGGGAATTGCCTCACTGCTTGGTGAGAGCCACCGCTGCTAGAGCTACGTGTTTTGGTAAATCTGTTGGAAAGCAGTTTCAGTGGGCTGCTCAAGGAAGCAAACTTACCACATCCATGGACCATACAACGTAGGGGAAAAAAATTGTCATCTCTTTTCAAGATTCGTTTGGGATATTAGGAAATTCTACTGAGAAAGTTCAGAGCCCAGAGAAAAAAAATCCAAACAGCTTTCTTCCTGCAAACACATCAAAGGCAGCAATAGCACTAGCCAGATGTTAGATATACATGGCACCTTAACAGAAAAGAAAAGATTGGCTTTTCTATAACAGGCTTTCACTTTTTTTCCCTAATCCTGCTCCTGGAGATACGCAGGGAAGCATTTAAACCAGGAAGACCCTTGAAGTCTGTCAAATCTGCTTGTAAAACCCCCATTTATGCTAAAATTCAGTGCCAAACTGTGCCAGTTTCAACAATTTTTCACTGCAACCTAATCTCAGTAGTCTTGTTGGACTGGACCCTGCCTTCATAAATTTGACAGTAATGCTCCAGTTGAATCCAGGGCCCACAGGCTAAGCCTCAGCAATTAATGCTCACTGATTTATTCACATACATATTCACCACAAGGGTACAGAACCCTCTGCAGACACTATGCAAATAATGTATAGTAATAAATGCAAACTCCCCACTTGAATTTACAACATCAATATTCATATACTGAAAATTAAGACCTTCTTTAGTCTATTAGCATATGGTTATTAATGGCCAGTAAAAAGGGCTGCAGCTGTATACAAACAAACATTTCCCTTCATAGGAAACCAGTAGCAACAATCCCACAAAAAGTGCTGTTTCCTGAGAGAAAACTGAGCTTTCAAAAACCTGTGGGGAGCATATTTTGTGTGCAAGTAGAGAACTTCCGATCTTGAAATATGTAATTATCTGGGGAAACATCCTTACTATTATTATTATTATTTGGTTTTGAATGTCTGAACTTTTTATTTTTAGATTAACCTTTTTTTCATTGAAAATTTGGCCTGAAAGCCAATAGGGCTGTATCTCCTTTGAAATCCCAGCTCCCAGGCTTTCTAGAGTGTCTGAGAACTGCGGTCTCATGTGTCCACAACCAGGTGAGCACTTGTCCCTGGCAAGGTGAGATGCTGCCCTAGATATTCTGGGGGAGTTTTTGTTTCCCGTTGCAAGCTCACTGCCTGTTAAGCCTCCTGGCCAAATCAGTGTCACTGCTCCCTAGATGCTGTGAAACTCAAATCCCTTGGAAATGTACCTTTGTGGGACTGAGGTATGGACAATCCTCATAAAATGACCTACTGACACTGCACTGCCAGATCACCTCATCCTCCTCCACCACCAAGGGGGAAGGAAAGGAAAGGAAAGTGGTTGGAAAGCACCATTTTCTCCAGGAGGGAAAAAATTTCCGAAGGGTTGAAGTACATCAATACCAGGACATGTGATCAGGCTGATTTCTGCCAAGTTTGTTTCCCTTCTCCTCTTTGATACCAAATAAGGAAGCCAAATGATTTACAATGTTGTTTATTTGGTTACTGCCATAAAATGCAGAATACCAGAACACATCCTGGACCCGACACTTTGGCAGTTCAGCACCCCCAGGAACATGTGGCCTGCTAGCAGGGAACGGACTCTTACAAATACCCCAAATTAACTGGTATGAGCCCATGTGTCACCTTTGTCAGCTCAATCTCCAGGCAATGGAGGAGCTGACTCCTTTTTCACAGCTCCCTCTGGATTTTTAAGCCAGGGGGCAGTCAGATTGTTCCGGCATGGTTTACCCTTGGTCAATCCCTGCTGACTGATTCTAACACCTTCTCCTTCTTCCTGTGTTCAGAAACATGCTCCAAGAGGACTCACTCCGTGGTTTTCCTAGGGACTGACATGAGGCTGACTGGGCTGCGATCTCCTGGATTGTCCTGGGCTTTGCTGAAGATGGGTACAATGTCTGCCTTTCTCCAGTTGCCAGGGGTCTCCCCTGATCTCCACAACCTTTCCAACCTGTGAGAGAGCAGCCTTGCAAGGGCAACAGCCATCTCCCTTGGCATGCTTGGGTGCAGCCCAGTGGGTCCCATGTGTGGGACGTTCTCTGAAGCAAACACTGACTTGATCCTCATTCACTGCTGGTCTTTCTCCTCCTCCTTTAGCCTCAGCCTTACCTGTCTCCATTGTCATTAAATCACCCGCCCTATTCAGCAGTAGGCCCCCATTTTCCTTATTCAGCCTTTTATTACCGATATAGTGGCAGAGGCTCTTCTTGCTGCCTTTGATGCCCCTCAAAAGCATCGATTCCAGGTGGGCTTTGTCTTTCCTAGCACTGTCTTACACACCTGGGTGGTGTTTCTAAATCCCTTCTTCATAGCCCACCCTAGCTTGCACCTCCTGTTACTGCCTTTTCACATTGGAGGCCAGAGGTGAGTTCCCAGTTCGTCAATTATGCATAGCTGCTGCTACACTGGGCACAATGTGGACCCAACAGCTGCCTTCCAATGGAAGAGAGGAGAGATGCATGACTTGCATAAATTAGCTTCTAAATTAAATTGTAGCCCTACAAAGTACCACTGCAGCACATAGCTAACTCTTACAGCCTGGCGAAACCTAGCCAGGAAGCAAGCCAAGTGCTTTTTAGAATGGCACGTGAAAAGGGCACGGAAGGAGATTGAGCAAGATTTGTCCTCTTTTTTCATTTCTCTGTGCTCGGTGCTGCCCTTCTGGCCACCAGTTGAAGTCAGAGATGTCTGATAGGGAGCACTGTAAGATGAGATGTAAAGGTGCGCTCACAGCTAATTTACAGTAACAGGAAAAAAGCATATTACATCCGATTCAAAATGCTGACTCTGCCTGCCCTGCAGAGCCTCTTTGGCTATATAATTACAGATCAAATATAATGTTCATTCAGATCTTAGTGGATCAATAGCCTACAGCCTCTCTCTGCAACTTCACTCCTACATCTGAGCCCAAAACAAGCTGATCAGTCCTTCTCCTGTGACCTGAAGCATTGAAGGGTCCCGAAGGAGGATCAAAGAAAAGGCATAACAGCTGGGAGGTAAGAGGATGTCCTGCATCCAGCGATGAAAATCCATTTGTTAAAATGTCCTATTAAGAAAAAAATACCAAAACAAATGCAAACCAACAAAATGAAACCCAAAACCCCAAACAAAAAGCAGCAAATGACCCTTTCCCCTCAACCCTGAGCAATGAACTTTCAGATCCTCCAGGCGTAGTTTCTCTAGCAGCGCACAGCACATACACAGCACAGCTGTTGTTACAGCAGCAAAAAAATCTCCCAGGTGATTTTATAATGTAGAAGAGTCTGAGCTTAGGCCCTTTTTCTGTTGCCCTTTCTTCTGCAAGCAGATTACTTGTGGGAATAAAGCTGGCTCAGTGAAGAGAGAGAGACTACCTGCAAAAGCAACTTCGTGTAAATGGTGTTCCTGCAGTTGGTGGCTGGGGGAAAATTTCTGCGCCAAAGTTTTTTGACCTCCAGGTAAAATTATACAGTTTTGGAAAGGAGTTGTTGAAATCTGGCATGGTCTGGCAAGTGAGATGAGCAAAGGGTGAGGAGCAACTGATGGGGTTGGAGTAAGGTGGCTGGCTGGAGGAAGACATGGAGGAAATCACAATGTTCCCTGAAGTCATTTTTAACATCTAATACGGTTCCTCTAAGAGAAAGAGAAGCCTTAGCATGTGGGATTCTCAAAAGCCCAAAAGTGGAGCTGCTCCATACTTCTGGGAGAAGGCATAGGGCTGAAGGACCCGCTTGGAGCCTGTGGGAGAGACAGCTGGGGAAGAGCTCACTGTGAATTGAAACACGTTAAGAGACTTTCCCAGCACAAAACTAACCATGAATTTTGGCTTCAGCCCTCCATGCAGGCACATCAGCAGGTTCATGTGGGAGCCGAATATCCAAGGGTCTGCCCTGGATACAGTCCTGGTATAGCAATCAGCCCCAGGAGAGCTGGTCACTGGGGAAGGCTGGCCAAGCCCCCATAGTTTGGCTTGGCACAGAGGCAAGGGAAGGCGTAGCTGAGAGGCCCTGCCACTGGCGCTGATCTGATGGCCACAGTGGTTTCACCACATGATACATTCAACAAAAAAAGCCTGTTAATCCTCATGCAAACCCTCTCCAAGATGCATCCCCATCCCCATGCTGTAACACACCACCTCCAACTCATTCCAGGACCATGCTCTATAGAGCCATGCTATGGAGCTCCAGGAAGTCAATCCAACTTAAAAAAAAAAACAAAACAGAATCACAGAATGGTAGGGGTTGCAAAGGACCTTCAGAGGTTATCTAGTCCAAACCCCCTGCCAAAGCAGGATCACCTAGAGCAGGTTGGACAGGAATGCATCCAGGCGGGTTTTGAATATCTCCAGGGAAGGAGACTCCACAGCCTCCCTGGGCAGCCTCTTCCAGTGCTGTCACCCTCAAATTAAAGAAACTTTTCCTTATGTTCAGACCCCAAAACCAAAACTTTCAACTGAAAGTGCTATCAGTTCTCTGACCTGGCTCACAGCACAGCCTGAAAGGTGCTGGTGGGATGTCCCCTCGCAGAGCAGGAGGGCACACTGCAGCTCGAGGCTGGAGCAGCGAGTGTGCTCCTGCCGCATATCACTGCGGAACCCTTTGCCAGAGGGTCTAATTTGGCTGGCTGCTCCTCCATTATAGGTGATAATGCAGGAGATGGAACAATCCCAGCTTGCCTGTCGGAGCCCAGGGCAGGTTTGCCAGGCTGGCAGTGAGAGCCAAGCTTCCCCTCCGGCACGCTGCCTTCTCCCCAGTGCAGGCTGGGCAGGTCTGGGAGCCAGGGAAACACCACGGCTTCGGGGGCCCTCTCCTGCCATGGTCCCCTCGCCAGCAGCACTGTTTTTTCCACAGAAAGCTGCATGTTTGCTGGTCATCTTTTACAGCATGCTAGTGCTTTAGAAATATTTTTCTTTTCACGTACCACTGGCAGAGTGGCATCCCAGCTCAAGGGACGATGGACTGTAGGAACGGGACCCCAGCATCCCTTCGGTGTCTGGGTCTTACTTTCCCTCAAACGCTGTCACCCAACCCTGCTTGAAACAGGGCTCAGGAGAGATTATGTGACGATGGACGTCATCACTACTCACAATTGCGCACGCTGCTTTGTGCTTTTTCCTTTCCTTTCCTTTCTTTTTTTTTTTTCTTTTTTTTTTTTTTTCTGCCAAGTTATCCTAAGAGAGGCAGTTTCTGACTGGCGATGTGAAATGTTACCTTTATCACTTCTTCACAGCACCAGCAGTATTATAGGCTGTCAGTCTAAAAAAAGCAGCATTGTTTGACTGTGCAGAGCAGGCATTGCAAGAGCAGCGCAGGCTCGCCACATCAGGCTCCAGAGGTGGAAAAGGCCCCATTAGGTGTTGACACGAACGCGGCGTGGTTCGCTCTAGACAACTCTTGCAAGGCTGAGCTTGCTCAGACGTTAAATGGATAAATATAGATCCACAAAAAAAAATTCAGCCAAGACCCACATGCACCAGCCCTCCCCCCGCCCCCCTTCCTAGGATATAAGCAGAAAAGTGGAGGGAGATTGCTCAGTGCTGAAACATCACCACTGACGCAGATGTCTAAGTGGGTCAGATGGAAAAGTCATGTTAATGAGTTTACATGAGAAGTTGGAAAAAAAACCCAACACCCAATGGTGAAGGTGAAGTGAAGACAAAGCTGGGGGTACTTAGTATGCTGGGCTAGTGGGTGAGCAACATGGTACAAGCCTTCCTCCCCTCCCTCCAGCATGGGCTATTTTATTTCTTCACTACAGATATGAAACAGATGGGGAGAAAGGCAAGACAGGCCCAGTTGGGGATTATTTAAAAGCAGCAACAACTAAAAAAGTTTCCATAATGAAATTTGATTCTTGTGGAGAGCATTTGTGTGCTGGGTCTTGACTATCTCAGGTCGATCAGCTGAATGCACGGCACGCTTGTTATCTCCACGCAAGCCTTCCCTCGGCCGGGATGCCATTGCAGAGAGGCACACAATTCAAGGAGCACCACAGAAGGCAGTATCTGGATTTATGGCTGCCATATTTCAGGGCTGTGTGAGAGGTGCTAGCAGTTTCAAATGACTTCTCTGGAAAATGAAGCAAACTGAAGGCACTGATGTTAGTATCCCCATCTGTCATCTTAAAAAGACAGAGCTAATGCCCACCCATCTTCTTTTCAGCAATAGGCCACACTGAATATTGTCAAAAGCAATCATTTCCCCTGCTAAATCTTTCCTTAGGGCTACAATGTTTCTGTCTGTGAAGAATACAGGAGAGGCTAAAATAAACCGTATAACAATAGTCACAGAATGGGAACCATAGAAATCATCTAGTCCACCCCTGACCCACCACGAAAGCAGGGCTGCAGCTGACATGAGATCAGCTCAGCCATAGTTACTGGAGTCTTTAAACCTTCAAGGACACTCTACCTCTTCTGGGCAACTTTTGTTTGACTAAGTCACCAGATAAAAAAATGGGCCAACCTGTTTGGTTGACCAGAAGGGTGTTTGTTATTCTTTCTGGGTCGAGGCAGAGATGCTGCCACGGCCAGTGATGGGCCATGGGAGGTGTCGGGCTTGTGAGTGCTGTGTCACTTGGTTATTCTCAAGGTACAGGAAGGCCTGATGCCTTCAGGGTCTGGTCAAAGTGCAGTGGCCCCGCAAGCAGCCTGGTGTCCACTGCAACACCATACTCTGGCTGTTCCCCAGCTCCGCATCCTGTGCAGATGGGCTCAGCTCTGCAGAGGTACAAAGGGTGATGTTTGGGGTCAGAAGCTGTGGAAGAGGCCATGCACTGAGCTGCAAATAAAGCAGCCCTGGCTTTGAGGGAGCAAGAGGCCGGCCAGATGTACAGGTCTTGAGGTTACTAAGTGAGAATTTACAGCTCTGCAGAGGGAGCAATGGGCAGCATCACTTGCAATGAGAAGCCCTGATATTAATGGGAAAGGGATGAAGGGAGGGAGAGCTGGAGGCAACGCTGACATCAACCCAAAGACCAAATCCCGCTCCTAGGGAGGAAGCGTGTCCCCTTGAGAAGACAACTTTGTCAGAGGAAGCCTGCACCAGAACCTGCACCACCATGCCGCCTGTCCTCCCTGCACAAGACGCAGAGTGTGGAACGCTGCAGAGTCACAACTATGTCTTTGCAGACATCGGTGTGTGATTGCAGAGTCTCCCTAGGCTGTCCCAGGCAACTCCAAAGGATTTGCTGCTGCACCTTGCCACCTAGACATCCCTCAGCAATTCAGCTTAGCTCCAGCTCATGTATACCCAGGAGCTGCTGGGGTCAATGTAGGTGTAACCCATCTGTGACAGTGCTGCCTGGTGATTTTTTCCATGCTGTGCATATACAAAAGCGTTTCCTGGAGCGGGGGGAGAGCTACTCAGAGAGCCTGGAAGATGCCTGCAGTTTCATGTAAGCCCTGAAATGGCATCTGAAAAGCAAATGAAATCAGCACCTTTCCGAAGGGGAGAGTGCTGACTCACCCAGTGTTTCCTTCCCTGCTCTCTACCCCTGCAAACTACCTAACAGCAGTTTATTTCTGCTCTCCCTTAGTGCTCTGGGACTCCTTCACCTTCTCTGCCCGTCTCCAGCTGCATGGGCACATCCTTCCCCTTTTCACAGCACTCACGCACAAGCCCTGTGCTCTCATCGGGGACCAGAGCCGGTCCACTGAACTGGTTTCTCTGCACCCGGTTTGATGACACACAGCAAAGGCCTCTCATGCCTCCTTCCAGTGCCATCATGGCACGGGAGCTGAGGGGGACAAGCACCCTTTATGCTAAGCCTGGACTGTTTGAGTCTCGTCGACAGTCCAAGGTCACTGCTTAGCCACGGACCGAAACACCACATGGGACTCTGAGAGAGAGCTGTTTCCAGTAACGTCTCTGAGGGATAAAGTAATCAGTTCACTAGGGAAAAAAAAAAAAGAAATCACAGTTAAATTTCAAGAGATATTTGGGAGCAGACACTCTTAAGTAGAGCTGGTGGCAGGTGCCCTGGTAAGAATCTCATTATGTCCAGTAAGTTACTCCCTGAAAAGCTTCCAGAGCTCTTATTATCTCTGGAGTGATAAGCAGAAGTGGTCTGATCTCTTGTAGAGCTTACAGAAGGATTCAGCTCTTTGTTTCGGATTAATTACCTCTCTAAAAAGAAAATCCGTACCAGAAGCCTGGAAAAAAAATAGAGGGCAAATACTCAATGAAAGTGGTGGAAAATTAGTGTAAAATCCTGTCACGCTACTGTTTTCAGTAGGAGGACTCTAGCCTTATGCTGGGTGAAATCATAGGAAAAGTCTCTATCTCACCTTGCAGGGAAAGACCCCCCCTCCCGCAGACACCTCAGCTGGATTAAAATTTTAACTAAGAACATTTTCAGAGGAAGGACAATAATAGCTTCATAAATGTATGTACCTTACATCTGAAATCTTGTTGGCTTTGAATTAGCCATGCATTCACAGGCCCTTTCGGTCTGACACTCTTTTGTGTGAGATTATTTATTTTATTTCTATTTCTAAGAAGCTTTGTGTAATAAGGTGTTAAGCTCAGGATAGTTTAAACTAATATTTGATTGTGGAAAAGGGTAATATCACTGAGTAAGGTTAAAAGTGGCTGCTTATAAAATTAAAAAATTGTTCCTGCTCTGCTTTGGCAGATTAGACCTGTGAAATGATAATAGGATTTCTCTCCCTGCCTCTCTCTCTCTCTCTCTTTCTCTTTCTCTTGGGCTTCAGCTTTTCCCTCGGAGGAGCAGAGATGGGCGACAGACAGCGTGCTCAGCCTAATGTCCCAACACTGGAGAAGTGCACATGAGACTTTGGATCAAAAATCCCTCACAGTGGGTTACTGCTTCGGCTGTAAAGAGCAAACAAGTGGCAGACCCAGTTAAGCCCACCGACAGGCTTGCAAATTAAAGCACTGAGGCCTGAGCATTAAGGTAAAGAGCAGGCAGCTGTTCTGAGCACTGCAGCCTGCCACGAACATGCCTAGTGAAGTGAATAACCATTTCCAAATGCTCTGGTTGAGCGCGAGCTGCGACGTAAGTGAAAACTTGGATGGGTTATCCAGAGACTGCATTTTTGAGAGCCAAAACCCCGTCTGGGAACAGAAGAGTGATTTGTTCCCCTGTGAGCATGATTACCTGCTCGCCTCTCCTCTCCTCCTCGTGACTAGAAGCTGCCCAGCAAGCACCGCTGCACAAGAGAGATGCTCCTCCTGATTTCTCCAGCCACTGCTGTG
>NW_009649936.1:4521662-4545953 GCF_000708025.1 Charadrius vociferus
ACCCAGCGCCCCATCCCTAGCCATGGCGGGGGAGCGGGGGGCAGCAGGGGAGCCCAAGAGCTTGAAGCCCACTTTGCACGACAAAGCCAGCACAGGAGGTTGGAGAAGTGACATTCCTGTGGGGGACCACCTCCAGACTGCACTTCAGTCAGCTCTACCTGTGAAATTTATTTCATAGTGAAGAAATAAAGCATCTTTCTAAACCAGCCTGACTTCAGCGCTGAGGTGGGAGCGGCTGCTCTGGGTGCAAGCAGAGCCACCCTATTGCCCATCCCTCCAGCAGCACCAGTCTGTGCCCCAGAGCAGCATTTTGTCCAACAAAAGGAAACAACATTTGTCTTTTGGGGAACATGAATGCCCCAAATCTCTGCCTATTGCAGCCATCCTGTAGAGCCACTTTCTGCACTGGAGGGTGAAGCCAAACATCAGCATGACCAGATGTGGTGGAAAGGACATCATCAGCCTGCCTTCACAGCTCACCTTACACTACCTGAAGCTCCTCCTGGAAGGTGACTCCTTTCGCCATTACTCAACGAATGCTGTGAGGACTGCTTTCCACGTGCAGATGTGTGTGTGAGGCACAGTTAAGTGAAAGCCATCTTTTCTTACCAGAAGATGGGGTGATCTCATCACCCTAAGGCACAATGGCAGAAAAAAGGGGGTGTCTTCTAGCTTGCCACAAAAAGGTAAAGAGAGGCCCCCTTCCTCTGCAGCAGGAGAGAGCTCCAGGCGTCTGAGCTCTGCCCTTGCTGGCCAGAGCAGAGGAGCAAGAAGATGTGGTGCCTTCACCCAGGGGCAGGGCTAGTGATGGTGCTGCTGCTCTCGGGCAGCAAGTGGGATGGCCACGGCCTGAGCAGACCGTCACCACCCCTTGGCTTGTTAGTGGTGGGCTGCATTTTACACTGTGGGGTAGCAATAACTTCAGTTGTTCATGAAGGTGAGTGGCTGAGAATGACGATTCCTGTTTTGGAGGCAGTGAAGGAAGGGAAGAACAACCTGGTCTAGTGGGAGGTGTCCCTGCCCATGGCACGGGGGTTGGAACTAGATTATCTTTTAGGTCCCTTCCAATGTGAACCATTCTATGATTCTATGACTTGCAGCTAACTCGTGGCAGAACCAGGTTACTGTGCCAGTCCCCGTTGGTGTTCCCAGTCCTCATCGCGTGCCTCCTGGACTTGTGGCCTTTCCTAGGAGAAACCTGATGTGGCGAGGGAGAGAGTGGCAGGGAAAGGAGTGGGGAAACTCAGTCCTGCAACCCCAGCCCTGAAGTACTGGAAAAAGATCAATGCTGGTGAGGTCCTTGTTGCCCTGCCAGGCTGTCTGCACCCCCTGCCGGCAGAGATGGACTCAGCCTGCCTCCACCCCAAAAAGCAGCCTCCCCATGCCTGCGGTGATCACCTCTGTAAGAGGAGGGGAAAAGGATAAGAGAAACAGGGGAAGTGACAAGATAATATTATCCCTGCTTCAGCACCGCATCAAAGCAAAGCAAGCCCTTTTCAGAGAAATGAGCTCAGGTGCTTATTTTGTGAGATGACAGCATTTAGAGTTCAAACTGAATGCTGCAGAGTCTTGATAGTGTCTTTCTACAGTGCTATTTGCCTGCCCAGTGCTAGTCAGTGGAAATAATCTAAGATTTTTAGTACTGCCTTGACTATGTTTTTTCCAAAGCAAATTGTTACAGCAAACATGACTCCCCATTTCAAAAGCTCCTGTAGCCATCAGTGAGCTATCTGCCTCCCTGAAGCACCTTCCTCTCTAAAATACCTCCCAGTGCCTTGCAATGTTACTGTGTCCCCAGTGACAGCTCCCCAGTTGGGATGGCAGGACAGGAGCAACATAGCGTGGAGACCAGTGAAGTCCGCGTGCCGATGGCCAACCGCCCCAATTTCAGTGGACGGAGCAGGCAGCTCAGCCGGCGCTGAGGGTTCAGAGAGAGGGTCAGGAAATAGTGCAGCAAAACGATTTTGCAGTGCAAGCCCCGAGTAGTCGTTGCAGCTTGTTTGTATAGCAGATTTTACCATTATGCAATGCCTTTGAAGTTGCAGTAGCATAATGGGACAGGTGATGCAATCTCTCGTGTTAGCAAAGTCCAGGGGGAATGACCGGCGTTAAAGTCTCCAGGTAACGCTCTGGTTTCAGCTATCTGATTATTGACATTTGGTAGAAAGACCTGGAAGGCACTAAAGCCACTGCTGCTCCTGTCTCCTTAGCCTGCCCTGGAGTAGCAGACCCCGTGCCAGGCAGAGCAAGGGGTCGGGTGTTTTGCTGGATGCCAATGGACAGGCAGGGCTACCCGGTCCACTCTGGGCATCCCCAGGCCTTACCTCTGCTCAGCTTTTGGTACGTGCCACCCACGATAACCAACATCTCCTGAAGCCCTGGGAGGGTTAGAAGGAAGTCCAGCCCCAAAAATCCTTTCTTTGGAAAGGAGTGACCTACAGTCAATAATGCCCATGGAAAGAGGTGCAGGCAATGTCAAGTGAAGTGTGATATAAAAACTACAATGGCTGAGAAGGGTCCAAAACAGGCACGTGCTGAAGATGCTGAAGCAAACAAGAACATTCCAGGCCCACGGGAAGCATGAAGCTTCCCACAAGGTTGCTGAACTACACGTCTGTAAACGAGCTGACAGGGCAATTAAAAAAGCTAAGGACACTGCAGAGAAAAGAATCACTTTGGGTTGTTGCAGAGGATGTTTGGAGAGGCATTTGCATGCCAGATATATGATTGTCAGGTTATAAAAGGCTGAGGCTTCATCAGGAATTGAGGTACCTAAAGAAAGGAACCGGCCCAAACCAAAGTATGGCGTAACAAGTTGTGAGGACCGAAACTTTTAAGCGTTCCCCAGGAACTGGATACTGTATTAGATCTATAAATTTGACCTATGAAAAAATGATACATGATTAAGTTTTTGCAAAGGGATAAACAAATATAATAACTAAACTGATAACAAAATATGCAATCTCTCTTTAAAGTGTGTTATTTTACCAGAGAACAAAAAAGGAGAAAAACCATCTTGCACTCATTTGTAGAAAGGATGCCAGTGTGACTACACAGCCGAGTGAATCTTACTGCAGGCTCAGGAAAACTAGATGAAAGGCTAATTAAAATATAGTTATTAACAGCATATAGTAGTTCAACATAAACAAACTGGCAGAGCTTCAGTACATCTGAGTTCTTTCACCTGGTGAACCATGAGTAGCAAAAGAAAAGTACATGACGATGCTGAGCTGAATTTTAAAAGGCCTCTGACTGGGATCCCAAGGAGAAGACTTCGATACACCAAGATATTGGTGAGGTGAAAAGTGTGGCAATAGCGCAGACCAGAACTGGAGTGATGTGATGGAACATGTGGCAAAGGCATAGAGTTCAATGGGATTGTCAGTATGGAGCGGCACTGACATCTGAGGAGGAGACAGAGGAAATCCATGGATTCAGCTGGCCAGTAAACTCCATCCCATTAGGAAAGCAGTCACTCGACATTACCTGCCTGGCAGCCAGGCTTTGGGACGAGTGTGTGCAAGCAAGCAGGGGCCACGAGGCTGGAGAACAGCTGAGGCTGCACATTTCAAAGGTGGTGCAGGGGGAGGGAAATTAATCCAGGCAATAACTGATCTGTTATCTTAACCTCAGGAGTATGACAGGCATTTGACTAATTTTGAAGGGAGGAGTAATGAAAGATGTAGAGTTTAATAGAAAACAGTATAAAATGCAACAAGGAGGTTACCAAAAATAGATCTGACCTGACTAATGCGACGTATTTTTTGATAAAAATAGCGGAGGTTCCAGACAAGAAAATGCCGTGGATCTCATCTATCTGGCCCCCTCTCCAGTAATTAGTGGAGGAGTAGGTTAGCAAGAATTAAGAGGGTAAGGAGTACACCAAGGATGAGATGCCTATAGATTGCACTGACAGCCCTCTCCATGAGCAATTGTAGCTTTTACACTCAAAACGAAGGCCCAGACACTTCGGTGTGGATATTTATCTTGGGGGGAATCAGATGTGCTGTTTTGCATCTGGCTGCTTGGTTGCCCATCTCTGGCAGACTCATAGACTGTCACGTAGCACGCAGCGTCGGAGACCTCCACAGTCTCCCGATTCTTCTCAGGGCAACCTTCAGCCCGCTGGAGCTCCCACTTTGTAGAGGGCACGTTATCACTGGGAAAGAAAATATCCGATGGCTAATTAAAATTTCCTAGCGATGACTAAATCCACAACAACCCTTCTTAAGTTGTTCCAATGGTTATTAATTAATCTCGCTGTTACCATGGCAGGGCTCCGGTCACTGCCTTTTTGCCAGATGCCCACAAAATGCAGCCTTTGCTCCGCCACCGAGGGGAAAGGTGAGCTTCTACCCGCCCGGCAAGCCTGCGTCGTGCCGCTGGCATCAGTGTGGGGAGAAGGGCTTGCTGGGGGCCAGCAGCTGGCTGGGCTTGGCAGGCAGACACAGGGCTGGAGCAAGCACTGCCAGCACCCGAGCTGAGAAATTAGGTTGGCACCAAATGGGTCAGCATCTTCCCGTGCCTGGCCAGGAGCTTCCTCTGACGTCCTCTCCTCTCCCCATCCTCTCCCACAGGTTTCCCTGGGCACATGAGCAGCAGCCACTGCTCCACTCTGCCTTGGGATTGATTATGTCTCTCTCTCCGGCCCCCTCCATTAATGACGCACGTCGATTCAAATGCTGTTGCCTCTCTCCTCTCTTTTTTTTTCCTATTCCCCCTGTTTTTATGACGCGTGAAGTCAGGGTTGTCATTATTCTATATTTGCATGGATTAAGCTGCCGTCATCATCTATTAGCTTCCAAATGATAAGAGCCCACATGCAGGCTCCCTTGTTATGTATGCTGCCTCGCTCGCCGTTCTTGATTACTTCTGGCCCATATTCTAGCTCTAGGAGCCAAACGCCTGTCTCATGCAGAAATGCCTCAAAACCGATTTTTTTAAGATGTTCTTTTCAGAAAAGGAGATGTGTTTTCTTCCACGTTTGTCTGTCTTGGCTGCCTCTTTCTGCGTTACCAAACTGTTCAGGCTTCCTCTCAATTTTTCACATTTTCCTTTTTGGCCCAGTAAGATAGTTACACATGACGTGAAACAATGCGGTCTATCTGTTGATCTGATCCTTTTATTTGCATGCCTAACATCTCCGATACCTTAGAGGGTGGTGGTTCTCAAGTATTTTACAGTAATTAATGTCCCGTCTTCCCACTTAAAAATACTTCCTGTTATTTACTCAGCCTGTTGGTTTAAAATAAGATTAAAAAAGAGAAAAAAATAGACTATCCTCGAAGAGGAGTTAGAAAGATGGAGAAACCCAGGAAAACAGACAGAGGTGACTGATAGAAGAGGTCTTTCTCCCCTTCCCTTTGCTCCTGGAATCCGGTGGATTTGTCTGCATTAGAGAAGCTGCTGTGTATGCATGCAGTTGTATACCCAGTAACCAGCAAACCTGGCAATATCCTGAACTCTGTAACAGCCAGGGTTCGACCGGCTGAAAAAAAAGGCTATCTGATAGCTGAGGTGGGAGGATGACCTACCAGAAATACCCTCTCCACCGTGCTGTGGGGGGGGACAGCCCATTAGCGGGTTGGTGCCCACGTGTGCCTGGGGAAGGAAGGAAAGGCTGGAGCCCATCAGGGATGCCCACAGGGTACAAGCTTCCCTGCCACCTCACCAGTCTTGAGATGGAGCTGCCTGGCTGGCGCTGGTGTTGCCCGGGGGGCTGGGGCTCCAGCAGGCAGTTTGCAAGAGCTCAGCGTCAAGCAAGGGTTGCTGGCAGGTTTTTCATCAAATCCTGGTCTGCTATTGCTTCCATTTATGGGTATTTTATGTATGCAACTAAATGATGGCTTTGAAGCTGATAATAAAACAGCTTCCCCTTTCCTTTGGTGCACGTACAAGTCAGTAAACACAATTCCACTGAATTTCGTCAGCAGGTCACTGCCATACAGACTTAGAGGAAAACAACAAAACAGCAAAAGGCCAAGGCCAGACAGCAAATGGGGTGAAAATATCTCCATTATACCCTCTAGGCCTGGCATCTGCACACAACTGTGCCTTTCTCTTCTGCCCTGCTATGCTCTGGGCTGTTGCAGTGCCCTGGGGCAAAACTCACCCTCAGGAAGGTCCAAGGACTACAAAACAGCCCAAAGAGCCTACAAATGGGGGATGTGACAGCTGTCATCTGGGGGGTTTTGCTATTGATCTCATCGGGGTGTAGGGCAGGGACTTTTTTTATCAAGCTGGGGACAGGAAGGAGGAGAAAAGCGCATTCACTTGTAGAGTGAACTAACGATGCATCATTTTGCTTGACCTTGGGCGGAGTGGAGGGGTGGCTGAAGGGAAGTTCAGACACAGCTCCGTGTTAGCATGAGGATGGTGTTCTGCCTGGGAGCTGCCATGTATTTTGTTTTTGGAATGAATGGATGAAAAAAGGCCATTTTAGGTCAAATGAAACCCTTTTCAAATTTAAACCAAAGAAGTGCAGAGTTTCTCTGCTAAAACAATCCAGAGGAAAAAAAATCAGAATTAAAAAACCTCAAAGCATTGTTAAGTACTTTCAGAATTAACTGTCTGACTTCTCATTTTCCAGTCACGTTTTGTTGATCAAATATGATTAAATCATGACTTAAACATTATTAAAACATAACACAGCTTCTCCAGCCAAAGTCTCTTTCTTTGCCCAAGCAAGTGGGAGAAGGCAGCTCAATCCCTGTCACAGCTGTACATACATGTACCTGGTGACTTCAGGTGAGAGCCAAAGAAGTTATCTCTGTGTTTTGGGGTGTCTAAGCACAGATAGGCTCACCCTGATGGCATCCTGAGCTTTCCTCCCTCCGTTCGGGGCTTAGGCGCCATAATAAAGTTATGGCAGCTTTCTGACAGAGGCTGGCTCGTGCCTGGCTGTCCGTACAGACATCCCCGCTGAGGCAGGAAGAATGTGCATCTTCCCCCAGTTCCCACAGCACTGCTTCTGTCTTTCATAAAAATATCTGTACCCCGCAGGAATAAAATCCCCTATGGATGGACTCGGGCACTCTGGGATAATGAGGTCTCTGTGTCAGGGACAGCAAGATGGAAATTACTTTAGACCATTTTGGGATCTCTATGCTGCTGACATTGCAACACTGAGAGGCCAAAAGGGCACCAGGATTGATGGATGGTGAGGAAATAAGGATGGAGGGAAAGCACCCAAGGTTTCAGCTGCAGGAAGCACCAGTATGTGCAGGATATTTTCCACCGTGCTGTCCTCATTACGAAGTAGTTTGTACTCCCTGAAAAATACTTGTCCTTTGAAGCAGCTCCTTGTGTGTTGAGTCCCTCCACCCCATCCCAGGGCCCCATGAAGCCCTGTCCCTCTCTGTAGGCAGTCAGGGAAAATCAGTGGCCATCACTTCTAATGCGACCTGAGGAGCAGCTAATGGAAATCTGTTTTGCATGGAGTGCTATGGGACCCAATCTCCGTGTCTGGCATGCTGTAGCAATTATGTGTATTGTCATCTTTTAATGTTACAAATGGCTCAGAGCATCACTAAGAGTTTCATCTGTGCAATTCATGACAAGGAGTAGCCAAGTCCCTACATTTCTGAGGGAAGGCAGCCATGTGGGATGGAGAGAACCGCTCAGGCACCAGAGAAGCACTACATAGCTCCCCCCGATCCTCCTGAGAGCCAGACTCACAACATGTAGAAATACTGGAAGCCCAGCCCCCAGAATAGCAGTGGGTGGCACCAAGCATCCTTCCCCCTCTCCCGTGTTTTCCTTGTGGGCTCACGTGGTTCAGGCTGGTGCACGGCTGCAGTGGCTGAGCCCCTGCCTGCGAAGGGAAAGGGCTGGGCAGCAAGTAAGCCCCATGGTTTGTGGCTCTGCCACCTGCTCTAGATGAAGCATTTGAGGTTGGAGCCTGGACCTGGAGAAGGTGGCAAAGCAACGAGGGTGCCCACATGCCTCCCTCTGCATCCACAATGTGGTGCTTCCTGCACAGGGAAGCCATTTCCATGTCCTCTCCTTACTGCTGTCTGTGGAGCCCTCCTTGACAAGGTCCCTTCCCGCCTCTCCTTCCTAAAATGCGGCGATCAGGTGTTTTCTGCCATTCTCCCATTCCCCATCCCTTCACTTTCCTGTGCCCACCAGCACTAGAGAAGGACACAAGGTCATCTCATTTTGAGCTGGCATTTTTTCCACATCTCCCTGAAAAGCTTCCCTCTCATTTGTTTCTCCACAAGGCCGGGGCGGGGGTGTGTGGGGGGGTGGGAGGGCAGTGTGAAAGGGAACATATCTGTGACTGGAAACAGAACTTCAAATCAAATTCGTTTGCTTGATCTCCATTAACAGTGCAACAGCAGAGAGCTGGCTGGACAGGCTAAAACTGGCAGGACCTTATGAATGATAAACCATACACTTGACTTCAGGATAAAAACTCTTTTAGAAGCTCTAGAAAAACAGCCAGAATGCATTTGGCATTTCTGGGGGGAACCCTCATTCCTGGAGAGGAGCAAATGCCTGAAAAACATTTGCTCAATGCAAATGCTGATTTGTGTTCTGGGGTCTGAAAGTTTCCTGAAAGTTTAAAAAAAAAAAAAAAAAAAGAATAGACAGCAAATAAATCCAGAATATACTAGCCAAACTCGCAGCAGTTTCTTATATATTGATTTCAGTGAGACTGACTTTTACCTTTGTTATGCCCAGAAATGGGTGTCCTGTGCGGGCAGTGAAGTGAAATGCCAGCAGCCCGTGATGCTGCCTCAGCTCCTGCCGACTGACCGTGGTCTAGGTAGGGATGCCTGGTAGGAAGGCATCCTTTAATGAGCTGATGGGGAAGAAGAGCAGCCTGGCTAAATGGAGAGCTTTGGTTGGACCTCAGGAAAAAAAGGAAAGTTTACACTCTCTGGAAAAGGGGGTTGGCAACTTATAAGGATTACCAAGATGTAGCGAAGCTATGCAGGGGGAAAATTAGAAGGGCCAAAGCTCAATCAGAACTCAGCTTGGCCACTGCAGTTAAAGATAATAAGAGATTCTTTTAGTATATCAATAGAAAAAGGAAGACTAGGGAAAATGTAGGCCCACTGATGAATGAGACGAGTGCCCTAGTGATGGAAGAAACAGAGAAGACAGAGTAACTGAATGCCTTCTTTTCTTCAGTCTTCACTGCTAAAGCTGTCTCTCATGAATCCCAAACCCTGGAGGCAAGGGGGAAGGTCTGGAGAGAGGAAGATTTCCCTCAATTGAGGAGGACCGGATCAGAGACCGCTTGGCCAAGCTGGACCATGGGCCCCAACAGGATGCACCTGCGAGTGCTGGCAGATGTTATTGCTAGACCATTCTCTCTTGTCTTTGAAAGGTCACGGGGAACAGGAGAGGTGCTGGAGGACTGGAGGAAGGCCGACATCACTCCAATCTTCAAAAAAGGCAAGAAGGAGGACCCAGGGAACTACAGGCCAGTTAGTCTCCCCTTTGTCCCTGGGAAGGTAATGGAGCGACTCATTCTGGATGTCATCTCCAAACACGTTGAGGAACAGGAAGTTATTCAAAGTGGTCAACATGGATTTCCCAAGGGTAAATCACGCTTGACCAATCTGATAGCCTTCTATGATGTTATAACTGGTTGGCTGGATGAGGGGACAGCCATATATGTCATCTACCTTGACTTCAGCAAGGCTTTCGACACTGTCTCCCATAACATCCTCATTAGGAAGCTGAGGAAGTGTGGGCTAGATGAGGTGACAGCAAGGTGGATTGAGAGCTGGCTGTCTGACAGAACTCAGAGGGTTGTGATTAATGGATTAGTGTCAAGTTGGAGGCCTATAACCAGCGGTGTCCCCCAGGGGTCAATACTCTGTCCAATCTTGTTCAATATATTCATCAATGACCTGGATGAGGGGACAGACTGTATCCTCAGCAAGTTTGCTGATGATACCAAACTGGGAGGTGTGGCTGACACTCCAGAGGATCGTGCTGCCATCCAGCATGACTTGGACAGGCTGGAGAGCTGGTCAGAGAAGAACCTAATGAGGTTCAACAAGAGCAAGTGCAAGGTCCTGCAGCTGGGGAGGAAGAATGCTAAGCACCAGTAAAGGTTAGGGGTGGACCTGCTGGGAAGTAGTTCTGAGGAGAAGGATCTGGGGGTCCTGGTAGATAGTAAATTATCCATGACCCAGCAATGTGCCCCTGTGGCCAAAAAGGCCAATGGAATCCTGGGCTGCATAGGGAAGAGTGTGTCCAGTAGGTCGAGGGAGGTCATTCTCCCCCTCTACTCGGAGTCCAGTGAAGGGCAATTAAGATGACTGAGGGCCTGGAGCATCTCCCATATGAGGAAAGCCTGAGAGAACTGGGACTTTTTAGCCTGGAGAGGAGAAGGCTGAGGGAGATATTATTATTGCGTACAAGTATCTAAAGGGTGGGTTGAAGGAGGATGGAGCCAGACTCTTTTCAGTGGTTCCCAGTGACAGGACGAGGGGCAATGGGCACGAGTTGGAACATAGGAAGTTTCTAAGAAAAAATTTCTTTACTTTGAGGGTGACAGAGCACTGGCACAGGCTGCCCAGGGATGTTGTGGAGTCCCCTTCTCTGGAGATTTTCAAGACCTGTCTGGATACAGTCCTGAGTAATGTGCTCTGGGCAATCCTGATTAAGCAGGGGAGTTGGACTAGATGATCTCTAGAGGTCCCTTCTAACTCTGAAAATTCTGTGATTCTGTGATTCCGTGAAGGAGGGAGGGAGGAGAGGGGCTGCAAGGATCTCCTTGCCATCTCTAACCATCCGGAACTGTGTTTTAATGCCGGGGATTAATGCAGTGCCATGACGAGCGGGAATGCTTTTGCGTATTGGGTGTCCACCTGGGTGAAGCGGTGCATTGGCTTTGTGCTTCTGCTGAGGACGGTGGGCAATTAGATCATGGCTTATCAGAAGTAAAAGTCAGTTTCCAGATAAGCAGTGTGTGACATGTGGATTAAAGTTGTCAGTTAATTAAAGAGGCCAGGGTTTAAGCCGCGGATAGGGCTGTGTTTAGTGAAGTAATACTAAAAGATATAGCACCGTTCTGATGAGCTTCAGGCGGAGAGCGTAGTGCAGGGTGTAGAGATGCGGAGTTAATTACCAAAACTAATTACAAACACAATGTCTGAGGGCTCCAGGCCAGGCTCCAAGCCTGTGTGTTGTGGAGCAGATGCTGAGGTGAGGACCTCGGATTCGGGGGTAGGTCTTCCCATCGAGGCACTGATCAGGCTTGCTGCAAGCAGTGGTGGAGCACCTAACCCGGACCAGAGAGCTTGGCACGGCACCTTCTCTAACCCCAGAGAAAGCCATGGCATGGTGGATTGACAGGCCTTAGAAGCAGAGATAACACCTGTTATTTGCAACCTAATTGTCCTTTGTCTCTTTTTAATGAGCAGGAAATTTCTGCCCCGACAGGCAGCTCTGGGGCAGAGCTGGCAGCACGCCTGGCTGGTGGGACCAGCAGACCTCCGGGGTGGGCAGCCACTTGTGCACCACCTCCATAGAGAACAAGAAAGATGGGCAGTGGTGTTTTATCTGCCTGGGGCAGAAAGGAACCCTTGGGGAGCCCTGCTTTGCAGTGGATGGCTGCCTCAGTTCACACATCAGAGCCGTTCAGCATCTCATTATAGTTTTGCATTCTTTAAACGAGAGGTCTGTGCGAGGCGCACCAAAAAAGGCAGACGCCGCTTTGAAGGGTTCGCATTTGAAGCCAGGATCTCCTGACTCATCCACACATATTGTACCTAGGCGCACTTTGAATCTTGTGGCATTTCTTGCACAAAGGCAGCATCTTCCTCCGTTGTGCCCTATGCTCCCATGGGCAGGCAGTACAATTCACTTCAAAGTGAACAAATAAAAACAGATTCCTAATTCTCCCTGCTCCTAGATGGCAGCGGACAATCCAAAATGAGGTTAAGTTTGTTTCCAGTTTTCTTCTTACTGCAGATTTCTCACAGCAGGGCAACAGCTCAGGCAAACGACTGTGCACAGCAGTACCCTCCAGGATGAGTCACACCAGCTCTGGCTCGGAAGGAGGTGTAACTCTGCGCTTGGAGTAAAAGCAGAGGTTGTAAACTTCAGAGTGTGAGAGTGGAGGATTTAAATAAGGGTCAAGTCAGATAAAATCCACCTTCCTTTAAATTAGATCATGAAAGCCTCAAGCACCCTGGCAAGTCTCCCTTGGTTTGCTCCTCTTATTCTTCTCCAGAAGTGAGAGTTCTCCCAAGCCTCCCTGCAGCCCGTGGAGCAATGCATGACTTCTGAGACTGGCTGATAAGGAAAAGCCAAGGTGGAATAACTGATGTCAAAGATGATTGTTTATTTTGAGCTAAGTATCAAAGAATAATTTAAGTTGGAAGGGGCCTCTGGAGGTCACCTGGTCCCACCCCCAGCTCAGAGCAGGGCCAGCTTCTTAGTTAGATCAGGTTGCTCAGGGCCTTGTGCTGTTCATTTGTGACTGTTTCCAAGGACAGAGATCTCCCAGCCCTTTTGGACAGCCTCTTCCAGTGCCAAACCACTCTTACACAAAGCTAACTGCAATTTCCCCTCTTTCACCTTGTGCCAGTTCTCCCCTGCTGCTGTGGACATTCAGAAAGGACCTGGCTCTATCTTCTGTATGAGCCCACACCAGAGGGGCTCATTGCCACCAGATCCTCTCCTGCAAAGCTGTTTGACTCCCCATTGGCCCCCAGCCCGCCCTGCTGTGTGGGACTCATCCCTCCTGCCAGCAGGATTTTGTACTTGGCTTCAGGGACCCTCACGATGGTCTTGGCAGCCCCTGCCTGCAGCCTGCCCAGGTGGCTCTGAAAAGCAGCCCTGCCCTCCAGTGTCCCACCAGTTATGTATCGGCCCCATGCCTGTAGAGGTTCCCCCTGCCCCGCTGCCCAGGAGAGCCATGAGGACAGGGACAAGTACTCAGTCAATATTGATGTGGAGGGCATCAAGAACCTCCCAGCATCAGCCCTTCCTGTGCTCACCAGGGGTTCTGCAGGGCATCTCTCCTGGGTGGCTTCCCAGCCAGGGCTGCACAGCGTGCACCAAACCAAGCCGTTAGCAGGATCCAGCTCACATTTCTCACACACTTGTACTGCAAAGAGCTCAGTGCCCATAACGAGCGTTGCAGCAAAACCGATCTGAGGGTGAAAGGTTCAAGAGATTTCCCACTTAGGGCTTCAGGCTGAAATGCTCCCAAAGACAGAAAATTAATTCTGTGCCTCCAGAGAGGTTTTAAAGGTACTGCCAAGACTGAAGACTAAACCTAGAAACTCCAGTCTTACATCAAATGTATGACAGATATGTGGTACTTAGCTTGATCTATCTGAAAAAAAAAAACAAAAAAACAAGCTTATTGATGAAGTAGGAAATAGATGCTAAACTTTTCCAGCTCCACATCCCTGTTATTTAATGTTCTTTTTTTGTTTCCTTTACTGTATGTTTCAATATATCTCTATTGGAAATTGAGACGAGTAACTGCCTGCGAGGGGATTCAAAGGCTAAGCAGGGGAACAGAGCAGTAGCCGTGAATTGTAACACTGTGGAGAGATTATAGATTTATGAGGCCTTTTTAAAATATTAATCAATCAGGACAATCTCTCTTCGTCACTCAGGTCAACATTATCATTTTCATTTTTTGAAAAAGAGGAAAGCAGGAAACACAGAACTTCTCAAAAATTACTCACCAAGACAGGGGTAGGCCTGGCAAAGCTGGCAAAGGAGTTTGGCCCTCGGCTCCCAGGCGTTGCCTGGACCAGTTGGGATCGCCCTCCTCCTCGCAGAGCAGAAAAGGGCAGCGTAAGTGGCCATCAACACAGAGGAAAGGTCTGAGAAAACTCTCCGGTGGTGGTTAGCAGATTTTTCTCCTTTATTATTTGCTGCATATGCTCATTCGTTACAATGGCAGATTTAGAAAAACTGTAAGATAAAGCAGAAGAAGGTACAGCCGGTATTTACAGAGATTTCAACCTGCCAGGGAGACCATTAAACAGCCTAAAGAAGAAACAGTCCACGTAAAGAAAGGTAAAAGATTACCATGAATGGCTATGGGAGGAGTAGGAAGTGAATAATTATTTTTCAAGTCTGGTTACTACAATAAAGAAAAGGGAAAGGGAACAGAATTGAGGTCAACCTGGATTTGCTTTTCCAGTCACATACGAAAAATGAAAAATTTCATTTGGACTTGTTGCAAAATGCTTCACTGCATCCAAAATAGGACATTTCATTTGTTGAATGATGTCACCCTTTTTAACCCATTAAAAGGTGGCCTATTTTTGGGCAAAAATGAATGCACAGAAAATTCTTCAAACCATATTTTCCAGCATGTTTACTATATTCTCCCCAAAAGGCAGTTCTCAGCTCTACTCAACAAAGGCCTGGGGAGGGGGGCTTCAGACATCATTTTGTGGATATTTAACACAACCAGTTTTTAACACCCTGTGTGAAATGGCCAAAACCCAAGCTGCTGAAGGAAGAGGGAACGTAGTAGGTCATGCTTCAGAGCCATGAAGTCACGGGGCTTGTTTCCAAGCATGCAGTGTGCTCTAGCAGGTCCCTGGAGCACGCACCAAGAAACTTGATGTGAACTTAATAATATTGAAGTGATTTAGTCGGAGACAGAGTAAGGAGAGGAAATGCCTCTGTCACCGTCCACTTTTAGTACGGATGAGCATGCCAGAGACTCCTTCCAGTCCAAGTTTTATCTTGACAGATGTCTAAAATATGCAAGAGCTAAACTTAGCCTTCCCCATGCGGTATGGTAATTTATGGGAGTTCAGGTTTATTGGATTAGTACACAGCAACAAATAATGCAGCAAAACAGCAAATACCTTGGAGCTGGAGGCCTCAGGGACAGAGGCAGCTGAAATATGTAAGGCATGAGAAAATAAACTACTTTCATTCTTGTTTTCTGTTGCAAAGGGGAAAAAAATAGCAGGTAGAAACTGTGAGTATCATTGATATGTCAATGAGATTAAATAAGGGGAATGAGCCATGTCACTGGCGCTTGGGCAATCAAGCCATTTCTGGGGAAAGGTATGTAAAAGGATGGGAAAAGAAGGAGAGGGGGATTTGTGTGTGCTCATCTTCAGGCCCATCTCCTGTACCAGTGCCTCTGGAGATGCCGGTACAGGAGAGTCCCCTATCTGCGACATGGCAGAGTGTTCGGAAGGGATGTCTTTAATTTTGTTATAAACCTTCCCCTCCTTCCCCAGGGGCTACAGGCTCTGTGTACTACTCGGTGTACTGCTTTCTCGGAATCGCATTTTTTGTTATTATACTTGGAGAAACCGTTGCAGTTGCTAAAACCCAGTCAATAACAGATGGGGAAAAAAACCCAAAACAAAACAACAGAACAAGGAGAGAAACTATAGGGAAATGTTGTCAAAAAATGACAGGGGCACAAAGAAAGCACAAAGGTGTCCCCAGCCTGCCCTGGCATGGGAGAGACCTCTTGGCACCAGACCCGCCTCCAACATCCTCACCACCCCTGTGCACCTTTCTCTGCTCAGTGGCCAGCTGGCCCCTGTGATCTTCCTGTAGCAAGATGCTGACCCTAAAGCCCAGCTCTCCTGGGTGATGTGATTACCCACGAGGGGTCGAGGAGGAGTGTGCAAGCTGTGTGAGAGCATTATGTTACCAGCCTCTGAAGAGCAAAGGCACTGGCAATAGTATTACTGCTGTTCTGGGGTAGGAAGTATCCAGTATTCGCATTTCCATCTTGGCCATGGCTACTGTCCAACATAATATAATGGTCTCTGTTGTTTTAGTTTGCAGATCATAATGGACCTTAGAGTAATAAGTGAAGAAAAATGAAAACACGTTAGCAAAAACGGATGCAGAATGAAAATCCTGAAAAATAGCTTTATCGGGACAAATCAAATCTGGGAGCCCCTCAATGTCTTTGAAACCACCCTGCAGTGTGATGGGGAAGAAGTGATTTAGTAGTGCCTCTAGGCATGTTAGTTTCAAATGCTTCTGTGCATTGGTAGCCGCTCATTTGTGAGATGGGCATGTTAACCAAAACACAACTGAAAGGCCAGGACTCGCTGCTCTTTCCCTCCAAGGAGTGGAAAAGTGACTGGATGCCTGGAGCCAGACACAGCTATTCTAGTTTCACGTAGGGCCCCCTCTTTTTTCCCCAGCTTTTTGACCTGATGAACTTGGATTAGGTTGCCTAACATCTCTCACGTTTTCCTGCTGTCCTTCTGCGTGGCCATCGGACTCAGCTGGCACTGGGCACGGGATGGAAACCAAGGGAGTGCAAGGAACCTGCCCCAAGAAGCCAGGGCCTCTATTCATAGCAACAAGAAAAGGACCTGTGAAGGAAAATAAAGAAGAGTTTAGGTCCAAAGCTACAGTTTTACTCCAAAGCACCCTCTGGCAGGGTGTGGGTTGCCAGGCAGCACCTTGCGGCCAGCCAGCTCCCGGTGCCTGCACCCTGCCCATTTGGAGGTCTGTCCCCTGCACTGGGGGCTTGGTTTCCCTTTGCATGTGCCCCTCCGTGCAGCACCAGCTCCAGTCACACAAGGGGTGAGGTTCTCCAGGGACTTTCCTCCTCCAGCCCTCCCAAGCATGCAGTGTGGATCACCCCGTGCCCCATCCAGCGTCCTTGCCTGCTGTTTTATAAACACTAACTCCAGCAGCTGCTTTTCCACTGCTGTTCAAACCAGCGTAGCCTTGGAAGGCAAGAAGACACCAGTGGTCAATCCATCCAGAAACATCCTGGCACTCCACACTTGCCGGTCAAATTAAAACAGCGGGTCCCTCTCCTTCAGAGTTACACCAGTGTAAAAGTGCTTCCAGCAAACACTGCTTATTTCTGTGTGGGAAAGAATAACCTACCAGCAGGTAGCAACTTTCTTTACGCCTGTGGTATCTGGGTTTGCACTGAGATGGTGGCCCCTGCAGAAAGCCCACCTGAACCTGAGGGTAGTGCAGGGCAGCTCCTAACACCAGCAGGAGATAAAAGCAGAGGCTCCGTTGACCATTCCCTCTGAAACTATTTTAGCTCACAGACTTCAAAGGCTAATGATAAGTCTGGCGAACTGCACAATGAGCTTGTTAAGGAAAGTCTGCTGGTGATTCACAGGCTTTTGCTCAACCCCAGCACCCCCTGAACTCACTTGTCCTTCTGTGGTGACGTTAGCACAACGCACCCCCTCTCACATTGCTGGGGAGTGAGAGGGCTGCGCGGGCAGCTTCTGAGCATCACCGTGGGCGAGCAAAGTGGAGAAACCTTTGCTAAAACTTGGGCTGTGGGTAGGTGCAGGCAAGTGGCGGGTTTGAGAAAGGTGGGGAGCAGCTCCATGGGACAGGGAGGGTGGTCCCGCTGCAGAGGATGAGCAGTTGTTGAGGCAGTGAGGTACCAGCTCGTGCAAACTGGTGCCACCATCTCCTGTAACTCCAGCATGCAAAACCTCTGGGGGAAGATCCTACCATGCAGGGAGGGCTCACCTCTACTGTTTGTCACTATGAATGGAGAAAACACACTCGTCCCATATGGGACAGTGCATGGAAGTGATGATGCCTGCAGAACTGCCACCTCTCTGCCGAGGGAGGCTGCTCTCTCGCCTGCCTGGCTCTGGGCAGCCGCCTCACCTCCCCGCCAGCCCCAGGATGGCATGCAGTAGGATGCCCTCCCAGGCCGGCGGATTTTTCCCTACGGAGTTAACCAGGATTTATAAAGTTCCGGATAGACAAATTGCTTTAGGAAGCCGGGCACAGTAATTGGTTGTCGGTGACTAATCGCAGCCTGATTACAGAGTAGCGGTTGCACAGGTATGAATCAGAACCTGCAATTGTCAGCCCGCCGCCTGAAACCTCCCCCAAAACAGGGGCTTTTTCTTTTCCGGTTTGATAAAGTCGAGCCATTGTGTAGCAGTGACAGTTCACTCCTTACACTCGTCGAAAGAAAATATAATTATGGTGCATTCAGGGGAAGGAGAAAAGGATCAATATACAGAAAAAGAAATAATTACATACAAATGCACAACCCCTGTGAAGAGAGACGTTTAGGAAATTTCAGGGAGGAGGAGGAGAACAGGCCATTCCAGTTTCATAAATCTGACTGATATCGGCATCTACAAATGCGTTTCTATCATGGAGCAAAACTGTCTCCAGATGAAGGCCCTTAGAGGAGGATGGCTTTCCCCCTCATCTGAGGCTCCACAAAGCAGCACGAAGACACTGCGGGCTTCAGAGCATCTCCCTCTCCTCCTTTGCGGAGCAGTTTCACTGCCCCTTCCTAATTCTCGGCACTGTGCCAGAAGGGCTGAGGGTGCCGACCCAGTGTTTCCTCAAAAGCATGTCAGTTTCCAGAGCTGAGGTTACAAATTGTGGGCTCTTACTTCCCACTGGGAAGAGCTTCCCAGACAGGGGAAGAGCTGCCCCCGGCAGTGATTCCGCAGAGCAGCTCGGCGACCACCCAGTACCCATCCAGGGAAACTGAACCCATCACCGGCTGTGGTGAGTGCCGATGGGCAAAGCTCAGTGCCCGCAGTGCGTGCCTGGGCAAGGGGGCCCGGAGGGGAGGAGGGAGCAGCCCCCCGGGGAGCAACAGCCACCCCCAACCCAGCCAGATCCCGCCTCTGCTTTGGGACCTGGGGAAGCTGGCATGGAAGGCAAAAGGGAGAGGTCATGGCACAGCCTTTTAGGGGATGTCCCCCAAAGTGTGAAAAAGTCATCATTGTCTAATTTCCCACACTGACATAGAGAAAGCAATGTTTCAAAGAGGCCTGAAATGCATCCTGCAAGTAGAAAGAGCTGGATATTTGAGTGCTAAACTGGACTTCTTTCAGGATTTCTGCAAACGCACAGAGAAGAGATAGCCAGTGGAGACATTTACTGTAAAATGCATTTTAGGAACACTTCCCCAGTCAGTCATTAACTACAAATGTTAAAATGAGCATGGTAGCTCCCTGCTTTATTTTTTGAAATCGCACAAACTGTTCTCCACTTGGAAGAAATAAAGTCCTTTGTGCATCCTCATTTGCAGACCTTTGCGCTCACCATCCTGGAATTACCATCCAGGAGCTCTGCAATAGCTAATAAAATTTTAATCCCCTAGTACTCAGCGCATATATACATAATGAATGTTTGCACATACATGCAACTTCTTTGTCACCTGAAAGCACCAATACTCATCTCTTATACGCACTCATACATGTTAGTCAGTGCTATGATTTATTGCTTTAGGCCATTATAGGATCTCCATACTCCAGAACTGAGTCGTGTTATTTGTTACTTGACAGACTCAGGGATCAGACAAGTCGTTTCTTTGTCATGCAGTCTCATGTACCACCAGTAACTGGTGCTTCGTAATGCAGTGCTAGTATTCCCACCAAAATCTGCATGCAGTTTCTCTCTCTCTTTCTCAGAGGGACCAGCCCCATAGCTGGCATTTCAATATTTCCCCTGCAGACGGGCAAGTGGAGAATTTTATAGCAGAGTTTAAACAGGTAATTAGGTAATTTTTTTTCTTCGTAGAATTTCTTGTTTTGTACAAGTTGGTTCCTCCTTCCTATACTTAGGGGCTTGATAACATTTTTTTCATGTGAGTACCTAAAACTTGGGCTTTAAAACTACATTTGGTATCTTAAAATAAGTAATCTGTTTTTCATAATACCTCAGTCCTGAGGAACTTCTGTCGAAGCTGTCAGAGGTATCTCAAAAATTCAGGTCATGTATCAGGCAGTGCGGCTAATGAAGGCTGGCTTCCTATGGATTTTGTTATATAGTCTTACACCTCCTGCCAAAATAATCACAGTTCATCCTTAGCCCTATCCCCCATCTGAATCTCTGTCCTTACCACAGCGTACCTAGTGAAAGGCAGGTGTGTTTTTTTCTGAGCGACGTATACATGGACTGATCAGTGACATCTGGGTGCCAAATGGCACATACACCAGCATTGCCACCTTTGCTTCACACTGCCAGTGTCCCCACCTTGTCCACATGGCTACAAACCTTCCTAAAGCATGGAGGAGCTTCATTCCTTTGAGAGATACTTTGCACTTCTGCCAGGTTTGATTGAACTTTGTCAATGGGGTCAATGGAGAGAGCCTGGTCAGTGTAATCTTTATTTTTCTTTGGAAACTAGTCAAAAAACCTGGCACTTGTTGATGTAAGCTGGGCTTGGCCGCAGCCATGCAAGAGCACAAAGAAACACCAGAGCCAACTGTCACCCGTCAGCTGGAGTATGACAGGAGATGTCACCTAGTCACCTTGGTAGACCAAGAAGGTTACCGGCTTGTTTTTAAAAATTAACATCCAAGCAGGGAAATGTGAACACGCTGTTAACGACGGCAGAAGTTCTTCTAGCAAACTCCCTGCTGAAACTAAGTGAGCAATAAGCCCAGGCAAACCACAGAAACCTCTGCATCTTCACCGACGCAGAGTTTATTCTCTCCCAAAGGTCTCATGCCATTTAGTCCAGTGTGTTTCTCCTGGCCCATCCCCTCTCCCTGTAAGACAGGTAGTGATGTGAACAGAAATCAGAGATCAATGGACTTCACCTTTTAATTTCACCTCTGAAAACAAATCTGAAGCAAAGCTTCATGGAGCGGTTCCCTGTCCTTATCAGTCTACGGGCACTTCAAAATTTGGGATGGTACACACAGTCACACAGGCATCATGAGTGGGGAGCTTGTGCCTCACTTGTTCAGAAGATGTAGAATTACAGCCTGAAAGAGGTGTGCAACTCTGAAAATGTCCTTAAAACAATAACTTCCAAATCAGGCAGCAATAATAGGTTTTCCCACTCTGGGGCCTCTGAGGAGTTATTAAGTACAATTTTCCAGACTCATTCAAATGTCAACTCATTACAGCCTGTGCAAATAGGAAGGCAGACCGTGGGATTTGTGTTTTTGTTATAACTATTTTTATATTAAATCTATAAAATGTATAAAGGCGCATTAAGCTCTGTTATTCTGTCTCTTTTTTTTTCTTTCCCCATAGCTGCCCAACCTCTTTTTGAAAAGGATCATTCAAAAGCAGCCAAATAATAAAGGATGGACGAGGACATTCCAATCCCTCCTTATCCACTTAAAAATACAATATTTCAAAGGCAATTCTGGAGTGCTTCTTTTGGCAGCTACAACTGGAGCCGCAGTAGAAGCCTTTCAGTGGGTCAGCCTGATGGATGGCCTCTTACATCAATAAGCCAGCTGTCCCCATTAGGAGTGGGAATCGTCTGAGCAGCCTGAGGGGACTTTGAAGGAATATTTATTATATAAAGGAAAAAGGTACCTTGCACTTGTGTGGCTCTTTGCAGCAGTAGATCTCAAAAGGTCTGCAGAGAGGAGGTCAGTTTTATTATTAGGCAGGAAGAAGTGGAAACACAACCCCCCCATCCCAGAAGGGCTTGCTAAAAGTCCCCCTGTGGTCTCAGCAGCAGAGCTGGGGCTAAGACACTCAAATTCCAGTTTGGTGATAGCCCTGTTTCATCATCATCCTCCTCCTTGAGCCTCCTCATCCTCCTCCTGCCCATTCCCTGTGAAGTCACAGTACCTAACTAAAGACATGAACACACTTGCATTTATTTCTCCCTCTTCCACAGCCACTTTTTTCCAAGCATTTTTGAGTGGTGATTCTGCAGGCTGGCAGCAAATGTCCTTTTGATGAGTTTGTTGGACTGCCAGGGCTGTGAAGACATCTCCAGCATCCTCAGCTCTCCCTCCCTGTCCTTTCTCTTCGTGTGCCAGTCCCCACTGAGATGTCCAAGCGTGCACCCCATCCACCACAGAGGCTACTGTGGGCTTTGCTCTCCCAGATACTCTAGGGCTACCTCCACTTCTACATATACCGCACACCAGACCACCGCAAGGGCTCACGCAGTCTCACCACCTTTACCGAAATTCCAGGCAGCAGCCAGGCAAAGCCCAACATCAGTCTGTTTTAGGGGGGAAAAGGGTGTGTTCTTTTGTTTGTAAGGTTTTTCCAGTCTTCATCTCCCTGAAAACAGATGAGCACATTTCATGTAGAATGGTAAAAACTGAGTTTGCTGCTGAGGGAGAGAATGAACCCGGTCTTATTTCAGCTGAAAAGTAAACTACTGATGAAGTCCTAAGCGACCAAAAATGGCCTTGACTGGAAACAAAAGCCTAAGTTCTTACAAGTCCAAAGGACTTGCAAGAGTCCCTGGGGCTTTGAATTCCTCAATTTCTCAGAAGTCTTGGGTTTTTAAAAGAAGTACAGTAGCAGATAAAAAGGATTAGGGACTTTAAGAACAGATTTATAAACCTTTCCAGGGCTACCCAGGCTGTGCCCACTAGATGTTTCCTAGAAAATTAGTCTCCCTTAAGATTTCCTGGCTGGGTACAGACTTAAAATTTAATTTTCTTTAATAACAGTCCCACAGAGTAATTGTTTGCGCATGCATGGACATGCTGAGATGGATGTGGTTATTTGGCTCATTTAATTGTCTTTGCGCCAGGGATCTGGCAAGAGGACCTGCTGTGTCAAGCGGTGTCTAATCTCCCACAAAACCTAACACTTCTGGCACAAACACTGAAGCTCGCAAGTTTTAAGCACCCTTCCTCGCCAGTTATACAAGCGACGTGTGATCTTCTGCGTGCTTGCAAAAAAGGCTGTGAGCTGTGTGACCAGCTCTGTCCTACCAACACCTGCCCTGCCGTCCCACGTGGGTCTGGAGCAACGCTGCCAACTCAGCAATGCAAGCGCCGGGCTCCTCGCAGCTGCTGGCTTTCTCCAAACTCCACTTGCTGTTTTGTTCAAGTGGGGATCTCAGCTTTCACTGGTTAAAAAAAAAAAAAAAAAGGGTCGGAAGAGAAGGTCTTTCTGACGGCATAGAAAAGCTTGAAAATACCAATGCTGTAACATCTGAGGGCAAATAAAAACAACTCAGAAATATGTACTTTTAAAAGTTTGTAACTTATAACTGACTTTTATGATTCGGGGGATCAGATTTGTGCCTAAAAGCCCTTTAAGACTGTTGAAGACTATGTGCCCAAATAATGCATCACCTGATCATGCTGCTGTCTCTTAGGGTTGTGATTGAGCAAGCTGATGCAGCCTAGCACCTATCTTTGTGCTATCACCTCTTCTCTTCTTGGCCTTAACAAGAACTCCCCAGAAGGGAGAGTTTCGCCATCTCTAAAGCATGCAGGGAAAAAGGCAAAAGACGTAGTTTCAAGACCAGTTTGAGCTGATTTAAGTTTGAAAATCTGCAGAAAAATGTGGCCTTGCCTTTGGGCACCTGATCTCATTGAAAACCAGTGTTTTCTGGGGAGATGAGGACTGGTTTTCCAAAACAGGTTTCTGGACTCGTTTTCTGCCTATGCTCGCCAAAGGCTGGGGGAGTGCTATTGCTGGCACAAGGGAGAGGAAAGGAGCATGTGGCTGGGAAGGTGGACAGAGCTGCTCCTTTTTCCAGCAGCGGGGACTGTGATGCTGCAGGGATTGCCAACCGGCCTCAATGGCTGGCCGCAATCACAGGCAGGGAAGCTGGCTTTGGTCTCCAGACTCCAAGAATAGCCCCCGAACAACAGGCCATCACTCCCCTCTCCCCAGGAGACAAGCACAGGTCAGAGGGAAAAGCAGCCTTCGCGCATTCCCTCCTGACTTCTCCAAGTTCCCGGCTAAGTCATTAGAAATAAATAAATGAATGAATGAATATTGGGAGGCTCTTCTGTTCCAGCTACATAATCAACAAGATGCTATATCCTTCCCCACTGATGAGCATTTACATGTCCCATCCCCTAGCTGCAGCCTACTAATAGGGATCATGAGGCCCGGCTGTGCTGCCAAGAAGAAAGCTCCAGCACTGCTTTTTCCAAATCTCCATAGGCGCCTGATCTGTGTGCAAATGCTTTCTGGATTGCTTCTCAATGTTCTGTTTTGTTAGGTTTTGCACTTCCAGATAATAATCCTACAGACTGGATGGCCACATGTTGGCCATTAAAGGCAGGAGGGTCATCAGCAGGAGATCTGGATGCTCTTCCACTGCGCCCTACCAAATTGTGTTGGGGGGGAGCTAAACGGCCTTCATGATCTAGCTTTGTGGGTATTTTTTTTTCTGGTTTTCATTTGTAAGCCAGAATGAATTAGCATATTTCTCTCTCCTTTTACGTGGCTGGTGCTAATTATTTTATTAGTTGCAAGAACAAACCAAATTTGTGATTATTAATGTTGGTAGAAATCTCAGTGTGCTCACAGACATACTTGGGAGGTTTTACGCTATTTTTTAAGGTAAGAAACAAGTGACTACAGCAGCGATTAGGACTATTATTTTAATCTTTCACACAGCTGGAGAGTTCAGTGTCCATGGCTGTGGTCTCTCTCTCCTCTTTC
>NW_009649936.1:4545972-4593222 GCF_000708025.1 Charadrius vociferus
CCCTGCTGAAAGATCTTTCAGTTCAGTACATTTCAGTGGGAGTCAGGACAATGAGTTCATGTCCTCCAAAGGTTACGATGTCCAGTGTTGCTTTTACGTACACAGTACTGTTACTCTGATTTCACAATCAATCAGACACAAAAATGTTAGGTAGTTTGCCAGGGGAAGAAAGGGGATAGAAAGGAGGATAAGACACCCAAATATTTAAAAAAATTTAAACCGTGAAATATGGGAAACTTAAGAAAATATATCACTAAGTCTATTCAAAAGAGCGGGGAATGGCCAGTTACTAAATGTTACCTGCAATTCTCATACATGAGTCATATCTAAGCTCTGTCCTTGTCTGTAAATGGAGGCAAAATACATGATCTTTAATTCATACAAATCCTTTTTGCATAGTCAGGACCTGTCTCATCCTGGTGAAGGTCTAGCTAGTGGGCAGAGATGCCAGTTTACAAGTCTAAAGGGTGAAGCTTTCTGGTATGATTCACTGAAGAAGAGGGCCACCTGTCTCATACCAGCTCACGCGAATGGCTTCAAATGAACCCAGAGGAGAAAAGAAGACCTGTTTTCTGCTGGTTTCATGAGCTGAACTGGTTCTCCAAGGGGTCAAGCCAGTGCCAGAACGCATGCAAGAGCAGGAGTCAGGAGAGGGCAGCTGTGGGCAGGGGATGGTGCTGGCGAGGTGCTGCCCCTCTGCAGCTGCAGCTGCATGGAGCTGATGCATCGGCTGGGCTACATCACCCACCCTTGCTCTGGTGTCAGCGACAGAGGAGGTCACAGACACGTCCAGAGGGCATTTCAGCCCACCTCTGTTCCCTCCTGTGAGCACATATTTTCTTCCCTGGTGTTAAGGCAGATCAAGTCACCCCCAGCACTAGCACTGGCACTTCACTGGAGGGCCTGAAGAGGGGTTGGCTGAAGTTAGACCTCAGCCTGTTCACAGCAAGAGTGCCCCGTTGCAGTACAACTTCAACTGATACCAGGCACGCTTCAGTAATCTCAAAATCAACCACTTCTTCCACAATGACAGATTTGCAGTGCAATTAGGCACAAACAAACCACCAGAAGTGGACATGGGCAATTCAGTGCGACTACCCTCATATGGACTCTTGAATCAGTTACCTCGTGTCTGTATCAAAGACATTGATGTAGTGGTTCTCAAGTGGAAAAAGGCTGCAGCAACTCGACAACTTCATGTCCTAAACTGATATACAGCCTGTGTGCCTTGATGAGACTGAAGGATCTCCCAAGACTTATGCCTGCGCTGGGAGAGAGAACGTGCTGTATGAGGGTTTCTCTTTGGTGCGATGACATGGCAAACGTGGCAGCATAAACACTCCGCTTAGGAGCTGGCCCGTCTTAATATTAAATGTTGGTTCATGATCTCCGTGAAGTTGTTTCAGGTCCCTCTAACTGAAGCCTGATGCAGGCATTAAGTGCTTCACGTGCATTAGAGATGCCTGCATGAACATGTATGCATAACATAGAAACAACTGATGCCAAGAGCCACCCAGTTTCAGATTCCCAGACTTCCCTACTCATAACTCCAGAGAAAAACAGAGGAAGGAGGAAGAAGAGGTACAGAAAGAGAAGCAGGACTCTTCATTAGCAGCATGAAGACTTACTTTCACAATGATTTTATCACAGGACAGAAACCACAGTGTAGTCATTGGGTGGCTGTGAGTTAAGACAATATTGGGCTCAACCTTCAGCTAATTAAGCTCTTCGAAAACCACAACTGCAGGAAGGCAGACACTTGTTAAACAGATTGCATTTTTCTTTGCTTATGTATGTTTGAGACCTGTCATTTCCATTTCCATCACAGAATTCACAGAATTCACAGAATTGTTAGGGTTGGAAGGGACCTCTGGAGATCATCTAGTCCAACCCTCCTGCCAGAGCAGGGTCACCTACAGCACGTTACACAGGACAGCGTCCAGGCGGGTTTTGAAAGTCTCCAGAGTGGGAGACTCCACCACCTCTCTGGGCAGCCTGTTCCAGTGCTCCACTACCCTCAAAGTAAAGAAGTTCCTTCTCATGTTAAGATGGAACTTCCTATGTTCAAGTTTATGCCCATTACCCCTCGTTCTATCACTGGGTGCCACTGAAAAAAGACTACTCCCATCCCCCTGGCATCCTCCCATTAAGTATTTGTATGTATTAATAAGATCCCCCCTCAATCTTCTTTTCTCTAGACTAAAGAGACCCAAGTCCCTCAGCCTTTCCTCATAAGAAAGGTGCTCCAGTCCCCTAATCATCTTTGTTGCCCTTTGCTGGACCCTCTCCAGCAGTTCCCTGTCTTTCTTGAACTGGGGAGCCCAGAACTGGACACAGTACTCCAGATGCGGTCTCACCAGGGCAGAGTAGAGGGGGAGGATGACCTCCCTCGACCTGCTGGCCACACTCTTCTTGATGCACCCCAGGATGCCATTCGCCTTCTTGGCCGCCAGGGCACATTGCTGGCTCATGGTCATCCTGTTGTCCACCAGGACTCCCAGGTCCCTCTCCACAGAGCTGCTCTCCAGGAGGTCAGCCCCCAACCTGTACTGGTGCATGGGGTTATTCCTCCCCAGGTGCAGTACCCTACACTTACCCTTGTTGAACTTCATAAGGTTTCTTTCTGCCCAACTCTCCAGCCTGGCGAGGTCACGCTGTAAGGCAGCACAGCCTTCTGGCGTGTCAGCCACTCCTCCCAGTTTTGTGTCATCAGCAAACTTGCTGATGGTACACTCTATCCCTTCATCCAGATCATTGATGAATATGTTGAACAAAACTGGGCCCAGTACTGACCCCTGAGGGACACCACTTGTTACTAACCTCCAACTAGACTCTGCGCCACTAACCACAACCCTCTGAGCTCTATCTGTGAGCCAGTTCTCAATCCACCTCACCGTCCATTCATCTAAGCCACACTTCCTAAGCTTTCCTGTGAGGATGATGTGGGAGACAGTGTCGAAAGCCTTGCCAAAGTCAAGGTAGACAACATCCACTGCCCTCCCCTCATCCACCCATCTAGTTACTTTGTCATAGAAGGCTATCAGATTAGTCAGACATGACTTCCCCTTGGTGAATCCATGTTGACTACTTCTGATAATCTTCTTTTCATCCAGGTGCTTTGAGATGACTCCCAGAACAAGCTGCTCCATCATCTTCCCAGGGATGGAGGTGAGGCTGACCGGCCTGTAGTTTCCCGGGTCATCCTTCCTGCCCTTTTTGAAGACTGGAGTGACATTGGCTATCCTCCAGTCCTCAGGCACCTCACCTGTCCTCCAGGACCTTTCAAAGATAATGGAGAGAGGCCCAGCAATGACTTCCCCCAGCTCCCTCAGCACACGAGGGTGCATCCCATCAGGCCCCATGGATTTATGTATATCCAATTTATCTAACTGATCTTTAACGTGCTCCTTGTCAACCAAGGGATAGTCTTGTTTCCCCCAGACTTTCTCTGTTACCTGCAAAGTCTCCTTGTTAACCAAGGGATAGTCTTGTTTCCCCCAGACTTTCTCTGTTACCTGCAAAGTCGGGGTCTCACAAGGACTGGCCCGAACAGTGAAGACAGAAGCAAAGAAGGCATTTAGCAACTCCGCCTTCTCTGCATCATCCGTCACCACAGCACCTGTCTCATTCAACAACGGGCCCACATTTTCCCTAGTTTTCCTTTTGTCTCCTATATACTTAAAGAAACCCTTCCTGTTGGCCTTGACATCCCTCGCCAGGTTCAATTCCAAGGCTGCCTTGGCTTTCCTTGTTTCCTCCCTGCATACCCTGACAGCATTCTTGTATTCCTCCCAAGCAGTCAGCCCCTTCTTCCACCTATTGTAAACTCCCTTCTTCCACCTGAGCCTTTTCAGCCGCACTCATACCTTTTATTTTCCATTTCTTAGCACGTGCACCATCCAGATACACAACACAGTTCTCACCAGCAAAAATCCCACACCAAGCAGGGTGCAATGACCATTTAGGCCCTTTGTAAGTAATCTAAGAGTTTTCTTCAGGAATGCTACCCTGTTATTTGTACGTGGAAGATATTTTCCAAAGACTTTCCCTGTTGCTGCTGACCTCTCCCGCCATGCTGAGGAAGGTACCTGTCACCTCACACACAAACACCCAACCATCACGTAGGAAAGCTGGGACCAGTGTAGAGCAGCCAGTCCAGGGACTGACCAGCACAGGCTTTTCCTGACCAGCAGCCTGGCATCTCTCCAGCCTCCATGTGCTGCCTCCCAGGACACCCAGGACATGTGGGTGCTTGCTGTGCAGGTACATCAAGCCCCAGTGCTTGTGAAGTGAAGCTGCTGAAAGGTCTGCTGGTGTCCAGCCAGCAAAGCCTAGCTTGGCACTAAGGTCCGAGCAGTCCCTTCCCTTTTCGGCACAGCACGTCGCCTGAAGGCCTGGCCTGGTGCAGCTTAGGAACACAAGCTCAGAGCACCTTCCAAGTGTCCGTGCTAGCCCTGGGACGCCCATGCTGGGCAAGTAAAAGGAAGCAGAGCTGGGGGCACTGCCAGCACCACCAAAACGCAGGTGCAACTCTGCACCACTGCGAGCAGACAGCTCCTTGAAAGCAGAACTAAATGCAACCACCACACGAATATTTAAGTGAGCAGGCTCTTGCTACCTGAGCTGGGGATTCGGTTTAGTGCTTGGGTGGAAAGCCAGGTGCATTTAACCTCGCAGCCCTTGCAGGCTGTCTTTTGAGGTCTTCAGTCATCACGTACAATTTGAGGAGCTCTGTGTTGCAGCAGCAGCAGCAGACCAGCTCTCAAGGGGCCATTGCCCTGCAAGGTCTATTAACATGCTGCAAAACCCTTTTGCCACAGCTGGTGTGGTTGAGATGCATCTAAAATCTGACGCCAGTGGGTGCTCAGTGGAGTTTCAGAAGATGTGTTTCCTCTCCCTAACAGGAAAAAGAAAAGGGTTTCTGTTAGATGTGCCAAGAAAAGCCTTCTCCAGCCAGCTGTACCCTGCAGAACTCTGTTTGGTACACATAATTATCTGCTTTGCAATGCGTATTTACTGCAGATGTGATGGTGTGCACTGTTTATAAAATACCTGCGGAAGGCGGCACCCGAGCACACCTGCGTGCAGCCGCACCGGGCGCCTGCTAGGAGGTGACCACCATACCAGCTACCCCACCGCTCCTCCGAGCCTCTGACATATTTCAGCAGTGATAAGCCATCCCTCCATCACCACTGCTGTTTCACAGGCGCCAAAGGCGAGCAGTGGGTGCTCTGGCGCTGGCGAGGAGCTGCGGCAGAGCAGCTTTGCATGATGACGGCAGAAGGCGCCACAGAAAGGATAATTGGTGATGGTGACCGGAGTCAACGCACACAACCCAAGCACACGACACCTGCAAAGCTCGCCATGAATGTGGCAGTGACGGACGTGATGGGTATCTGGCTCCGCGGTGTCTCGGCTTTCGCCGGGTACTGCTCACATCCAGCACAAATATTCATCTGTACGCAAAACTGAGGCTGGGTTTAGGAGAAAAAAAGGAGGCAGCTGTGGAGCGCAGCAAGCTCCGAAAGTTGTAAAACCCTGGATGGTGAGGGAGAGGGGTTTCGTGTGAGCACAGGGCACCAGCAAGTGGTGCCGGCAGGGAGGGAGAGGTTGGTGGATTTTGCCTGCCCTTCCAAGAAGCAGTATGTGCCCTGTACAACATAGCCCACCCCCGGCATAGGGGCAGGACAGCGAGGGCATGTGTGGGTTGTTTTTTTTTGACCTGGGTTTGAACTCTTTTTGTGCAAACCATGTTGCCCACACAGCTTCAGGAAGAGCAGCTTACCAAGCCAAATCCTCCTTGATAACTCAATTCACCTGCATACTTTTCCAGCTGAGGCAGAGAAAGGGTTAAATTATGAGGTAGTTTCTGACATGGAAAACATCCAACTCCTTGCAAGTGGAGTGGGAGGGGGTTATCCAGGGTGAGAGGAACTGCGAGGGGCCCTGAGGAGCAGGATTCTGGGTTTGGCGGGGTCTCAGAGCACAAGCTGCAGGGTGCCTGGGCCCATCCCCCACAGATGACCCTGTTGCTCCCACCCAGACCAAGTTTGGGGATGTTTAGGTGTAGGATTTGGCTTCAGTCCCACTTCTGTTTCAGCCATGTGTTCCCCGTTGCACAGACATGGTGGCGAGCTGAAGGTGGGGAGCATGTGGCCTTGATTTCCCCATGCGAGGGTCACTCACGGGGGCGTTTGTACAGGGGCCCTGCATTGGGCACAAAGACAGATGATGCTGTGTGCTTTACCGACCCCAGCAGACAAAGCAGAGGGATCTAAGTGTTTCCGAGGGAAAATCTGGGTAACCCTCGACCTCTAGAAAATGCCCTTCTGGTACATAACTGCCTCTCTGCTTGGCTCTTTGCAATCCGGGTGCAGTCCTCAGCCACGCTCCATGACTCCGGATGCTCTCCAGCCTAGCAGAGGCAGCGAGGGCTCAAAACGTGTGCCAAGCCTCTGTGACACGCTCCCTTTTATCTGCTCCATACCGTACTTTCTTTACGAGAGGCCAGGACGTTTTTTCACGCTCCGTGTGGCAGATGATCACAGTGATTGGGCCAGAGGAGCAAAACTGTTTGCATGCAATGGAGGCAGACGAGGTAAGACTCGTGCGAATAAAGGGTGGCCAGGCTTGGCTGGATGGGAATAAAGGTGCCAGCCTCTTCGCAAGGCTCTGTCAGCTCAAACCCGACACAATAGGCGCTGTGGGCTCACGGTACATTCACAGAGGAGCTTGATAAGTGTGATTTGTATCTTTACGAGTTTGTTAGCAATTATATTCCTGCCTAGATGGGAGAGATAAAGGAGTGCGTTTCATGCCGAAACTCCGGGCGGTGAAGGGTAATTAATGCACATCTTCAGCACCGAAACAACACTGGCAGCAGTCGATGAGAAACTGCGGGTCCCTGACCCCAAAAATGCACGGAGTCCTGTCTCTCTCGGTTAAAGTCCCTGTCAGACAAGAGACCTGAAGCTGTGCAGCACCGGGGACGAGACCTGTCACCATGCAAGTGACGGGCACCAGGCTGCGGATGGCAGACGGGCTCCAAGATGGGCTGCACAAGAGCCCTGAGTGACCTGGTCCATGGGGATGTGACAGTCCAGGGATGGGCTCTGGGAGGAAGGTTGTCTTTTAAAGGCAAGCAGAAGAGGTACAGCACAGTCCATGGGGGGACATGATGCCAGGCTCCCCAGACGCCTGGTACTTCTTAAGAATACAAACCCAACGGGAGGTAGCACATGCAGAATATGTAGAAAACATTTATGCTACGTTGAAGGGTACAATATAACAAGTCATTGTTTAAACTGTCACTTAAAAATTGGGTTTCATTTCGGTCATTTTAAAATTGTATTTCTTCTACAATGAGTAAGCAGGCATGACATACCAGGACAAGTGAGTCCAAACTCCCATCATTAATATCTTCCAGAAACAAAGTTTAAAACAAACGATGGAAGTCAAACAACATACACATTCATTACTAGCAACTCACCTAAAATATCATGCATTTTTCTTTTTCTTAAAGGAGAATTACTTGTTTAATCAACTCAGCTCTGTTTTTCCTTTGAATACTTTCTCTTTCCAGCAGTAATCCATCTTGTTTGGTGGCTTATTAGTATTTTTTTCTGAGTGAAAACAATTTCCTAGGATTTCCTTGTATTCATTACAGAAGGGGTGTATATAAGGTAGAAAAGCTCTGGTAGTGTAAAAAGATAGAAAAGCACACTCTTAAAACTAGGTTCTTTACGTGATTATTTTAACCAGGGATATTATTTTTAAAGGGTGGAAGACTGTCCATAGGCCTTGGCTTATGCTTATTTAGTCATGTCTTAAAAAGAAAACACCAACCACTACTTTGCTTGATTTTTTTTTTTTCTCACTTTTTAAAATAATCTGTTTTAAAATATTTGGCAATAGCTGATTCTGGAGGAAACAATGAATGCATTTAGCCTGGTAAACAGTATACAGTCACAGCTGTAAGCAAGAAACAGCTATTTACAGATCTATGCACACATCCGTAATCCATTCCACTACATTTCATGCACACAAAAGCCATGTTACACAGCAAAAATCTCAAAAAAATCCCAACACAAAACAAAACAAAACCCCAAACCCATTCATTCAGACTAGAATTGCAAAGTCTTTAACTAGACTGGGAAAGGACTAAGAGTTTATCCAGTTGAGCTGTTCAAGCCACAATTGTTACTGCCTTTTCCAAACTTCAGGGTTTAGAAAAGAGTTCTAGACTGGGAGAAAACCAGGTTAATGTGACCAGGGTTTTATCAGATTTGACCCGTTCTCTCCAGCTCAGCTGTCCCTTCAACTGAATTACAGATGCTAAGAGGTGCCAGGGCTACTGGAGGGATGAGAGTGCTTGGCATCCCCCAGCCATCTGGGGGAGAGAAGCACCGACATCTCTTGCTTCCCAGCCTTGTTTCACCCTGCTGGACCATGCTGCTCCACTAATAAGGTGGGAGCTGTAACTTCGGCAGGACACTGACCCCCAGAAAGGACTAGTGTGCCTGGCTAGGTAGATGCCACACTAACCTAGCTCTTGGTAGCTGATCTAGGGATGCAGAGCTACCAGGCAGGACAAGCCAGCACCTCTTCTGATAGACACCGCAGTGCTGGGAGTGGGAGCCACAGGAAGAAGCAAGCCATCCTTGCCACACCGTAGCCAACAAACAAGATGAACGCGGCCTTCACAGGGATCTGCAGAGGCAGGTGCTGCACTCCTGGGGATGAAAAGAAAGGTCTGAGACAAGGCAGGAGCAGAAGGAGACACGGACTGCCAGCAAGGAGGAGGCTGGAGGGTGGAGACCTCCAGCAGTAGACGGTCACTCCTTTGTGGATGCCAAAAGGGACTGTAGTGACTCGGTTGATCCCAGAACACATGAGTGAGCAGAACTGCTAACCAAAGCACAGGCCCACCAGTGGGTCGGAAGGCACCAGAGCATTCTTGAAAAACACAGCAGGGTCTTCGTACATCAGGAGATGGTGTTCAGCTGCAGTCTGGGGAAACTTCACGATGCTTAAATTAGCTACATCACAGCACTCCCTCTTCCCCCCCCGCCTCTGCTTCCCTCAAAACAGAGTCAAAACGCCCCAAGCAGAGAATATAAAGACACCCAGGACTCTGGACTGCTCTTTCTGCCTGAGTCAGCCCTCCCAGGCACGGTTTGGTTTCTAAGCAGCTCAGTTCCTGACCTGAAGCAGTAAACCTAAAGTTTTGAAATCTTTAGCTTGCTGCTGTTTCCCTTTGGGAGGCGTGCAGAGCACAACTCATTATGCTAGCGTTGGTTTCCATGGACCAGCCATCTGCTGGGGAATCATCATGCCTCTGTACCATTCCTTCTGCTCAGGGGGAGACAGGCTTCCCTCTGCCATCATCGTTTCACTTGGCTTCAGTCAACAGGACTGTCTGCTTTAGACTGGGGTTGATGAGAACAGCCGTGATGGCTGGGCCATGCTGGACCAGATGGCAGACACTTCCTAACTCAGGTTCCATTTCTAAGTTACTTTCAACCATTCTCAGAAATGCAGCAGAGAAGAACAAGCCCCACTGTGGGGCTGCATGGTGGTCTCCTTTCTGCTGTCAGTCAGCTGGGTAGAAAAAGCATTTGTACTTGATTCTCTTTAGGTATGACCAAAAAGCTGTTCTTAGGATTGAGAAATTCAAGGATTGAGAAATTCATCTGAGTGTCCTTGTTTCTTCAGTTTCCTGAGAAGGAGGAAGTTGGGAACCGGGATGTCTGTCTGACCTGTGAACACCTACAGTTCACTCATCCACATCTACGTTAGTCATCTCTTGCAAGAGAGTAGACTGAAACGTGCATTTTTTTGAGCTCCATTCACCCAATCTACTTAGATTTCGCTTGAGGGTATGGAGACCTACATCAGCAGTTCAGCTTAGTTTGCCCATCAGGTCTCCAAATGTTCTGAATTCTTGATGCTGCCATCAGTGGTTTTACTTGAATGCCTGCTCCTCAAGAAAATATTTGACCAAGGGCTATCGCCTTGACTGAGAAATGCAAAGTATGCAGGGGCATCTGAGCTGGACAAGGCTGTTGTGGATATCTTGGGAAGATTTGCTCCCAGCTCGAGCAGTGCTGACCCTGGTGATGAGCAGCTGTGAACACCTCTGCTGTGCTGGAATCCTTCAAGTGGCATGGGGGAGTGTCAAGGAGACTGCAAATGCTGCTTGCCGGCAGCAGAAAAACCTTACGGCAATTTTTTTTTTTTTTTTTTACAGAGAAACCTATGTATCTGGTTCCTGGCAGCTCCAATGCAAACACAGCCACCTTCAGCAAGTCTGGGACCTGGGAAATATCTTGGGGCACCAGGCAGAGGTATGTTGAAGCTGAGGAAAAATGCCTCTTCCTTTCCCTTTCACCCTGCAACATGGGACACAGTTTACCACGGGACATGTAAACAGTCCTTTCTGTCTAGCAAGCAGGCTTTTAGGGCAGGACACACCAATACCTTGAATAAGATCAGGGCCCTGATGATGATGTATGCTGGGGAGATGCAAAGTTTCTCACTCATGGCCGTCATTTTGTGTGATCAGATCTTTGCAAAAGGACTATGTTGCAGCTGCAGGGTACAGAGTCTTTATCTTGGTGACCTATAGCACTGGAGATTCACATAGGATACTTGCAGCCTGAAACTACCTGGAGGAGATGGCCAAACTTACATGGCGTGTGCTGAGGCTTGTGACCCCCGGCACAGCTATCTCCATTTAAACTAGACAGGTGTGTCTTTAGCCTTGTGTCTCAGTGTAGTGCAGACACAACCCAAAGGTCCCGTACCCTACGAGAAGTCCTCGTACAGGATGCACTGCATAAAGCATGGGGAATTAGCTCAGCGTGAGGAGGGAGTGAAATGAATACCAAACTCTCAATGTATATGTGCATGTGTACGTGTATAATAAAGTGATAATATAACAAGAAGGGGTCATCATAATATTCTCTCACGCTCTTTGGGAAATAAGTGACCTTTCAGCAGGCAGCTTTATATTAGCTGATTTCTTAGGTATGCAAGTTATCTAAAAACAGTTGCTCCCTAATCTGCTCTCATCAGCTCCAGGTTATGGGAGTTCATAAATCCATGTATGCTTGACGCTAATGGAAAATCTGCATCGTGACTCCCTGGGGTGACCTAAGTGTGTGACAGTAACAAGCGAGCTATGCATTGCTTGGTTTGCCCACAAAAATACAAATTAAGAGGAAGTAAAGGGAGACAAAGGAAAGAGGACAGTAAGATGGAAGCATTTATATTTGTTCTGCCTGAAGCAGCCTTCACTACCCAGAAGCAGACTCTCCTTTCAAAGTCCCCGCCGACACCAACCGCAGTTACTGGGGGACTCCGCTCATTTGTTGCAATGCTCTGGCTGGGCAAAGATGTGTGATTTCAGACAGCTGGAATTGCAAAGACCTGAGGGGATGTGAATTATTTGCCTTAATACCTCTAATTTATCATCTTGTCTCCCCTGCTGCAGGAGAGGGAGAGAGATACTGAACAGATCAGTCCAGAAGGGTAATGAAACACAGCAGATGAAGTGGGACGCGACGCAGTTCACTATTCCCACAGACTGGCACATATGCAGAAACAAACTGTTTCCAAGATCTCCAGTTTGGAAACTATTTATCTTCAGTCTTTCCCCAAACGCTGACTACAAATGGTTGAAGAGAAATGGAAGGAAACCAGGGGCAGTGGGGAAAGGAGAGCGCTTCTGTTGGTCTTCGAATTTGCAACTTCTATCGCAGCTTTATGTCAGGAAGCACATGAACAGGGCATCCTTGTGACACCCGAGTTACCTGAAAATATGATCACCAGCAAGTTTTGTCAAGCAGGTGAGGTCTCCTGAGAAGAACCTGTGTGCTGCTTGACTGTGCTTGTGCAGAAAAGTGTCTGTTATTTCTGGGCAGGAGGAGGAGAAAAGCAGCACAAAGTCCAAAAGGCCACTGTGCCAGGTTAGTTTGTAAACGGTGTGACAAGACAGCTGGAATAAGAAGCCAGTCAACAAGCAGGCCAAGGAATTAAAAAATAAATAAAAAACCAAACAAAAAACACGGAAAAAAAAAAGTTTTTACAAAATGTTCATAGTTTGCATGACTATAGATTCGTTTGGAAAAGTGGCTCTAAGGGCTTTGCAAATGTCAGTATCTTTCTGATGGGAATAATACCTCCCAGGTTGCGGGATGGAAAGCTGAGGGGAAGGGGTGAGTGATCACTGGGTACGGAGGTACCTGTGTCGGCTATAATGAGAGTAATAACACTGTTTCTGGAACTGAAGTATCTGCTTCAGTGGCAAAACCACTAAGCCCCGTCTTTCAGCCTGGCTCAGATGGGGCAGTGCAGAAAGGGTGGCTGGATGGCGTCAGACTCCAGGCGGGTTGCTCAAGAGGTGTGAGCCCTTCCCAGAGCAGGGTGCCATTAGGTTGGGGACCTTCGCAACACAGCAAGCAGTCACCCTGGACCTGTCCCATCTGTAGTCCCCGACACCTACGCCGATTGGGTACAAAGTGATACCAAATCAAGCTGGTGCCACTTTCAGTGGCTATTTCTTTGCTAAGGCCTTTCAGACCCAAAAAGGTGATGGTGTCCACAGTCTGGATCAAATCCCCAGCCATCCAGTCCTGTGCAGGGATGCTGAGGAACAATTTTTTAATGTGTAGTGGACACAGATGTTTCCCATCTGCCAACTATGGCATAAGGAACAAGGTCCCCCAGCTGAGGCCATCTGAAATGCTTCTTGGACGCCGCAGAGTCATGCCCAGCTGCAGCAACCGGCAGCTCAGACTGAGCAAGAGGGTGTGACAGAAACTGTCAACAGGTACCAAGTGTCCCTGACATGAGACAGCAGGCTGAGAGGAAGCAACAAACGGGTCAGAAAAATAGAAACGGTGATGCAGTGGTAAGAAAACCAGCACCTGGGTCACTCAGACTTACCTAGCAGGGCTTTTTTTTTTTTTTCCTCCTTTTTTTTGTATGGGTGCAAACATTTAAATCTAAAGTCTTAAACAAATCAGAGCTACTTCACACACACAGACACACATCTAGCGCAGAAATCACTCCTCTTAACACCCCAGTGTGTGTTTAGACTAGTATTTTATTAGAAAGGGGGAAATGGAGAGACAGGGAGGGAAGCTAATGGCACCCTGGATGGAAGAGATCCCATTAAGACCCCCTGCTGTATAGTGTTGAAACTGCGCTGGGATGAGGGCTTCCTGAGCTGCTTCTATTAATACAACTTCACTTGAGAGAAAAATAAATGGGTTTTTGGCTGAATGGTCTCAGAGGGCTGGATGGTCTCAGAGCAGAGGATTTCAAGTCTGTGTTAACAATAAGGACAGTATATGCTATTGGATTTACTTGCTTTTCAGCCATCTATGGTATAAATCGCTGCACACCCTTCTCACACCAGTGTTGGGGTTAAGGAAAAGTTACTTTGCTTCCTACTGTGGACTGGGGTTATTGAGTTGCACTTGCCTCACCCACACTTCTGCTGCTGTCTTTAACATCTCTTTTTAGTCACCTACTTCTACCTTTTCCTCTGCTTACAACTCCCCTCCATTTTTCTTTTCTGCTTTGTTGCCTCTCCATGCCTCCTTCTTCTCCAGTACTTTTCACCTTAATGTTGCCGCTGTTGCCCTTGTTGCCACTGAATATCCAAACGAAGCCCATATTCATCTAAAAAATGAAAATAAAATAAATATGGGGTAGTTTGTTGGCTCCCAGCAAAATGCTTACAGTACCAGACAATCTCTGGGAGACATGAAACCAGATGAAAGATGGGGCATTTGCTTTGCAACATTTGGGATTTTGCAACAGTTCTCATGAATTGAATGCCAATTTTCTCCTACTGGTTCACGACCCAAGCATTGTAATGAAAACAATGGCTGTCACTGGTGCCAGTGTGTGTTCCTGGTCCATAACCTGAATGTCAGAGCAGTACAGTTATGGGATAAAAGGCAAAATGGCACAGCTGACTGAAATTTCCTAAAGGGCAATAGACAAAAAGTTTCAGAATAAAAGGAGACTTTCTTCCCCAATTCAGAGAAACTCTGATCAGAAATATCATAATTTAGAGGCTTTTACAGAGGGACAACAGTATTTTCTTTTCCTTGCTTCCTTCCTTCCTTCCTTGCTTCCTTCCTTCCTTCTTTCCTTCCTTTTTTTTCCTCCCTTTTTTTTTCCTCCCTTCCTTTCTTATCCCCTCATGTATCTTTTGTAATTAGTTTTCATTTCACAAGCATTTCAGTTAGCCATCTGCTCCCTTTATGCTTCCTTCCTCTGCTCCTCCAGGCTCTGATCCATGGCAGTAATCCTTCCCAAAGGTAAAATTTCCTTCTCAGTGGCCATGGTCATATCAGTGCATGCAAAGTAGGAAATTGCAGATTCATGGATGACACTGTGAATTTCTTCTGTGTCTCATACCATTTCTCTAAGCACACAGTATTTGCTGATAAGAGACTAAAAGGGACCTCTGGTCTCCTCTGCCTGGTCTCTCTCCTCATCTGAGCTGGTTCTTTCCATTTGGGCTCTGGAAGCAGAATCTATCCTGGGAAAAGCCTTCTCAGCAGTGAAACTGAGATGGGTAAACTGTGGGGAGAAAACTGCAGGCCACAACACATTTGAGAGTGCTGTTGTTTTTCATTGCCAGGACATTCATCCTTAATTTACTGATAAATTCAGATGCGTAACCAAAATTAGCTTTGCTTCATGACCTCGGCACAACCTGGCCTACTCAGCATCCCAAGAACATGAGATGAACACGTTGAACAGACCCTGTGTTTAAAAAGGTCTCTTTTGTTCTTTAACCCCAACCACAAAAAGCAGTGTATACAAAACAGAGAGAGATGTGAGACAAAAGGAAGACGGTCTCTTCTGAGCCTGTGGCCTGTCAGCCCACAAAGCCTGGGCATGCATCTCCTCCCTGAAAGGACATCCTTCCCACATGGGGTCAGGACCAATTGTTGGGTCAAGCTTAATGACACACCAACTTGCCAGCTTCTCTCTTTGCTGTTCGCTCCAACGTGACAACTGGTTTTAAGAAAAATTGCCTTTCTTCTCCTTCCCCCTCATCCCTCACAGATGCCCAGGACCTTCGTAGCCTCATGCCAGAATGGAGGGAGAAATTTGCTGTGTCTCTGCTGTTCAGGGAAAGCCCTTCCCACACTAAACTTGGTGCTGAGTTCAGACGCCATATCACAAACCTGGTCCATGCTCAGCTGCCTCCCAGTCCTTTCCACCTCACAGCTCACAACGACTTAGAGACTCATCTCAGAGAACAAGTGACACAAGGCCCCTGCACCTCAGTATAACACAGAAGGTTTCGTTGGCAACGGGGGGATAAGTGGTAGAGAAGAAACACACTGGCGCTCCTTCAATGATGCCTGGAAATGAATGCAGACATCAGTCTTACTTCGTCACAGCCTCCGGCAGAGTGCACAAAGGAGTGATCTCCAGATGATGGGCTTGGGGCAGAAGAAGGGTGCGAGGGGTTAGAGAGTGGGGAGAGGGTGTTTCTTGGCTAAGATTCTCCTAAAGATATCAAAGATAATTCCTTATCCTGCAAAATCTTTCCATAGGTGCTGTAAAGCAGAGCCCAGGTACTTTAATAAGGAAGGTAAGACTGTGTCATGGCTGACAACTCCATTCATTGCCATGGGTAGTTTGTAAATCACAAATGTTTAGCTTTTTCTGCAACCCATATTCATTGAAAGCATTTTTCCAGGTCTGTGGTGTACTGCAAGCTAATAGAAGTTGTACTATGGGTATGCTTTAGGATCTGTGGTTCATTTGAGTGCTTTCATAGATTTCTTTAATCTGTCCGAAATTGCAGGTTTCAAGTAACCTTTAGTATTTGAGCCAGACGTCTCCAATTAACTCTGTTCCTTTCGCTGAACATACCAGGGAGGCCCAAGGCATTAAAATGAGTTGCATGAAAAAAACTTACCCAGAATAAATATAATTACAACCTAAGCTTATTGTTCACAACAGCCTGACCTCCAGATGGCAACTCACACAATTAAAACGCTTTTATTTTTTTCAAGAAAACAGAGAGGGGAAGGAAAAAAAAAAGGAGAAGAAAATGAAAAGCCACACACGCTGCGACTCCTTCGGTTTTTCTCCTGGCTCCAGCAACCTGGCACCGCCACTTACTGCTGGGCTGCCCATCCTCTCCTGGATTCGGCAGCTGTCCCTGCAAGACATCCAGGAGTTGGGGAGGTGAGGTGGCATCACCCCAAACGCTGACCCAGTCAGGTGGCTGCTGGCTGGGAGCTGAACCCTCTTGGCTCCCCCCGGGGGAGCACTCCTGCTGCTCCTGTGGGACCTGGTGTTTGAGATATCCGTCCCCAGCTGTGCTGCAGGCAGCCTGCCGTGCCCAGCTCCTGCCCGGGTCAAGGACACGCTGTTCTTGCCCGCCACCGCCACCGCTGCCGGGGAGATAAACGCTGCCACGGCCAACGGCTTATCGCTTTCTGCAGCCGGGCTGCTCCCTGCCCGCGTGGCGAGGGCGGCTTGGCTGCGATGGAAATCGGGATACCGGCATCCGGAGCCTTCGGTTTCTGTGGGTGCACAGCGAGGGGTGATGTTGGAGGGTGGCAGGGAGGGGGGAGGCGTAGAAATCGCAGAGTTTTAGCACAAATGCGTTTCAAAGCTAGGCTGGGTTCAGCTGGCTGGCGTTCGTGTGTGTGTACAACAGCTATGGACGGCTGGGCTGAGCCAGCCCTCCAGCTCCAAGGCAAAATTTAAAAGGGGAGAGTTAGGAAAAAAAATAAAAAATGAAACAGGCAAGAAGAATTGTAGGAATGAAATGCTTAAGTAAAAACTGCACATTTTGTCTCTTTGTCTCTGTGCTATTGTGTCCTCTCTGTAAGTTAAATTGGGAACTGCTTATCGTAGCAATACCCAGTACTGGCACCACAGCCTGGGATGGAAGTGCAGCTTTTTCATTAGGTTTGTAAGTGGGCTGGTGGAAATAGCAAGAACAAAAAACTATTATGTATACAATTTCCCTTTTCTTTCTCTCAGGTTTTGGACACTTCGGGTCAGTTGGGTGATGCTTACAGAATGAGCCCCTTTTCCTTCACACACTATAGGGGAAAAAAAATCCCATAGACACACGCTTCAGTCTTCTGCCACTATCTGAACCAACAGCAGTGTCTCATTTTTCTAACTTTAAGCAGAAACATAACTTCCAATGAAAGACGCTGAAATTACAGTCCTGCAGATGAAGGTCTTTGTATACCCACAGAACAGTTATGTCACGAGGAAAGCTGCACCCACCAGAGAAGTATTTGCTCTTGCTCTGGACTGACCTGGTTTGCAGGCTCTGCCCCCAGCAATGAGGGCTGTTTCTCTGTGCTCATTTATTTGCTGTGACAACTTTCAAGGGTACCAGGAGCAAAATAGCAGTTATTTTCTCCCTCCCATTGCAGGCAGATGTCCCGTGAGATTCTTGCCAGCAATACAAACCCAGCAGAAGGAGGAGAAGCCTGGAGAAGACACCTTTTTGGCTGTACATGAACCATACCTACCCTTTACTCCATGGAAGGGGAATTGCATACTTGCTAGTGCCTTCACTGATCAAAGCCCCGAGGTCAGCACTGTGTGCATGTGAATCCAGGCTGGAACAGGCCCAGGGAGGAGAAAATACCTCAAATTCTGTACTCTGCAAACCTCACATAATTAGCTACAGCTATGTGCCACCCAGGGTCACTAATAGAAGGAGCCATGTCCCAACCTCTCATCATGTCTGGGGGTGGCCCCACCACACACAGCTCCAAAGGTGGGAAGGAAGAGGCCATAATGCTGGCTCTTGGATGGCTCAGTAGCGTCCCTCCTGCCCCAGCTCTGTGCAGCACTGGTGACGTGTCCTCCAGGGCTGTGGCAGGGAAATGTCTGCTCAGGGGAGGTGGGCTGGGGCTGAAGCTTCTCTGCCTTCTCCTGCACCACCTCTCTCCACCTCTCCATGCTCATGAAGCATGAAAAGCTGAAGCATGATGCACAGTCAAGGCTGTAGCGCCTACACCTGCCTCCCTGCTTCTTGCAACCCTGTCTCCCTCCATGCCCAACCTCCTCCTCCAGCCCCTCAGTTTCTCAGCCTTTCTCTTCCCAACATGGCTGCTTGTTTCCAGTGGAAACACTGGAAAGGTTTTGACTGAAACCTCGAAGGGATATCCAGTGTGGGCAATTTCAGTTCAAACTGTTCACTTCTGCTGAAGTTGAGAGGTAGCTGAAACAAGATCTGTGATGGAAAAAGCCAAGGAAGGAGCCAAAGGTCAAACTCTGCCTGTTAAGGGGAGGAAAGGTGAACTTTGCCGGCTGGGACAGACAGAGGCAGACCACATATGGCATGCACCACCTCCAGCATGGCAGACCAGACTACAAACAGCAAGCACCGGAGTGGGAGAGAGGGGAGGGAAGGGATTTCACCTCCTGAGATGCTCTAATGGCTACTCATGGACCTTATAAACTGACAGGAGCGAGCCCACTAACTTTCTGAGAGCAAAGGAGAGATCCCAGTGCTCGTGGCAGCTCTTCCAGGAAAGAAGAAATAGATTCAGAGTGTGTGGTGGGGTTGTCTCTCTCTCGGTCTTTCTTCTTCCTTGCTGCCCTTTTCCCTCCAAGGTTCGACACCTGCAGCTGCCAGTTCGGGTTGTGCAGGGAACAGTTGTGCTGCCTGTGACTGGAGATGGCAAATCCCGATTGCCCAGTACTCCTCAGCCCGGGGAGAGGGGAATAAAAGGACGACCCAGCAGAGAGCAGGGCACACAGTGCCCAGCTCAGGGGATTGCTCTGGCTGGGGAAACCGCCCACTTGTACAGCCCTGTCAGCAGAAACATCCCCCACAGAGGTGCTTGCAGAGGAGATGGGAAGCTCGCAGCTCGCTGACAGGGGCAGCGCTGTCAGTCCTCCTGGAGAGGTACTCTGCTCCCCAGCTTTCCAGTGTAGCCACCTGCAAGAGTTTCGTGCACGGACCTGGACCTAAGCTGCAGCAACAATGAACTCATAAGCTCCTTATTAAATAACGTAAGGCCTGCTTCTGCTGATGTCAATAGATGTATTTCTCCTCTGACACAAGTTCAGGGCTCAAGCTCTGGTACTTACTATCTTAGGCATACCACTGCTAAGCAGTGTCACTTATCCTAGAAGACAAAAGATACCAATAGCCCAATAATTGCCCTTTTATGCATGAAACAACTCAAAACTGCATTTAAAAGTAAAAAGCAGATGCTTGCATGCAACAATATTAAGAAACGACCTATTTCTGGTCATCTTGTGTCCTTAAGAGAGAAGTCAGGATCATGGAGGCAACTGTTTCAAAGGTGCAGCACAAATTTTCGCCAGTCTGAACATTTTCGAAATGTCAGAGGGAAAAAGGAGGCAGACGAAATCCAAAGCCACTTAGGGAACGTTAAAATGCTTGGTAGGAAGCTGCGGTTGTTGGCTCAGCGGTCCTGTAATGCCACATTATCTTCCCTGAGCCCACTCCTGTTTCAGGCGAGGAGCCTCGCACAGGAGCAGCCACCGTCTGCTGTCAAGCAGCAACTTTCCACTTTCCAAGCCCAAAGCTGTCAGTTTGCTTTACAGCAAAAAAGTAATACCCCAGCTCACCAAGGAGCCCGGCCATCCGCATGAGGTGAGCACAGCTGAGCTTTCGGCTTCATCTAGCACCAGGGGAGGCAGCAACTTTGTCCTCGCACGGATCCGTCGCTGTGAGGAGTTGGGTGAAAAGCCAGCAGAAGCGACAAAAAGGGAGAGCTATCTGAGGGAATTAGCTCAGAAAAAATATATTACTAAACTCATGCAGCCAAGGCTTACTGTTCACTGGAGCGAATTTGGCAGGCCCACCTTTGTTTTTTAACATTTTCTAGCAATCATAAAAATAATCCTCTCATGCTCTGCAAAGGCAATCTCTGGAAGACTAGCAGATGAAGAACTTCACTTCTTGACTCAAAATTTGATGAGGAGATGTGCTGAGCCATACTTTTTGGCGGAGGGAGAACTGATTCATAAAGTTGGGAAAAGAAAAAGAAAGGGATGGCTCTGCAGCCAAAGCAATGAGTGCTGAGATAGAGCTGGTGTGGCAGACTGACCTGGGCGGCAGCTGCAAGTGGCACAGAGCAGTGCTGTCCTCCCATGTCAATGTGGACTAAAATCTGGGCCTGTCCCTTGCAGTGGTTGTGCACAAGGTCTGGTATGACTAAGCCTTGATCTCTCTTGGAGCCTCTGAGCGATACCATATTGCAAGCACACAGCCACCCTCAGACCTTCCGAAATGCTGAGCACCCTCTGCCCTCTCTGTCCCTTCATGCCCTGAACGTGTTCTAACAATGGCTAGCAGGTTTGCACCTGTCAGATATATATATATAGAGAGAGAGGTAGGTACGTATGCATATATATATGCATATGTATATGAATGAAGTAATTTTGTTCAAACTCTTCCAAATGCATGCCCAGACATAGCATGGCTTTCCCCGGGCACAACAGCAGCAAACGGCTCCCTGCAGGGTCTCTATGAGCAGAGCAGCCCTGGCCCAACACCCTGCACCCCCAGAGATGGGGTGAGGTTATTTATGAGGGGCTTTCCAGTGTAAAACCATGGTGGAGTGCCATCTGCTGGGCATGTGCAGGGCTCTTGTGGCACAGGAGAGGAAGAAAGCCAAGACAAACCCCAGAGAAATAGCCTATGTCTTCACTAGGACATTAAACTTCCCTGAGACCCTTCTCCAGCCAGCTGGCAGAGAGCAGCCCACAGCCAGGCTGGTGCACCCCACAACTCTGCAAAATGACCGATGGAAATGGCCACTGGCTCCCACCAACTCCCAAACCATCCGTGAGAATTTCTGGGGAGAATCCCAGTGGATCCAGGCCAAAAGCATGCCAGGCAACATCCTGATGGTATGGATGTACCAGCAGTGGGGACATACCAGTAGCAGCCAGTGCCTATGGTTATTCCCTGGCACTAAGCAATTTGTTAGCGTAGATACTGTCTTTGTGCGATGTGCGTGTGATGGACCAGGCCAGTGCCAGGGAGGAGGAGGATGAGCAGGTTTCCCATCTTGCAACCTTAACTATCTCGCACAGCAGCTTTCAATCACATCTGGAGGTATCTGCTTCTGTCCATCAGCTACTCGGGGAGCTTGACCCCATAAATGTACAGGCACCCCAGCTGACTGCCTGAAGTAGGCTGTGTGAATCCCCCATGCTTAAAATCTCTAAAGGGAAAATCACCTCCTTTTGAGCCATTCCTCCCTGCTGCATCTTCCTCTGATTCATCACAGATGGTGGCAGTTATTGAAACCTGAATCACAGTTGCATTATGTTAACCCACCTCTGATTACAGTGCGAACAAGGAATACAAAAGGAGGAGGGAAAGAAGAAAGGGAGAGCAGGAGGCAAACTGCAAATTAAAGGCAAATCACAAGGTTGGCTTAGGCTACTGTGCAAAGGGGGTGGCTCAATTTTCCGCCATGCTAGGAAATTGTGAGACGTACCATAGTGCCAAAGACCAAGGATCTTCAGGATAACAGCTGTTAAGATCCCTGCTTTTTGTCCTATTAGAGATCCAACAGCCTCATGCATTTCTGTACAGCTGCAGTGTGTTTCCATCCCACCACTAAGGATCCTGGGAACCGATGGAAAAACATACAGGACAAACTTTGTCAAGGGCTCTTAGAAAATGGTTATAAAAAAGGACTGAATCTAAATCCATAAATGCTTTGCCAGCATGCAGTAACCACTAATTCTAGTTTCCTCCATGAAATACGTCAAAAGTAAGCTTCCTCTCCATCAATCAATCGTCTCCCAAAAGTAGGATAGAGACCTTGACGGGAAGGAATGGTTAAACTGAACAAGCAAGAAGTAACACGTCCTTCAAAACAAGCACATACTCTCCTGACTGTAGGGTTTTATTCATGTCCTTCCAGCCCACTCCAAACACAAACTTATCACCCTTGCTTTTTTGTGCCAAATCAATAACAGCTTGCGCGGGGATTGTGGAATGCTACATCTGAAAACCTCTCACACACTTTGCTGAAGTAAAAGATTGATAATAATTAATAGGTGCCAAGGATGTTTCAGCCTTGCTGAGTGGCTATTAGCATGATTTTCCCCTGGATGCAGTTTAGACTGAGCCTTTCTAATTTTCCTGGGCAGTATCTGGAAACCAGGAGATTTCTCTGTGGTTTTGTGCATAGTTCCTGGCAGAAGGTGAAGAGAACATCCCATGAAGCCCTTGGACTGAAAAACTTGCCGATGGACTGTGTCTGCATCTCTTCTAAAATCTCTGTCTGCACCTCTTCTAAAATCTCTTCCCATGCAGCAGGGCTGTTCAGCTGCACTAGGAAGACACAGCTTTCCCACCCGTAACGATTTCCCGGCTTTGGGTAGGTGAAGTAGCTCTGGACAGGCTTTCAGGTCACAGAGGAGTACCAAAACACTGCATGCCGGAGGCTGAAGGATTTGTTCCAGATGGTTTCTGCCTCTTGCTGTCATTATTCAACCACTCTGATAGGGTTAGAAACCTTAGGAATTATGCCTGGATCGTAAGCTGCCTTTATTTCACAGTCATTCTGGAGCTGGTCCTAAAAGTGATGCTTTTGGGAGCAACAAGTCGAATAACATCAGTCAACACAGTAGCTAAAGGAAACAAGAAGTATGAAGGGAAATGTTCAGCTCCTGGCTCTGCAGCTGACTTTTGTCAGCTCCTCTCAGACAAGGGGAGGTGAGTTTCTGAAATCTCCCCATTTCTTTCTTTTTACCTCAGGCCAGCTGGAGCCAGGAGAGCCGCAGAGCTGCCAGTGGGCACCGAGCGCCTCAAAGGCAGTGATCTTGCAGAAGAAGGACAACCTGGCAGGCAGCCAGGAAAATAAATGACCCTAGCCCCGAACGCAGGTAAATCTGGGTGCTTTAACATTTCTCAGCAGGCAGGTGTTTTCACTTCATCACTTCAGCTTCAGTTGCTGCTTCAATTTTTCATCAGAAACGCCTGTGACAGCACGGGACACACCTCAGTGGGATGCAGCATGGAGCAATGTTCCAGCATCTGCCATTTTCTTTGTGGTTTTATTTCTTTAATAAGACACAGGTGCTCTTTTGAAGGTGCCAGTGCTCAAGCTTAGGCAGCTGGAGCGAAGACCTTCAAACAGGCTGCTCGCCTTGATTCTCCCAGAGTTGTGTGGTCATCCCCAGGCTGTAGGATCAAGATATGGGATCAGACCGAGTTCTGGCTAAGTGTGATCAACGAGGAATCTGTAATTGGAAATACATGCCCAGCAGCCAGAGCATGCTGGCAGGCTGCAACAACTCTAGTCCCTGAATGAGTTACTGGGAGAGATAGCTGCTTGTGGCAGGGCCCAATCTAGTTCTTATTCCCAGCAGTGAGGGAGGCCAAAAATCCAGTCTAAACAAACACAATTTAGTCCATTAGCAGACATCAGAGAAGCTACCTGCCTCGACAAAACCAAGCTATGTTTCTAATTAAGCAGGGATGATTCAGAGTCTCTGTTCTAGCCACCGTGGCTACAATCCCAAATTCCCACAACAAATTACCTACACTTCTTACTGTTAACAGAATTACCTGTTTATCTAACATCGTTGGACAAATGCTGGAGCGCATCCTTGCACAGAAGTGTTTTTGTAGCCGTCACCTGAGATTTGTTTCAGCAGAGCTTGTGGGTTTTTGGTCCTTTGACATAAGAGTCTGCTTACAGCCTGAAGGGCAGGAGTTTCTTTTTAGGGGTAAACAAAAAGAGGTTGGTGGGGGCTTAGGCTTCCCGCTCCTTGTATCTCTCTGCTATTCATGGTACCAGCACCTAAAGAGAGAGGTTTTTTTGCTTCTAGTCGACCCACAGAAGTGAAGGAAAGCTATACCCTCTCCTGCAAGCCCTCTTACAAATTGGCTAAGGCAGGTGTTTTATCCAGGGCTGCAAACAAAAGTTGCTTTACCTTAGATGGATCAGCCTGATTGTTTGTGCTATAACTGAAGCACTAATATATAATACCCAGGCTGGCGTTAAACTGGCTAGTGTGGGAACGAGCTGCAGAAGAGTTGCGGCAACAGAGAGGTCATTGCCAAACCTGCTGGAGAGCCAGGTAGTGCTCCGGTGGTCACTCCTGTTGGGCTTCCTGCTGCCCAGGTCCCACCACGCCATGCTATGGACCTGCCTGTGGTTTTCTTCACAAGCAATGAGGATGGAAAGAACGGCCTATTTCTCTCCTGGCCGCTTTTCAAAACCTCTCCCCTGGTTCTTGTCCAGCCACTGCAGCTTTGGGTCATGGCTCCGGGAAAGAGGTGCCTGGCCAGTCTGACCTTCCCTCTCTCACAGGCAGCAGTGGAGGGCAACTGCTCTGTGAGGAGGAGTAAAAGGAGAGTAAATCCTGATCTGCTCAGTCTCAGCTGGATACTACTGTGAAACAGTAAATTGACGTTTTCAGGGTCCCAAAGCACAGGTTGGACCTGGGCAGCACCTCATCGGCAAGAGATGTGGGGATGGTACTTTTCCTTTCTGCTTAGTTTTAAAAATAAGCATGCTCACCTGCTGCAGCAGTGGCCACCGGTCAGGGTTCGCTTGCTTCCCGGTTTCACCCTTGCTGGTAGGCAGAGAGATAATCCTGCTGTCATCTGTGCTGCTGGCACCTCACCCCCTGCTGCCATGGAAGCTGCCTGCTTGTCCCGGCGTGCCCTGTGCTGCTGCACCATGGGGAGGAGGGTCCTTGGGGCCACTGTGCCCCTTTCACCAGCGCGCAGAGGGAAAAAGGGGTCAAGTGCTTTGCCAGGACCCCTGCCTGATGCAGGGTTCCTGGGCTCCATGCAAAAAGTGGCCTGTGAGTTGGGAGGCGGCTGTCTCCCCCTTTGGCTTGCAGGGATGTCTGGGTCGGAGCTGCCTCCGTGCAGGGCTGAGCCCTTCACCCCTGCTTCATGGCTCCTCGCAAGGGGGCAAGGAAGAACCCACCGGCTGCTGCCCGCTGGGCCAAGGACAGACACACAGGCAGCGTCTGCTTACAGTTCAGGAAGGGACTTAGCATGGGTTTGAGCTTGGCTGAGGCTCAGCATGGGTGGTTCCACAGGAAAGCCACGTGTTGCTACAGAAGGTAGTGGAGCTGGCAGTGCAGGTGGTGGCCATCTTCCTCCAGGTCAGTCATACTGGCAGGTGTCAAATCACCGCAGTGACAGGTACACCCAAGGGAATGAGGGTGTTGAACTCCCACCTAGAGCTCCACGTACCAGCAGACCTGGGTTTCTGCAGCTCTGTGCAAACAGGGAAAACACCCCTCCATATTCCCAGCAGCCTCAGTTTGGAAACCCAGAGGCACGAAGGATTGGGAGGTTCTGCAGGAGCCAGAGGAGGACTCAGGAGGAAAGGCCAGAGCAGCAGGGACATTGACCGGCTCTTGGGAAACAAGGCAGAGCAGGCAGGGGTAGCTTCTGGCAGGGACATGGCCTGGGGTGGGTGGAGGTGCTGGGCTGGAGGAGGCTGGGGGCGCAGGAAGGGAGAATGGACAAGGACAGAGGGGATGCTGGGTGAGGAGACGGAGTGGAAATGGTAAGCAGGGCACAGTGAGGGGCTTCAGGCAAGGGCTGGGACCTGGAGAGGGGGAGAGCTGGGTGCAGGAAAGAACAAAGACTGGGCAGAACGTGAAAGAAGATGTGCAGTGGGGACAAGGGAAAGCACTGGGGATAATAACCCTTTACCCTTATGAAGAATGTAACTTTTTTTTTTTTTCTGTTAAAGCTTTTTTATTTTAATTGCAGCTATTCCCTTTTTCTCCTAGCTCGCTTTGCCCATTCTTTCCCTCCTGGTATTTGACTCTCTATTGATAATTCCCCTTCAGCATTTGCTAATTTTCTGTCTCTTGCTCTGCCAGGACAACTGTCACCACATGCATTGTGCTATGTCCTCTACGAAACGATGTACAAGACAGCAAACAGTCTGCACGTACAACACAAAGGCTGCTCTTACCTCTGCTCTAGCAAACAGCTTAGCCTCCCTGCCTGCAGTTATCCTTTCAGTTCTCGTCTTCGTCCTCTTCTCTTCCTCGGGTCTTGGTTTCCCCTTGTGCTCCCTGCAGGCTGGCCCCTTGCCAGCTGTGCTTCTCCTCCTCGAGCTGCGTCTATCCTTACTCCTGCCATTGGTATCACTTGCAGCGCTTCTCTCCCTTGCCCAGACCAGCCTTGCTGAGACAGCTGGAAGGGAGCGGTGTAACAGAGAGGACGCGAAGAGCATCTATTGCAGACCTCTGTGGTCATGGCTAAGGTCAAAGAGCCGAACGTTTATGGTTTGTGCGTGGGTGTTAGGTAAACAGCAGCAATTATTCATTGTCAAAACTTCATAACTCAGCCAAAACTCAACCATTTTTGCTGGACTGTTCACAGAGGCTGCTGCTTCTAAAGACTCACTTGCAGCCAGGCTTTAGCCTTCCTCTTTCAGCTGCAGAACTTTGTTACTACTATCAAAGAAGTGGCTGTCACAGTTACAGTGAATTTCCCACCTCACCTTCTCCTGACACTGGGGATGTGAGCCTGCTGGGTATGGCCTCCATAACCATATTCACTTATTTTCGTGCATATGTGAATTTATAAATTTTTTCAGCTTGTTACAAAGTGGCAACACTGGCCTGAAAGTGCATAAGCACAGAACGGCATCACTTCTGGTCTGTTCAGTGCATTTGAAGGAATCCCGCAGAAATGAATGGAAGCATCTTCCCATTAATTCAGCAGGTTTTAGAGCCTCTTGCACTAAGGTGTGTCAGCCTCTCTGTACTGCTCACACGTTTGTGTATGAAATCCTGTGTGGATGGGAAGTTGCATTGTGACTATAAAGGAGGAAGTGGATAAACTGTTTAAGTTGTTCCAGCAGCGACAGACACTCAGCTTACACAAAGCTGGCCTTGTTTTCTTCTTTTCAACTGGAGATTTGGAAATGGCATTGGCTCTGTGAAATAGTCAGTGAAACCTGGCAATAGTTAGGTCAACGGGGTAAGCAGCAAATACTTCAAAGTGTGACAGAAAGCCATCAGGACTTTAACATACATGAGATGGCATCTGATGACCCTTCACTTGCCCTTTCAGAGGCCCCAGGTGTAAGGTAGAGGTGGAGTTTCTTCATTATACCTAGATCCCCAAGAAAATCCCTTAGTAATCCCCATCCTTACACCCCTTGCAAGAATGCCCCTCCATCCTCCTTCTGCCATCACATGCAGAGTAATCCTCCTTTTCCTGCGTCACCCATTCAGTGATCCTTCTTACTCTGCAAGATCACATGCATTGCATACAGCGACCTCCTCCTTCTCACGCTCATGGGGTGAGCACTGAGCTGGGGAGAAGAAAAGTCTCCCCTTCTCCATGTTGCAAAGAAAGACTCCCTTTTCCCCCATTCCCTTCACAAGATCTCGGAAGTTTAGGTCCCCTTCTTTCACCTTGATGCCACAAGACCACTCTTCTCTGAGCGGTACCAACTGCAAAGGTGGTGCTTATTGACTTTTTCAGCTAGTTTTTGCCATCTGTTTCTCTTTGCTGCCATAAACTTTCCCACCCACCCTCCTGCTCCTCCAAGGCTGTGAGCAAGGCAACATCGCGCTGACGTTTTTCTCTTCTGTCATAGCAGCGGGACGCACTGAAAGAACAGACCAGGACCGGGTTGCCCTGCCAGCTCCCCCATGTGCTCCCGCCCTTGCAGCACACAGAGAGCATTGTATTGCCAACTAGGGTGCTGCTTACTCACAAGGGAAGCCTGTGCTAGCTTGTAGCCTCAGGTAAAGAGCTGCATTTTTTCAGTGTGAGAAACAGCGGGTGAAATGAAGAAAAAATAGCCTGTGAAACAGCCTCCCTTGGTACGTGCAACCCCAAAGTGTCAGGGTTCGCAGGGTGTCACAAACCCCACTGCAGCCAGCACGCCTCCTGAGCGCTCACCGAAATAGCTCTATACATTAACCATAAAGCTGACTGGCAGAGAATAAGTGGGTTCAAAAGCTGCTGGTTTATACATTATTATCATCTTGTGACTCCAACGGAGCAGCAGAATTGGGATGGAGATGTTAAAATCTAAAAGTGACAATGACTCACCTACCTTTCCCTTCCTCTCCCCAACACCCATGCAAGAGCGTGGCTCTGACTCTTCCAAGGCAGCCTCTCTCTTATTCAGTGGAGATGACTTAATCCAGAAAGGGTGATGAGAAGGAGAAAGATTTAAATCAAACCCGATTACTGGGGCTTGATAGGCTTCCCTGGCAAGCTGTTCTGGGACTGACCCAAAAGTTGTCAGCTCACTGCCTGCTCCCTTGACAACGCTGTTCAGAGGGCTTGGGAGCCTTATGAAATGCAGCCGTGCTCTGAAAGCTCTTCTCAGCTCCAAAAATCAGCCTCTCCTTCCTCCTAGCAAAGGCCAGGCCTGCGCTGCAGGTCTTCAGGAGGCTGAGCAGTGTGTGGCTTTTAACTAACCCTTCGGCTATCAGTGGGCAGACAGAGAAACAGCCCCATGAGCACTTTGTCTGAGACTCTTGAAATGGCACACTCTCACTGTGGCTTTGGGAGTAATCCACCTAAGAGATTACTCCAGCATGGCTGTGAGATAATCCCACCAAGCCATTGCATGTGCTCAGTCACCGTCCCCCAGACGCTGGGACTCTGCCTGGGCCTCTCCCAGGCCATGTGAACGGCTTGTGAGGATTGCAAGGACCTCAGGACAAGCACCGGGCAGGACACAACCTTCAGCCGCTCCTCATCCCTCTAAGCAGAGAGGCACGTGCCGTCCTGAGGCTGGGAACAGGGAGGAGGTGCCATCACAGCGATGGCAGTGGCCATTGCAGACACCAGCCTCCAAGGCTGGCAGGTCCCTGCTGGCAGGGGTGGGAAGCAAATCCCTAACTTTGGAGCTCACAAAGTTTATGGAAAGGGTGGTAGGAGACAGTCATGACCATAGCTGAGACCTGAGCTCAGTGGCTGTGGAGATCCCGTCCGGTCTCATGCAGGGAAGGAAGGGAATGGATGACTACATGCATGATACAAGCGGTAGAGGGACAAGCACAGGGGAGTTGCAGTATGCTGCAGCGGGAAAGCTTGCTGTCCTGGACCAAGCTATAGCAAGGTCAGGTAATGCTGACCAACACCTGAATCCCCAGGGGGATGCAGGCCATCAAAATTGATTAAATAACATTTCAGAAACAATTCTGAAATGAGCCAAATACACCCATATTTTTTCCTTAATTCAGTCATAAATGCAGCTATTAAAACAGATTGGGTTATAAACATAAAAAAAACCAACCTGGGCCAAAGCAGCAAGAGTGTTTTATTTTTATTAAAAAATGGAGAGTAATAAAGTAAAGCTGTAATAATAATACGAAAACGTTGACTAATATCTATGAAAAACTTGGAGAGCCATAGAGGGAATGAGCTATTGTGTTTTGTGGCGGGTGGGGTGCTGGTGAAGTGTTTGTGCTTAGGACAAAGACACTGAATTTTGCAAGCAGAGCCGATGAGTTTTAGCATTTGCTTTCTGGAGACTCCCTGCACCAGTGAGGAAGTTGCTCACGCTCAAGGAAGGCATAATATCCAGGCTTTTATCGAACTAACCAGAGTCTCTGTTGAGGGTCTTTTTTTCCCTCTTTCTTTCTCTCCCTTCCACTACCCAGTGGCATTGATAAATATATTTCAATATTGCAGAAAGAAAAGCAGTGACAAAGTGCTCTTTGTCTTTGAGCCATATCAAACCTATTATTGCACATCCAACAGCACCTGCCATTTTACCTTGCTGAGCTGGCTTTGTGGATGGGAGCTGGTGCGACCTGGCTGAGGAAAGGCTGCGTCTGTGAAAATTTCAGTGAAGTAAATGTTCAAAGGAGGGGAAGGGAATGGGAGATAAGAGAGCTTCGAATCTTCATTTAAAAAGGAAAGAAAATCTGATTAAGATGTGCTGGCTAACTCAAAACATATGAGCCTGAACATCAAAAGGTTCGTAATTCGTACACGTGCTGTAGATAATTATCAGTTTAACTCGATACTTCCTACAGCGACAGAACTGACGTCAGACCGCTTCAGCGACCGACTTTCAAACGAGCCTCTGACATTGAGCGAGGGCCCCGCTGCTGACGTGCCATTCCTCCCCCCTGCCCTTAACACCCTTGCGTCCACACGTGCCCCAAAATGTCTGCTCGGACCCTCTCTCAGCTGCCCAAAGCCTGAGACCTGGGCGAGACTGAGAGAGGAGGCTGGTGGCTCCCAGGCAGCTCTGGATGTCTCCTGCTGCAGAGGACCTCTTGCAGATCCCCCATCCTGCGGCATGCACTGACAGGACAATGACAGAAAACCTAATTTAAACGGGGCTCCTGGGACTCTGTCAAAACATGGCCTAGAAAATAAATGTCAGACTGCTTCCTCCAGTCCACTGCAATCTGGGGATGGCCGCAAGCTGGCTCCTCCAGTGCCATGAAAATTGTTCCTGTGCTGCAAGCCAGCGAGGTACTCAAGGCAGCTGGTGGTCTACTCCTGCCCTGGGTCTCCTCACCCTGCTTGGCCGAGGGCTGCTGGCGCTGGGGCAGAGCTTCTGGGATAGGGATGGGCTGGGGGTCACCAGCAGCCGTCCACACAATCTGTCTGCTTCTTGGCCAACTGCGGTTTCATGTCACAGTTTGGCTGGAGGAGCTAATCTTGAAACTGTCTGCATGTTTCTGAAGCCAGAAGGTTAGGGCAGAAGGCAGGTAATGAATCCCAGACCTTCCAAGAGAGCCGTGTGTAGAATGAACATAAGAATGTGACTTCGGGGAATGGCAAAGCAAAGCATTTTCCTTCCGTGTCCAAGAGACTTCTGTTCAGTATCAAGCTCTCTCCGAGAGCTGAAATGACCTTCTGTCTGCCTGTCCGCAGGAGAGAGAGACAGGACACAGGCAGAGGAGGGGTCATGTTTTTCTGAGAGGGCAAAAGTAATCAAAAGCCTGCTGGTGAAAAACTCCTAATCCCTACAACTCTTTGTACAGAGGAGCTGGGAATTTTCTTCCTCTCTCTACCCACGCCTAGCTCCAGTTTTCCTGCATGAAGAGCTTGTTGCACTTCATGCACAACCCCAAGAGCACCTTCTCTACATCCTTTTTTAAGTTAAGGATTTTATTACTTTGAGGGAGGAGAGGGGGAAACACTAACAATTACAAATCAGTCCCCCGCTGAGTACTCTGTTATTACCCTATCCTTGTGGAATATACTTTTTGTTTTTCATGTACTTAATCATTCATTTAATGGATAGCCATCTGCATGTGAAGCTTCCAGGTCTATAAAGAATGAAGCCTAACCTGCAAGACGCTCTGGTAAGTCGTATGTTTACAGTAAGCACAGCAATCCATCAAACGTCCTTCTGAAGGCTCCTAAAGAACAGCTTGAGGCCAATAAAATAGTCTGGATTTTTTTGGGGGGTGGAAAAATATAGCTATAAATAATCCTTCCTGTCCAAAATGCAGGCATCTAACACCACAGAGAGTAAGCTAGCTCACTTTATAGCAAAGTGGATTCACACTGTTGAATATTAGATGCACACCGACTGATTGGCCTCCCCTAGAAGTTCAGTTCTGTCCCACACAGCAATCAATTGCACCACTTCAAAGAGAATAAAGCGTCATGTGTTTATTTTAGAAAAGGAACTCCAAATACAGAACTTAAACCTATTCCTACAATGGTGCTTTAATTACCCCAAAAGGCTGACAATAAATTTACATTTTAATTAAGAGTAATGAATTATGCATGATTGTGTAGCACTTTCTCTGTAGCTAGCAGATGAGCACAGAGAAAGGTATGGTATGGATTGCAGGAATTTATCCTGACAGTACAGGGAAAAGGACATTTTGTTTGCAATTGCAAGCCATTTAGGAAAAAGGCCTCTCCAGCTAGGTAGCAGTATGTGAAAAAGGCCATACTGCAGTTCTGCTACAGGGTCCATGTGGTATGAGAACCGAGTCCAACTTCTTCCTGTAATGAAAACACAACACTTGGAGATCACTTCACTATAAGTTTAGTGCCTCTGAATGCATTAAGACTATATACGTAGGAAGAGTGATGGCAAAATATCTCCCATCCTCGGCGGGGACATGGAAACACCAGCGTGACTGTTGGTGTCGCAGGCTCCCATGATTTTGCCATGTTTTGTCAGCTCATCTGTCACAAGTGTCACTCACCCCTACATAAAACCATAGCATTCATCTGGGGAGGAAGAAAAGGGAGGAAGTTAGCTCTTCTGGGTGCATAAAAAATGTGTAAATATGAGTACATGCAGATAGGAAGACGGCAGGTTTAGATTAAACATTAGGAAGAAGTTTTTCACTTTGAGGGTTGTAAGGCACTGGAACAGGTTGCCCAGAGAGGTTGTTGAGGCCCCATCCCTGGAGGTGTTCAAGGCTGGGCTCGATGTGGCCTTGGGCAACCTGGTCTAGTGGGAGGTGTCCCTGCCCATGGCAGGGAGGTTGGAACTTGATGATCTTCAAGGTCCTTTCCAACCTAAACCATTCTATGATTCTATGATACTATGAATCCTGAGAAACAAAATCACCAGAGGACAAACTGGACCTCCAATGGCTGCTTGAACTGTGACTTTTTGGAATTTTTACATCAAAAGTTCTTAGCATTAGGAGTGGGCAACAAAGCATCACCCTGAAATTATTTGAGATTTCACTACTGCTTCTGCCTCTTAGGGCTTTGACCTTCAAAACAGCTTATGTTTCCAAGCAAAAAGATGCAAAAGGCAGGAAAAAATTAGAACCACCAAGGAAAAAAAATAAAAAGGAATTGTGTCTGATTGGCACCATCCTGTCCTTATGTCAAACTCTAATGTGACTGAGTTGCTTGACTTTCATATTTGAGCTGCTTGTTTTGGCATCATAATAGTAGTTTCCTTCTTCAACTGCAGTGTGATTAGTGTTCCAGCCCTTCTCTGCGTGTTGCTGGAGACATCACCCTTTCATACCCTTGTCCAAGGGGAGGTACCACCCCAGAGAGCAGGGCAGTGGCACTTGGGCCTCATGGTGGGGAGCCACTGTGAATTTGGCATGGGTGAAAATCTGAGGTTTGCAGCAGCCAGCAAGGCTTGTGGGGAGCTTAGCAGGCACTCAGGGCTGGCCAACAGAGCTGAGCTAAAGGCCACAGTTCTGCAAGGGACAGCAAGGCATAAAGCAGACTGGGGCCCAGCTCTCCCATCTGACTACAAAAGCTCTAGGCCAGGGCCTTGTGGATCCCAACAGCCTTCAGTTAAAGCAAGGGGCAAATTGTTAATGTTAGTGGGAGTCTTGCAGGGGCTATTTCTGAGCTGAATGACAATGTCTGGATCCAGGGTTTGCTATACAAGACACCTTATTCCTGCTGGAGCTTCCCCCCTAGCTCCAGATGAAGATGGTCCCCAAAATTGTTTCACACAGAGACGCCAAGGAGGCAGCTGTGCTCCTTGTTTGTTTCCTTCTCAACCCAGGAGAAAGCACTGAGCACAGAGCCAGCCAGGCATGACCTTCACAGAGACAGTCACTGGCTGGGTTCTCCCACAAACCCTAAGCCAAATTAGTGTCTTATCTCAGACAATGGCCCATGCCATGGAGAAAGGGGCAAATACCTCATATTCAATGGTCACATCATAAGTAGCTCACAGAAAAAGATCTTCCTAAGCTTCTCACTTAAACGTATGCTTTCAACCTGAAATGAAAAGCTTTATACCCCCATGTCTCTTTTCCCTCCTCTAATGTAACAAGGATAATGAGAAAATTGCAATTACAGCATTATTTCAAAGAGTACTCCTTGCATTTGCATATAGATAACAAGTAACGACCCTACCTTTCTCTGTCCTTTTATGAAATAACTACAGCTTCGAAATATACTGCTCTCCCTCTGCCACGTTTCTATCTTCCTAATTGCTTACCCATTTAATGCTTCCTTTTCCCTCTCTTGTTTCCAGATGCTAACGTGCCCTGAAAGGCAACTGCAAACACTCGCCTAATATTATTGTTCTGTTTAAGTGATCACTCATGTTGCCAAGGGGATATTATCCCTTCCCCAAGGAGAAAAAAGTGTGTTACAACAGTCTCTCTATACAGACGCAGCACTCATGAGGAAAAAGTCCGAGAGTCTCCAGGTTTAAATTCTGATCTACTTGCACTATTCCAGGCAATAAACAAAAACAATTGACAGCATTTTCCAAAGTGCAGCCAGTGAACTCTGTCTCTGCCACCTACCAGTATGTTTTCTGCTCACTAGCAGCAGCTTTGGACTGCAGCTTCTCCAGGATTCACACAGGATGTCTGGTATGTACATGGGACAAGGTGTCAGGACTGCATCTATAGCAACAAACTATAGCGCGGTTTTGTTTTATTTCCAGTGTTGCCAAGAGCAAACAGTCAAAACATTTCCAAGGACCTAGAATTGACTAACCCTACAAGCCTCTCACTGGTACTCAGGAGGTACCTTTGTTGCCAGATATTATCACTTTAGTTAACAATGGATTTTGGGTACCTTGTTGACGAAAGTATATGATCACAAGAAACTAGAGACCAACATTTTTAGTCTTTTCTTTCACCTCACTTTACACTAATGAAAGACATGACAGGTCTGGTTTTGGTCTTTCTTTGCGTTGTTGCCGATATTATTGGCGTGTGTAACTTCTGTAATGCAAAGTGGACTAAAACCACACAAACAAAAAGTTCACTGCAGTACAGGAGTTTGGGAAGTATTTATACAATAAGTAAAAATATAAGCAGAAACCAAAACTGAATGTTACTGATGCTTTCACCTTTAATACAGAGAGCTCTGCAAAACCAGAACTTAGCACCGTAGGACTCATCTGAGTTCTGACAGAGTCCTACACCAGGAGATCCAGTTTCTCCCAACCTAAAGGTGCCGAACATAAAGCAGCTGCATCTTTCCAGACAAGGTGTTCTCAGTAAGTTGTAACAGAGAAGATGGCCAGCATTTGAATGTTGCTACTATCCTATGGCATATTTAAAGTTAGAGACATATGTGATGGTCGCCACGCTTTACTGGAAAATATTTTTTTTTTATTTTGGTGTGTCGCAAACATACAAAACATACTTTGCCAACATCTCTGCCCTAAAACTCCACGATCCAACTCAACAAAAAAGACAAAAGTTCAGGAGCAAAGAGTTGTGAATGCATCATGATTCAATATATCACTGCAAAAAAAACCTCTGTGAACTTTGTTATCAATTTCCAAACCCATCAACAATTTTAATAGTTTTATTTGGGGATATTTTTTACTAAACATACAGCAGTTACCTAGTTAAATTAAACAGCTACAAGAGACTATCCATTAACTTCATGTAGGCCACTAAACAGACACCATTAAAAATTCTTAGCTGTTTCTAACCTTATCCGAAGTCAAACTTGTGACCTTGAAGCGCGGCAGTATAGTCCCATTACCAGTACCTGTAAACTAGCCAGTTCCCTAGGTGGGACTCTCTGTTTGTTTCTCTTTTTGTCCTTGAATTTCCCTTTTGTGTGTGCATTGTCCTGGTGACATTGAAGGGTAATTTTAATTGGTTCAGCCAACAGAAGCTACACCTAATGTCCCTTTTGAATGGTTGCTCTCACTGAGCCTAGCTATGAAAAAACACATGGAGAGAAACCTACTGAAGCCTTTGATGATGGAAGTGGTGGGAGGATTCAACATCTCTTTGCTTCTCCCCAGACCTCCAGGTGATATGTTCCTTTTTGATCTCAGTCAGAGTCCGCTGGGCTGTTGCCATGAAGAAAGCAAAAGAACACCTGCTTTCAGCTGCTGATGTATTTCCCTTTGTTTTGCTCTTTAGCTGAGCTCTCCAGCACCAGAGGGGAATGTTTGACTCACGCTAGTGTGACTTTGCGTTTCACACAGCATGGTCCATTTGGTTGCTGTAGCTTTGCTTGAAGGAGGTCATGGGGAAGAATTAAGCTCCCTCCTTCAGAGACATGCAAAAGCCCTCCTGTTCAGACAGGCTTAGCCAAAGGGACAAGAGACTGTCTCTCTCCTTCTGTGCAACTGCAAGTGTGGAGGTAGCCTGCAAGAGTATCAATAGCAGGACACTACTCTGTTGACCTTCACAAACCTCTTGGTCCTGAAACACCTAATAAAATGCCCAGATGAATGGGCTTTTCAACTAAAAAAGACAGTATTTCCCCTCCTCTCCGCAGACACACACACGTATTTCATCCTGGCAAATCACAGGCTCTCTGGTTCAGTGGAGGGCCCAGCTGCACCAAGTGCAGAGAACTGATAAAGGCAGGCCAAGATGCAGGTATTGTACAGGACTCACAGCTTGGTTGCATCCACTGTCAGGTGGGTACAGAGCCAAATGGCAGGCTTTCCCCCAGGTTGGACAGGGCATGCTAGCTAGGGCACAGCGCTGCCTGCAGAGTGACACTGCTTCTAGGCTGGATGTGCCTTGCACCTGGATGACATGGTGTGAGTGAAATGACTTTGGGTCTGCTCTTACCTACCCATGAGGCCCTCTCCTAAGAAACCCAGACACCAAAAGACCATGTGGATACCCCACCATTGGAAGCATTTAAGGCCAAGTTGGATGGGGCTTTGAGCAACCTGATCTAGAGAAAGGTGTCCCTGCCTGTGGCAAGGAGTTTGGACTAGATGATCTTTAAAGGTCCCTTCCAACACAAACTGTTCTGTGATTCTATGATTCTGTGAATGAGTCACACTTCCACAACTGGGGAAGGACTACAAGAATTAGACAAACAGATAACAAGAGAATCTGGAAGAAGACAGAGTTTGTAATTGAACCAGGAGAAAAAAGTAACTAGGATGAGATGAAATGCATTTCAAATATCTGGGCTCATTAAGAGCAGGTACTCAGTGGAGAGTGTGGCCAGAGCAACTGCATACTTCCAGATACAAGGAGACTCTCAACTGAGCAAAACTGGAAGTACCTGAAATAGTTATGGCTGAGAGAGACTGAAAGAAAATATTTGGGAATTGACCCAAACTGAGGGGTTGGTACAAATGGATTTATTGGCTGGGAAAAAAACTCCACACCTAAATCCTTCATGGAACTAGCAACACAGCCTAATATGATCTATAATTTTTTTAAATGAATCCAAAGGGAGACACAAAGCTCATACCCAGTTTTTTTTTGTGTGCTGTGTGCTATGGCAAGGTGGGAACAAGCGTCTGAGGCATTTGACTTGTCACAAATGCCACAGTTATCAGACCAAGTCAAAGAAAGTTTATGGTTAAAATAACGGAAGACAATGAAACATAGATTTGCTCACATTCCTATGAGAAATCTCCATTTACTCCAGCATATTGTTTTAACTTTGCAGAGACAGCCCTAAAAGCAGCCCAGCTACGCAGGTGGCTCCCAGACCTGTTTCTGCCAGGGTTGATGTGCCAGGCAGAGCCAGTCCCAACCAACCACGCCGATGTCCGCAGCCTGCTGAGCAGTTTGGCTGCAGACGTTTCACTACTATCTCTACCATACCCATTTCAATATTTTGGTTGAAAACAGTGTTTGGGTAAGGAAGCTCTGCTGGAAAGGGTGATGGGGTCAGGTACTGATCCTCACCTGACATCACAGAAAAGACCCAGGAATGGGGGTCTCTGCATAAAACCCCAGTAGAGATGCTGAGCTTTCAGGTCCCTCTGGGACCTTCCACATGGCCCCCGTGTCCCCCCAGGTCCACCCTCATCCCGATGCAGAAACCCCACAGGGAGCTTTAGGCACCCTGACAGCCCCCAGTGCTTCGCTTGCTGGAGAAGGAGCAACACAGAGGCCCTGTGGAGATGGACGTCCCGGAATTCAGCCCCTCTGCCAGGCCCACCCCTGCCACAAGGCAAAGCCCAGCACACAGGCAGCGAGCAGAGCTGGGACAGGGACCAAGGCCCACCATGGTCGCCACCTCCTCCACCACAGGCCCCATGAGCCTGGCACAGCTGGTGTCATGTTTTGTGATGACCACCTGCCATTTGCCCCCCTGCCATTTTATCCCCCACTGGCTGGCACAGCTGGCTGTCAGCTGGGTGCAACACTTGTGAGGCAGGTTTCCTCCTGCCGGTGGGTGAGGTACAAACACAGTAAGCCTGTGGCCAAAACAGCACCAGCTGCCTTCTCCCTGCTATGAGCCTGGCAAGCGGAGCACAAATTTAGTCTTGGGCAAGTCAGCCTGGGGTTCTTCATCAGTTGCCTCCTGCTACGTGCTCATGGGATGCTGCTCCCCACCTGCCCCAGACCTGCCATTCCCAATTCCCTCCATGTCCCTCCATGTTCCCTTATATCCCCCCACATTCTTCCACATCCCTCCAAGTGCCTCCATGTCCCTCCATGTTCCTAGGTTGCTGCACCCTGGGAAAAACAGGGAGCATTAAATCAACTGTTCTGCTGGGACAGGTACAAAATGTGCTTCTTTTATCTTCTCCTTTCTGCAAGGATCAGGAAGAAATGCCAGGAACAGCCAGTGCCACTTAAAGGCAGGCTGTCCCCTAGCCCCTGCAGGTGGGGTACGCTCCCTTCCTGACATCTTTCTTGAGCTCAGCCGCATCGACTCCCCTGCAGGATCATTCCTTACAGATGCTGGCACTGAGACCTGTTCCCATTCTGGGTCTTTAAGTACTAATAATGGTGTGTACATGTACGTGCACCCCAGTAATGACAAGGAGCTGGAAGGCGGAGCGCAGAACACGCTGATGTGAAGTGGTAGCAGGCTGGGAAAGAGAGTGAAGGAGAGCATAAGTTTAAACTACAGCCTGTCAGCTCACATGAGACATGGCTCCAACTGTTAAAATCAGACATAAAATAACTGATTTAGGAAGAAATAACCAAACAGATAAGTATGCAGTGAGGACAGACTGATTAGGCGGAGCAGCTTCACTGTGATGTCCGGAGTCCAAGGAGAGAAATCAGATGCAAGAGTTGCACTGCACAGTGTATCCCATGTGGAGTCAGTTAAGTAGTCATCGTGGTACTCCAGCCTCCTTGTGACTGTCCTCTTAAAGCAGTAGACAAACTGGAAGTGAACCAACAAGGGAGGCAAAAAATCTGCAGAAAAGGAAAAGGGGCGCAGGGGTGGTCCCAGAGGGGTCTGAGCCTCCGGGCTGCAAATGAAGCACTTCGAAAATGGTTGCCCACAGAGGCATGTCCTGCTGTTCTCTGTCGATTAGCTGGTAAAGCTAGTTACAGCAGGGACGGTGGGGATCAAGTGTGCAAGGGAAAGGAAAGGCCCTTAATTACTCAACAGGATTACCAAGAAAGAGTTCTGCGGCTAAACCCTGCTACAAGGCACACACTGGGGCTTCTGCTTCCTTCTCCTGGCCACTGCTTCAGTTCCCGTCTTGTGCAATTCCACCAGCTTTGCCAGCCCTGTGGTGGCTGGGAAAAGGCACAGTGGGCCTGGGAACTGCAGCAGACAGGAGGCAATGTGAAGAGTAAACGGAGAGACCGAAAGCAGCCATATTTCTAAAATCCAGAGCTATTCCCTCGAGGCCTCTTAGGGGTGGGATTTTTTTTTTTTTTTGCTGCAAACTGAAGATGCTGTTTGTCAGTTGAAAGATGGTGCAGGCCAGGGACCATGCTCAGCCAATACCCCCACCTTCCTGCTGGTGCACAAGGAGGAAAGGCAACTCTAACTCTTCAGGTAGTTCTTGCTGAAGACACAGCTGGCTTCAGTGTCACCCACCCCGCTCATAGAAGGTGTAGGAGCTCTTGACTAGGCTGATACGACACTGTGAAACAAGGAACCTTTCTGTTAGCTACCAAGGTACTGAAGAGATACTGTACCGTACCTCTCTCCTCCTACCCAGTTCCCCTCCATTTTTGTACTAGCACTTACAGGGAAGAAATTACCTTGTGTAACCTAGATTTGCACTCTGAATAACAAGTGGAGCATTTCAGGGAGGAAAGAACAGAGCAGAAAGAGCTCCTGAGATGCTCAGGAATTGGAAAATCAGAAGTGCACAGTTTCTGGGAGCACCATAGCATGAACAGGACTACCCAGAGAGCTCAGCAGCCACCCGCTGTCTCTAAGAGCTGCCTGCACACTGTACGGCCCTGTGAGGGACTGATAAACATGAGTCTTTTCAACACTGTGGCTCTGCTACTTTCCAGACAGTGGCTGGAGGAGTCCTCTCAACCCAGATCTAAGTCCACACAAACGCCAAAGCCAGCTCTGATTTCAGACTGGGAGGAGTGCTGCACCTCACCTGGTCTCCTCAGCCTGCTTGTCTTCAAAACCAGATCCAAGCCCTGGAAGAAGTGGCAAGCATCAGCAGTATGAGGGATGTGGGCTCAGGGGAGGACTCCCAAGGCTCCTTCCTAGGGAGCCTGCTCCTTTCGGTGTTTCACTGCTCAGCTGAGGCTGCTTAAGTGACTCTGGTGGTAGAGGGCCTCTCCCTGCACCATTAACGCCCTCCCTGTGCCAAGTGCATTCAGACTGCAGACCTTATCGCAAGGCTTGAGAAGTTACCATCAACGCCACAGCTTAAGTACTGCAACAGGGAAGATGGATCCTCCTACGCCAGGCAGCCCAGGACCCCAGGGACACAGTTGGGAGACAGACCTGTCCCCCTGCCCAAAAGCCTGTATTATCCCCACCCTTTGCCCTGTTGGTACATGCACTACCCAGACTATCCTAACTGCAGCATAAACATCCTTTTAATCATATTTGGGGATTTTTTTCACCTGCACATCATCATTTTCTGCTGAGGCATTTGAACTCTCCTGCCCAATCCCCAGGGAAGTGCAGAATGAAAGGGGGCAGAAGACAGAGAAGACATGAGGGAAGCCTAAACTCCCCTCGTGTAAAAATGGAGGGATAGATAAAGCATCTTGATATTGATAGGGAAGAGAATGAAAGGAAGAGAGAGAGGATGGAGATGAGCATCTGAAGCTGCCAGATGAGCAGAAACAAAGAGGCACTGGGTGTGGGATGCGAGAAGCATGGAGCGAAAGTGGCTTTGGTGAGGGCAGATGGCAGGAGCCCTGAGAGCAGCGAGGAGCAGGCAGGTGGTGTACAAGCAGCTTGGGTGAGGAAAGCACTCCTGGTGTGGGCAACCAGCTAGGTCTGCAACGAAGCATGAAGCACACAGGCTTGTCCAAGACACATGGGCAAATATTAGCGTTTTGCAGTTGAGCTCGATGGGGACTGAGTCAGATCTTCCTCGTATCTTTGCAGGAGTTTTCAGCTATCCTTTTGGCTGGTGTGTAGTAGTGTGGGGGGCTTTTGCTTGATTGCTTTAAACTAGAAGCAGCTTCTGGCAGTACAGATAGCAGAAATGCAATGTCCTACATGGAGGGCAGGAATTTTTGGGGACAGATGGAGGCACTTAAAAGTCCTACAGGTGGCAACTGGAGCATGCTGTTGGGCTGAGATGGGAAGAGGGAAAACGCTTTGGTGCTGTGCTGCACCCTGGGGCAAATAAACAAGAGGATAAGGTGAGGAAAGGTCTAGAAATGGCTTCCTCCAGTAAGACAGCAACTCTTTAAGCTAGGGCCTTCTGACAGGGTGATGCTGGCCTCAAGCTGTCCTTGCTTTTCTACAGCAATATTGGAAGAAGTATTGCACAACCTTCTCCCCAGGCCTTGCTCCCCACCCTGGCCTCTCTAAGCCGCCGGCGTGGCACGCTGCCGGGGCGGCAGCTAGCCCAGCCCGTGAGCCCGGTAGCACGCAGCACGGCACTTTGCAGTCAGACAAGCCCTAACAAGATAGTAAGCTGCTTTCGCTTTGCAAATTACGTGTGGCATTTCCTGTAAACACGATCAACATCACCTACAGCCTGAGAGCAGGGAAACACAGTGACATTATAAAATGTCTTCTGAAAGGGCAGGCCGCCTCATTTTTTCCATCATTTCCCAGTTTCCATGCTTGAGAGAGCTAGAAATTGGGGCAGGGAGTGGAGTGTGGGGGAATCCAATGTTGCTTGAGAGGAGGGCAACCTTAGCAGAACCTCAGCATGTAACTTTCCAAAGCTGTCCAAAACCTTGGTGTGGAGCAGTTCTTTGCTTAGAAAACCTTGGGCAAGAAAAGATGAGGAGTGCTCTGACTGCTTATCAATTTCCCATCCAACTTCTGTACTCACTGCGCCCGAGGAAAAAATGCTTGTGGTCTAATGTCAGGATAGAGAGCAAACCTGAAGACGACATAAGTAAACAGAGCTACAGTCTAAACAAAATCTAACCGATCTCACATGCTTAAAAGTTTATGATTCAGGCTTCCCAAAATTGTGACATTGGATTAAAGAGTGACTTAAGCATTGTGCTTTGAAGAGGACAAGAAAACAGGCAAACAAAGAAACCTCAGCCTATCTGGAGGTCTATTTGTCTTCTGATATCTCTGTCTTCAGGTTCACCGGCAGGGGCTTAACCATGTCCCTGTGACCATGAGACCTAGAAACAGCATGAAAATTGACGGCTCGGATTCTCATGTGACTGCAAACATCCAGGCCTTTAGAAAGCAACAAATATCACAAGATTCAGGATTCATCACAAGAACAAGGAACCGTCACCAAATTTGCCACTAACACAAAGCAAAGCAGACTGACAGTGTCACCTTACACTGGCATACACTAATGAATTGCTGTAAGAACTGGCTTCAAGGACTTTTTGAAGTCAAGCTTATTTTTCTCTTGTTTGTCTTATGCTGGCATTTGCCTACACCTCAGTCAGGACGAGGGGGGGTCACCTTGCCAGGAGCTTTATAAAGACCCTGTTTTATCCTCAGGGGCTCACAATCCAGTGTGTGATGGGGTCTGGTGAAAGACACTGACAGGACTAAAGCAATGAGCTGAGAAGATCTGTAAGGACTGGACCTAAATTATTGCTCCAGAGTAGACAGAGAAGAAGACAAAATAATAATTTACATGATGCACTATCACAAAAATGCAAAAGAAAGTTAAATACACAGACAGCTAATGCAACCTGGCAAGTTCCATAGCTTTACTGGCGCTGTGCCAGAGGGATTGGTGCCATCTGGCCACAGCCGTGCCGGAGGCTTCGATTAGATGAGGAGCAGTGATTGATGAATGAGAGCGCACAGATGCAGGGCAGGTGGAAGGGGCGAGTGGAGGGGAGACGGTGCAAGACAGAGCCAGTCAGGTGGCAGCACGTTTGGACATGTGCAACCATTACAGTGAAATCTCCAAGGCTTAACTTTATGGCAAATTTTCGAGCTCACTTCCACCAAGTTCTGTCCTTTTCCAAGAATGATAAAACTCCTCTTTTTGCTGCCGACAAGGGCTTCATGTCACAAGGGAGTGTAGTCTCTTATGAGAGTCCCAGTACTCTTTTTTTAGATCAGAGGAATTTGAGGCTATCCCAGGGAAAATTTCTCATACTCTCTCTGCTCCTGCAGATTAACCTGGAAAAGAGGGAGAGACCTGTAGAAAGGAAAACTAGTTAGCCTGTATTTCTAAGCCTCCAAGAACCTGAATCTATTTTGTCTCAGCAGGATCAAAATAGCTATAACTAGGCAGGTTGGATTTTCAGCCCAAACCTCCCCCTTCCCCTCTCTGCTCCCACACACAGAGTTTTGTGTGGGATGTTTCTTTGCTGTTCTCAGTGTCATCTGAAACCATTACCCCAAGTTACATATTGACCCACGGTGTTATGCCCAGTGAGCAGGAAAACTGGCAAACGGGCAGGCATTGTACATGGCCTGCCTGATACACCTTCTCAGCATCGTCAGCAGCTCTCTCAAACTCTCATGGAGAACTTTGCAAAGCATTTTGCCTCCTAGCCGCAAAGCCTCCAGGGGGAGGGTGGCAAAGCAGGGAGCTGGACCATAGTAAAAGCATAGTATCATCCAGCTAGTGAAGCAGAGAAGGGTTCCTCTGTCTTCTTCTGACAATGGTGAGGATGACCCAGCTACCCCAACCTGCATGAAGAAGTTTGCTCAGAGGGTACCAAGACAAGCAGAGCTCTCCTTAAGGACAGAGTTTCAAAGAGCCCATAATAAAACTCAGAGAACTTTTGTGTCACCTCCAATTTCAGTGGAGGATGTCAGGATGCAGAGAAGGCTGACTGCTCCCTAGGTGCCAGGGAGCTGAGTGCAAGGGTGACTCCAGCATTGGCCATGCCCTCGATGACAGGCACCACCCTGAAGGATACAAACATGGTGGACAGATCTGGGGGGTTACGGAGGTCCATTGACAGCCCCCATCAGAGCGAGGGGTGAAGCAGGGCAAGGGTCCATCCAGGGGGTCCAGTCATGAGCTGAAGAAGACAAGGCTGGGGACAGGGCTGGATACAAGCTACCTACAGCACAGACCTCAGGGCCAACCAAAAGACAGGGCTGGAGACAGACACATCTAAATCATAGGTCAGGCAGGGGCTGACAGCACCAGTCTTAGCTGAAATGAATCTCCTGACCCATTGCCAGGGTGTTGGGGAGGCCTCAGGTGAGACTGATCAGAGCCATTAAGGATTGTTAGTGCCCTCAGGGCTCTGACAGATGAAAACACAATGGAAGAGGGGTCTGTCTTCTTCAAAACCAAGTCCTTTCCCTCTCCTTAGCTTACTTCTTGGAGGGCACCTGATACAAAGTCTTCCTATGGAAGTATCAGCTCCTTAACCCGTGCCTGCAGGCTTTCCTGCATGGGACATGTCTGGAGGGTGGTCCTTCGTGCAAAGTCTGCTTTCATACCAGAGAAATCTTGCTCATGTAGCTGACGTATATTTCTCAGAATCAGTTCCTTACAGTGCATAATACGCCCCTTAAAAACAACGTTAATGGAGGTGCAGAGTCCAAAGTTAGGAAATGCTGTGATTAAGGCTACCTGTGCAGCCTTACTTCATCATCCTTGTGTGTCTGCATTGGGAAATAATCTCTAATTGACTGCTTCACAAAGTCTTACCTCACTCAGCGCACAAGATGGGCAGCATGCTGCTGTTGAGCCTTTGGCCTATTCTGTACCCACTGACATATGGCTGCAGGCTTTGCGTGCTGCAGGCTGCTTCAGCCCTGCTTGGAAAATGTTTATTTCACAGCTTTTTCTAAACTCCTCATCATTAATGTATCAGGGCATTTGCAACACGGGTTCCTCCAGCTTCACAATATCCATTTAAAGGTGGAAAAGTGAGGCAAGAGAGAAAATGAATGAATTTACTGGTTTTGGTACTGAAACAGAGAGTGTGAAACTCTCAGAGCCCGAGTCTTCCCAGCACTCAGTATTATACAGCGTTCAGTATCTTTAAGGACAGAAGCCACTGAGTTCAGCTGAATCAAAAAACCCATGGCCTGTCTGCAAGTCAAATCCCAATGCTTCCACTGGTAGCCAAACCGAAGGAACAGCTGATTACTGCTTGGTTTCAGCCACTTTTTTACTATCATAGCAAGAGGTTTGCAGAACAGGCTGCAACAGAGATCAACCACTGAAACATCATCTCAGACAAAAGATGTTTGAGATTCAGACTGGTTCCTTCAAGGGAAATAATGCATGTAGATGTACTTTAAGATACACTGTAAGATATAGTGCAAGATACACTTACATGTATTTTATGCATCCCTGGTACCAATTTATACATAACCAAACCCATGAAATTAGCCAGCACTTTTCAGGAGGCTACTGTTGGCTGTGTTCAAGAGTGGTATCTTCTCAAGGCAGTACGTGCTTTTCTGTATTCTCTCTGCAGGTTTGACATCCTGGAGTTGGGAAGAAGAGTAAGAGGTCAGCAAGTATTTTTGTTCCAATCCCAGCTTCTTCTCCCTCTTAGCTCCCTTGCTGTTTTCTCCTGTGACTTTGCAGCTGAAGTCTTCGTCATTCCAGCCAGCCTTTCCCTGGCCAGATCTATCAACCTTGCAGGTGACCGCACTCAGTCTCTCTAGCATCTAAGGTCTAACAAGCTCAGACAGCTGAGGACTAGCTGCTCCATTCACCAGGCAAAACATAATCCCCACCAGGTCCCCTCAGCTGCTCTGCCAAGCACCAGCCTGCTGCCCCATGCCCAAGCTCTTCCTTCATCCAGCTCAGACCTGGCACCTAGTTCCTGGTTCCTGCACCTTGTCCCAGTTTCTGCCTCCCAGCACAGAGTCCCTAGCATCCTGATATTTAAGTCTAGCCTCTGATTATGTTCTCCTTTTGACTCTTCAGCTTCTGTTTAGCCTTGTCTCCTCCAGGAGATAAGCCAACATTTCTGTAACCACAGGGCCATGCCAACCATGCGCTGTTGAAGATCCTACAACACCAGAGTCAAAATCACTGCTTCCTTGGGCAACTGCCTCTCTGCACTCTGCAGACTTGGTCCTCACCTCTCCTCAGCCTTTTCTCTCAAAGACTTGGGGAAAACCTCAGCTGTCTCCCAGTGATCCCATCTCTGCCTCTTTGCCTAGACATCTCCTCCATCCTTTCTCTGAGTCAGACCAGCCTTTCTGCCTTCCCTCCCCAAACTCTGCTTCCTAATCTCCATACCCTTTCCTCCCCTGCTCATGTTCCCCCATCTAATCTCCCCTGCTTTCTCCCAGGCCTCACTCTGCTCTCTTTACAGCTCTCACCATCTTCTTGTCCAGCTTCTCCTTTTCATCCCTCTGGCCTCCTCTTTATGTGCAATTCATGAGAAGGTTCATAATTTGAGTGGGTTTTCAACAGGAGGAGGGAAAAACACACCCCCTGACACAGATGTACATTCATTTATGATGTTACATACCACCCAGGCAATGACGTGATGTGTTGACAGTGTCTTTGAAATCATTCTCACACATTTCTGAAAAACTGGACACACGTATGAGATAAGGCAGCAAAACTCAGCCAAACTGTTTACCACAAACTGAGTGCTCTTCCCTTTACTCAGATATCCTTTTAGCTCAGGAAGGAAATACCATGTCTGTATGTGCAGAGGACAGGCTACAGGCAGGTGTTTTGTGGTTTTTGTTGTTAACAAGAGCAGGTAGATTTGCATTAAGGGCAGACAGGTAAACTGAGCAGACAGATCAGGTACAACCACATCAGGTGATGTAGAAATGCCCCTCTTTTTCCCCCACTTCATTAACACTGAGCCATTTAAATGGAAATTTGACTAAAAAAATGTAGAAATATCAACAGTTCTCCTTTGTCTCAGTAGTATGAAGACAGAACATACAACCAGCTCCCACCCTCTCTAAAATGAGGGTGACCAGAGGTGAATGACTGAATAGCTGAAGAAGTTTCTTCACTGATCGTTATCAATCAGGCCAGCATCATTCGGCACAGCTAATTCCACCCACCACGGGTTTGTTTTGAAAGCAAGATGATGCCATTCCTTGTTGTGGATGCACTGTTTAGGCATGTTACAGCATTGCCTAAGCTCAGCAGG
>NW_009649936.1:4593373-4630632 GCF_000708025.1 Charadrius vociferus
CAGCAGGAAAGAGAATAACATTGCTAAGGGCAGGTGATATAATTTCTGACTGAGAGCAAGTACATGTCTTTCCCAGCACCTGTGGGGAGTAGAAACACTGACAATAAGTAAGCAAAAGGGAAAAGAGGAGTCTCATGGTGGTCCTGATTCAACAGTTTCCATGCACATGCCCAATCTCAAGTTCATGAGTAGCCCTTGATTAAAGGTTAGTTCATGAGTAGCCCCCTTTGGCTAAGGCCAGGCATATGAATGCCTCACTGAATCATGGCCATAATAATGGGTAAATACAAGATGGAAACCCTGTCCTAAAGCTCACCAGGCTCCCAAACAAGGATCCACCTGTCTGCTACAGAGATGGGAATAGGAAGGAGCAGACCAACTGGCAAACAGTGATATCTGTCATTTATTTTTGTACAGTGCCTACAGTGCCCCAGTCTGTAAAAGAATATAATATGTGTTCAATGTGTGAGAGAGACAAAATTCTGTAAGGCAAGCAACATTTTTTTTCCCAGATGAAACATAGCTATTGGGTAAAGACTTGATCATCTGCTTCTTCAAAGAACGCCATGCAACTGAATGGCGACCAGTCACCCAGATTTTGTTTTTCACACCACACCATGGAAGGGAGGAAGACAGAGAGTTAGTCCTGTAAGTATCACAGGGTGGAATTCATCTGATGACCCAGAGCTTTTCCAAAACAACAGTAGATGAGAAGTCACTAAAAAAAGGAGAGGGGAGAGAGAGGAGGAGGAAATTCCTATTTCCTTTGAAAGCATCCATGTTTGGGAACAAATAGGAAGCAAACACCTAAAACGGACATTTACACCTGACTTAGCTGCTTATGGAAAACAGAGAGAAGCAGCCATTTCTGGGACACAGTTTGTCTCACCCTCCTGTACATGTCTAAAAAAGATCAGATGACTTACACCATGGGAACTCCTGCTTCTCCTCACTGGTGCAAAGAGATCTGCATGCAGGCGCTTGCAGCTGGACACGATGCACCCCATCTGCAGTGTCCCCAAATACCTGCTAAAGACTGAGTCACATTTGTGTGGTTAAAAAGAGATCATACAGTGACAATTGTCTTCAGAGTCATCTTTTGCTGCATCCAGGCTTTCCTTGGAAAAAATCTGGTGACATAGATGACAGACCTGTGTCTCCTTGCTTTGGGAGGCTGGGCAGAGTCACAGGCTCAGCTGGGAAAGGACGGAGCCTCAATGGCAACGGTAACACAAATCCCCTCCTTCCGAAAGGAACGGAAAAAAACCCTTCACGCTTCAGAATTTGCTAACTGAGACTTCTAGCAGTCATTTAAGGGAATCCCTCCCATGCTGCTCAATAACCTTTAAGGCAGAAAGCAATGGCTGGCTGAGCTTTCTGACATGCACCCATACGTCACTGAGAGAAAGCAGCGTGATTCACGAGCGCAGTGAAACCCCGGCGCTTCGGGAACTCCTTTCACTGCATCCTCTCGAGGAGCTGGGGGAGGGCAGGACAAAGCCAGCGTGAAGGGGAGCCAGCTGCACAACACAGCCCGTAAGAAAGAGGAGAGGGAACCTTTCACATCTTAGTGCTTTCGAACGTGACACTCTTGGCTCTCCCTCCCCCTGCCCTAGTTCCTTGGGTCTTCTTTCCCTGGATCGGAATGCGGGACAGCACCAAGAAGGCAGGAAGCAGGGCATGGCAGCTGAAACCTCCGTGCTGCTCAAAAGGAAACGCGCTTCAGACAGTGACCATCAAGCCATTTCCCTCACCTTATGATGTTGGCTCCTTAAGAGGGCAGGCGGTGTGGATGTGAGGCTGGGGTCCAGCTGAGGAGCCCTCTCCCAGGGCCTTGGGAAGCACCCTTAGGGCTCAGTCCTCCACAAAGGAGGAAGGTCTTGTTGAACTGATCAGACCTGGCTCCACACCAGGCCAGGTGTTGGTTGGTTCCATGCAGAGACTTTCAGGTGTCTGGACTCAACATTTCCCAGCACCTGTATTGCCCAGGACTTCCCCTCCCCTATCTACTGTATCCTGGCCTTCATTCATTTGATAATGTTTTTTGTACACCTTAGCTGAATACCTCTGGTGAACAGAGTTCTCACTGGCCAAGCAAGCATCATACCGTTCAACCTTGGCAAATTCCAGCCTGCATTGCAGTACCATTTCTTCTTTCCTTTGGGTTTTCTAATGAAACGTAACAGGTAGCTGTTATATCAAGGCATGTGGCCACGTGGAGAGCACACCAAGATTTTCATATGTACACAAACTACACAAACTACCAGCCTGAAAGCCCCAGTGGTGATATGATTTACTTCAACTCACTGCAGAGACTGGCAAAAACTGAGGGACCAGATGTTCAAAGGGAGACCAAGCCTCAGTTGTATCAAGGATTTCCAGAAACTCATCCCATCTCAGCACTGAAAAATAGGAAGTGGGTTCTCTAAAGCATTTTGCCTGCTTGCAGATGTTACCTCTTCGACCACAGACACAATACTCTGAAGACCTGGCCCAGCTCTTGACACCTAAGTATGGTTTGAGCTCTACTGAAGGCCTCTGGTTCCTGAGGTGTCTTTGTCTGTGCTCAGGAGAATCCTCAACATTTTCTGGCTTAAAATACATTTAGCATGGAGGCACGCCTGTATGGACAAGCGGCTGTTGCTTGGACCCACTGCTCAGAGATACGCTGTCTCCAAGGCGTACAAAGGCAGCAGGTACATAGCAAGAGGACACTGCTATTCATGGGCACAGGACAGTAAGATTTCCTGCCTTTGGGAAGTGTACAAACTGTGTATAAGCCTTGATCTACAGCAAGGATGGCTTTTAAAAGAAAGATAACCTTTCTAGTTTATCTGGGGCTTGTGTTTATGTGTTGCTGTTGTTCTTGTTGCTATAACAAAAAAGAGCTCTCGGTCTTCTAATGTGTGCTGTCCTTGATGAGGCTTTTGGCAGAAAAATCCTGTGAAGTGTGAGCTCCACAAACCTCAAACCTTTCTATTTATTTTAATAGCAAGGAGGTTACCACAATTAGTTGTCCGTGTTTCAGTCTCCTTTATGATGTTGCTGTGTCTTCTTTCTAACAGGAGCAACTATTGCAAACTCTTTTTTTGAATAAAAGAATCAACATCGAGCATTTTGGAAGCAGCATATTGTATCACCTCTAGGCAGTCTCAAACCCTCCCACCTGTCAGATTTGTTTTCTTGTAGGCCTGTGTAACACACACTGCAACCTTGAGCCCAGTACTTCTGCTGATGACGCCAGTCTGTGTCACAGGCCTAAATTATCAGGTGTTTGGCACCAAGTATTCAAAGGGTATCCTTGAAAAATAAATTGTAAGTTTGCAGAACTTAACTAACACAAACAGTTTGTAATCAAAAAAGGGTGGGAAAAGGGTGTATAAAGAAAGCTAAAAGTTTCACTTATTCATTGATCATTTTCAGTATTTCTGCAGGATTATTCAGTACTTAGAGCATAAGACTTCCTATTTACCTTTTAAATGTGTAAACAACCATTTTTTTCCCTAACCTGATAACAAACAAAAAAAAATAGAGGAAAGGGTTCAGATCACATTGTGTTTCCAATTTTTCTGCAATGCTGTAAGCCAGAGGAATTGCTGGATGCTGAACATCAATACTCCATTTGTCCCAGATAAAACATTTTTTGGGGGGGCACCGGTAAAACAAGCAAAGGAAGTGAAGAACTGGTTTCCTGGGATGCTTAAGGAGCGGGCATGCTCCCTTATCTAATAGCTCAGCGGTCGGATCATTCATCAGGGATGCAGGAGATCTGATATTTTCCCTTTCTCCATGCACAGGAGTCTGACCCCCCACCTTGTGTTCTTTAGATGACTGTCCTGAATGCATGAGATGACACTCAGGAGCAAAGGGAGCAAGAAGGGTAGAGCTCAGTTTCTCCTGCTGACAACGTGTCACTTTGCATGACCACTTAAAACCTCCACTTAATCAGAGATGAGCGTTCCCGTCCCATCTACCATGCGCGGCTCTCCGTCACAGGGCTAGAATTTTATCCCTGCACCTCCAAACAGGGAAGTGCGCCATGCAGAGTGGAAGCCCCAGTTCAAGTCTGTTCTGCCCCCAGTTCAGCCTCCAGACTTTCAGCAGTCAGGAGCTGCAAAACTATGAGGTTTTTACTCAGACTGCATGAGCTCAACTCAGACCCGATCCGTGCAGTTGGGCCTGACTTTGAGGACATAAATGCATGGTTTAGTACAGAAGTTTTGCCCTAATACCTCATTGTGTTGACATGGCTCCACCTTTCCCAAACCTGGGGTTCCCCCAGAGACTTCCCACACAGCACTGCAATATACTGTGTACGCACACCCCCCATCTGCTGCCAAGTTGGCTTCCTGGAGATATAAATGAGAGCTCTGAAATGACCACATTTTTTAATAGCTAAAAGAAAAGACAATTCTCATGCCTTGTTTCCAACATTAGCCCATCACAGGTAAATCGGCGCAGAAGAATGAAGAACAAGACCAAACCTAGCCACTTTTAAGGAGCTTCCATAAGAAGATTGGTCAACTAACTTGAAAAGGGAAAACTGATTGTGCAGCACCTTTGTGCATCCAGGTCCTGGTGCAGAAGGACATAGCTGTTCTTGGCACTTTCATTTCGTTATCCTTCCAGCCTAGCCAGTGCGACCGAGGCATATTTCCCTCTCGTATCGAGTTCTCTAGCCAACACGCTAGACTGAAATAGTTTAAGTAAATCATATGTGTGCACCTAAGTCTGGGATGCTTAGCAGAACAAACTGAGAATCTCAACTTTTGAGGCTTCCCATGCACATCCAGTGAAACCCAGCACTGTACCCTGTGCTCTTGGATGATGCATCGGTTGTTGGCTTTCAAGCCAGTTCCACTGAATGTTTGTGTTTTTATGGTAAGTGTGTAAATATCCAAGTAGCTGGTAACAACATATACTTTGAAAAGCAGCAGAATGTTATCTGGGCTTGTTGGGAAAGCTTTCCAAATGTTACTAGTCTTCATGCAGTCGGAAGAGGCAGAAACTCTGTGTTTTGAAGCCAAATTAGTCTGCTTGTTGCTAACAAGCTATCAAATTATCCAGAGTAGGCTTCGTGCACAACTGTACTATAATTGCTATCTCACATGCACTGTGATTTACAACAGATCCTAAGAAACAAGATAAAAGCCACTGGTGAGTCAAAGCCAAGTGTCTCTCTGCACCATCTGTTCTGCGAACTGAAATTTTTACCTGGCTTGAGAAAAACCCACAAACAGAGAAGAAGATGGAAAAAAATGCCAGCAGTGTAATCTGAATAAATCTGAAAACCCCCGAACACTGCAAGCTCTCTATGAAAATGCAGTGGGAGTTGCTGTTATCTCTTTGTCCTTTCTGTAGGGCTGCGCTAGAGCCAGAGAGCTTTATCTGAGCATCTGAGCTGTGGCTGGGAGAGCACGGCCCTCTGTGGTGCTGACTAAGACACAGGTTCAGTAAAAAGGAATGATGTGACCTTTTCTGTGCTAAAGCTACAACAAACATGGGTCAGAAGCCGGTGAAGAAGCCGTCAGGACCACGCTAGACCATTTAAAGTGGTCCGCTGATACATACCTTAAGTATATTACATAGCTGAAAATTTTTGCCCACTGAAGAATTTCAAGTGACCACACCCAGGAATGTCTTAATACTGTTGTAATTAGGGGTGGGACAACCGGTTCAGATAAAATAAAGAACAACCTGAAACTACACCCAAAACTGAAATGATCTTCTCTCATCCTGTTCAGAGTTGTTTCACCTTTTTTCTCCTCTACATACCTTTCCAGTTTTGAACAATCAGCAGAAATGCTGATTATAACATAGCATGCTTGTCTCATTTCAGTAGCTGAAACCAGCATATACAGCAAATCTCAGAAAAACTCAAGACTCTAAATCATCAGCATGTTTTAGGCAAATGATCCATGCTTTATAAAATCCCTCTTCGATACAAATTTCTTAGACTACCTTCGGGTTTCAACCGAAGAATCTTAATTACCACTCACTGATGGTATTTGTGAGCACCTTATGTTCACAGTTTAAATAATCACATGTCTCTGATGACTGGCTACAACAGCCTGGAGAACACCTCTCCTGCTAGGCCCCTTCCATGCCCCACCTCCTCACACAGTGGGGGATTGAGCTCAAGACAGGACATGGGGCAGGAAGACCTGCACCTCTTCATGGTTTTTAAAGCCTTTCTGAGTCGTGAAAGGCTACTTTCTCTTGCTCCTGTGCTCAAAGTTAAATTTGTTCTTAGATGTAGAATAATGAAAGGGTGTCCCCCCCTGTCACCCTCCAGTCAGACTGGGCAGAGGACAAGGATCTTGTCCTTCCTTTTTCTGTTGCGTGAAGCATCATCCACCTCCTAGGATCCCTCAGCCTGAAGAATCGCTCTGTTTTTCCTACATTTCTGGAAGCTCAGAACATTTTTGGCTCCTGGGCTGAGATGCTTTCATCTGCTAAGAGCATGGGTCTGTGGAGGACAGATGCTAGGACGGAAGGGCTATTCAGTGACTATCTAGTGGTCCCCGTGGCCAATAACTTCTTATGCATTTGTGTACAAATCGTGTCTAATCTTTCCAGGTGACTCCTTGAGGCCTAGCCACAAAGAGGAAAAGAAATTACTGTAGAAAAATTAAGAATGCGTTGAGACATAACTGAGGGAGTCACATTTTTACAACTTATAAAGGTGATTTTTTTTCTTTCTGTTTATTAAACCATTTGTTTGTTTTACCTTAAAATTATCAGGAATGCACCAGCTTCCTCTTTACATCTTGTTAGTGGTCAGCCTGGAAAAAAACATCAAGGGACTTGGCTTGAAACAGCTTCAACATCAGCAACAAAGGAGCTGAACCCTTACTAGTCTGCCTTAGGTTAGTTTGTCTTTTTGCCCCAGCTGTCTCTGGCACTTGTGTTACATTTGGCCATGTTAATTAAAGCATAGTAAACTTTTGTCTGACTAGAAATGACTTCCCTTTCAGTTAGGTAGCATTTCTATAATGGCAAGTGTCCTCAGCTTCCTATGTTTCTTTCACGGTCTGTACTCCTTAAATAAACAAATTCGCAACAGCAAAGCCCATGCAGGAAGCGAGCCCTTTAACTAAGCTGTTAAAACCCCCACATACAGCTTTACAAGTTTCGGACACTAAGGGTACGGACTCCTGCTTTGTAGGGAGTCCAGTGAGGGGGCTGTAAATGGGGTTGGGGGCAACAGCGTTGTCATCTCCGCAGCCCCACCCCACCCCGCTCTGGGTTAGCTCTGGCGAGCTTCACCCGATACCCCAATTTTGAATGCAAAGAGCAGCTGGGAAACACAAGTGGAGCCCAGCCCGTGGCGACACCATGTACCTACATTCCTACCTCTTCCCCAGGCCGCCCTGAAAGCCTCCATCCTCCAAGGTCTGAAAGCGCCTGGCTATTGGCAGGGGTAGCCAGGGAGGGCGGGCAGCTAGCCAGGAAACGGCTCACGAGTGGCAAACCATCCCAGGCCATAAGGCACTGCTAGCCCCGCTGTGCCCCAGCGGTTTGCTGCAAGGGGCAGGAGGAACAGCAAGGAGGGCTCCCGGGCTCGCCAGGCACTGAATCAGCTCCCCCAACAAGTCGTTTGCGTCATGTAGTTACCAGAACTTTTTAATTTCCACCTCTTATTGCACATTCTTTTCCCCTTTAATTTTTCTTCCTTTCCCCCCGGTCCTCCCCCACCGCGCTATGACCTTGGTGCAAAACGAACACGCTTAATCAAAAAGGAAAGAAAAACAAGCGCAGCCTTGTGCCACCACCTGTAAGCTGTCCTGAATATATTACCTGTACGGTGCCAGACAGTGACGTTCCCAGCCACCGTGAGTGAAGTACAAACACTACCTCACCCCAATGGCATGTGCGTAGGAACAAAAAAACAACAACAGAATTCCTGTACACATTACTTCAGTCTTGCAGACTTTATTTTTTTAATGTTATTTTGCCTCAACATGGGCATTAGAGGCATGCTTTTGATTTATTTTATTATTTCTTCAGATATGCACGCAGTTTGTTGCCTGGTTAAGCTGCTTTCTGAAGCTCTTCGCACACTTTAAACAAGCTGAACAATACTGCGAAATTACAGGCAAGGCTCCTTGTTGGTTTAAAACCTAGGAAATATTAGAAGACGGCAAATGCCAGACCGTCTCCTTGCCTTCCAGTTTCTGAGCTCTTGGGGTGCGTGCTATCAAATTGCTAAGCTTCCCCACCACGGTCACAAGGGCTGGAAACTTGTTTAGCTTTTGTTTTAATCCTGCAGTTCCCCCCTTCTCACCTCAGCAGCTGGGCAGCAGAGCTGCGGGCGGCTCTCGCTTTGTGAAGGAACTGCATACAAGTTTAAAAAACAGGTAATATTTAAAGGACCAACCAAAGTAGTAGTAGTAACATGTCTGGCAGTGACGCCACGTCTCTGGAAGATAATTGTCTCAGCTTATCTAATCAAACATGTACCTCACTCATGAGGGCAGCTACTGGTTTTCCAGAGACAGGGACATTTAGCAGTAAGATGGCACTGAGAAACAGCTGCTTTCCAGCTCCCCTGTCCTCATTTGCCTGCAGAACAGGGATCCCTCTGCAGAAAGTTTCAGCTTTCCATTATTGAAAAAGCTAGAGCTGCAGCGGACAAGTTTTCTGGACTGCCTGTAAGCTGTTGATACTGCAGTAGCCGGTGCCAATCCCCGTTGCGAAACAGGCCACCACTAACAATTGCAGAAAGTCTCACTAAAGTTTGGACAGTCTTTGTGCAGATGGGTTACGGCCGAGCGGTGCATGCAGCGCATCCGCTCCGTTCTCAGCATCCGCTGCCTGGGAGGTGGCCGACATCTCACTGGCAGCTATCGGGTGGCTCCCATCTATGAAGAGGCCGTGATTTATTGCCTGGACCACATCAGCCAGGGATGAGGGATTCAGTATTGCATTTCCACTCCTGGGGCACGCAGGCACCATGCTTGCTACTGTTTAGTCTCGCCCCTTGAGAATGTCTGGTAGTATCAGGTTCAGGGCGGTAATAAATTTAAAGGAAAAAAGGTGCCCTTTAATTATGAGACCACCCACTTTTTGCTTCACAGTTCTAGCTTTTTGTTTTTCAACGTATCAGTTTTTCAGAGATCCTATTTTACCACATCTCTCTGCTCTTTCCCAAGCCGAGGTTTGGTCAATGAAACATTAGATCATAATGAAACTGCAGCGGTTATGTGCTCAGAAATGCGAGAAGCCTTTTTTACTGTGGTTTTGCTCTTATCCAATTTCAAAGATTCACTAGAAGACTTGTGAAACTAACCCACTCAAAGTGTGAATCAAAAGCTTGGTCTGAGCTCATAAGCTGTGCTTGAGAAGGAAATCTGTCTTTCCTCTGTACTGAGTCAAGCTATTAACCCACCCAAAACATATGTGCAGGGAATTTACAAAGCACCCACTTGCTTCTTACCACGTCTCGCCTTGCTCCCGCAAGTCTAACACAGATATTGCCTTCCACCCCCTCTCGTCTCCACCGGCCGTTTGTTTTTTCTCTAACTCCTCTTCACACTCTTGCTCTCGTGCGGAGGGGTGGAATTCGGCTGCAATACCCACGTACTTCCGAAATGTAAGCGCTGGCCTTCTGCACCGACCTCTGCCTCCCCAGCTTCAGAGGCTTCCCAATTTCTCTACATAACCCCTTAACTCAAGTCGCTGCGATCCACCCACTTCTCACCAGTGCCTGGCGAGGGCGAGCCCGCCGCTCGATTGCTCTCTCAGCCTGGGACCCTCTACCCTGCCTGCAACAGTCGGCACCTCCCTCTGGGACCCCCACCTTACAGATGGTGTCCGAGGCCAAAGGTTTGGAGCAGCGATGGGCTTTGTTGTTTGCTGTGCGGCAATCGGGTTGCTGTTGCCTCAACAGAACAAAAAGCAAAACCAAAAGGCAGTGATAATTATAGCTGGTCAGCAAACCTCCACGCTTTTTACAACTGGATGGAAAACCCCTGCTTTGTTTTTGGCCCAAATTATCACAATTGTGCAAAAAGGGCTCGTTATTATCAGTGCTTTCCTGAAAGGTCAATGTTCAGGGGATGATTTTCTGTTTGACTGAAAACACTCAAAGCATCAAAAATGTATTTTTTGAAAAAGTTTTTCATAGAAATTTTTTTTTTTTCCTTTGCATCAGGTGAGTTCCACATCATGTCACATCACAATAATAAAGTCAGGTCTCAGGGTGAAATTTTTTGCTGTAGGTAAGGTGAAGATAGGCCTCCTATTTTGTCTCCTACCAAGGAGCACAGCACTCCATACACATTCCATACGGCACTGGGAGGAGACCACCACAGCTGTGGTCCCAGCTACTTACGAGGGCTTGAGCAAGTAGCAATCAGAGCTGAGCAAAATACTTTTTTGAACACAGTAAATAACAAAAGTGGAGATGGGAGAGATAAGTAAAAATTCAAATATGTAAATACTACTTACATACTTGAATCTGTTTGACAAAATAGATTTAAAAGAATGATGGAGGGGAAAAAATTCAGGAAAGGCATTGATATTTTAAAATTTAGGCAATGCGTTAATTTTAAAATAGAGCTTTTGTTTTCAAATTCTATACATATAAAATAGGAAAGGTGTAGGGAAAAAAATTTGCCCTGAACATGAAACACAACCTTTGGTCTGAACTTGACTTTTGCTGACTTGAAACAAAGTAGTGTGTGTGTGGAGGGGAAATAAACACTGGAGGAAAATAAAACCACCCACTAAAATATTTCACACCAAGGTTTTGTTCTTGTTTTTTCTTTATTGCAGTTCAGCTACAAGATCAAGAATGTATTACTTACATGTTATTTATACATTTGTAATTAATGGGTATGAGCATTATTAGTGACCTCTTGCATCATCAGCACCGCGTGCTTTCATATTTAAAGTGTATCCCAGGACCTGAATAAGTAGGCAAAATGAACAAGTTGTTTGTTGTAGCAACAGCTCTTTCATATTTACCAGGAAAACTCCTCATGGCCTCCAGACACTATATAAACTAGAGAAACCGCTTCGCCGAAGTGGAAGATGCTGATTCAGTTTCCCCCCCCTAGAGAATGAGAGGGAGAAAATATCCCGTGGTTATATGGGGAAAACACTAAATTAAACATCTTAAATGTCTGTTCAATTAGGCTTGAAGGAAGGTAGCTTAGTATTCGAGGATAATGAGAGTTATTTATAAGGAATTGTCAGTTATATAAATATTCCCGAGCTGTTACGCAGATCATTCTCCATTAACCACTCGGTGCTCATTCAACTAACTGTTGCAGCTACCCTGCGCTACGGTTGTAGCCGCAGACGCATACATTCAGCTACCGGCCGGTTAATCCCATCTGTGCACGCTAGCCTCAGCGTTTCCTTATTGCTTTTTCCTGCTGCTCCCACCGCCTCATTGCTCGACACACCCTCAAACAGATTTGGCGACGACTCTCTGTTCCTGCTGCTGCACCGGGTATTGCGCCTGTGCTTGTCCTTACGGGGAGAATCTAGCCTCGACGAAAACACGTGAAAGCCTCCAACGGTGACGCTAATTTGTTTATACTTCTTCATTACTTCATGTAAAACGTAAAGCAGCTCATCCGCCGCTAAGACGTTCCAGCTCCCCTTCACTGTGCCGCACGCGAGCTTGGCTTTCCATGGGGGTCCTCGGCCAAGAAGGGAGCTGATGCTGGAGATTACCGTGAGAAATTGTGGGTTTGCCCAAAAAAGGAGAAGGAGAGGGTGTGAAAACCTTCCCTCCTCACCCTAATATGTATTTTTTACAGAAAGAGCAGGTCTGGGAAGGCAAGAACACCGGCGCGCAGCAGTTGTGCAATTTCCAGACCAGTGGGAAGATGCGGCCAAACTCCTCATCCAGCAGTGACCCATTCACCTTCGGGCAGAGAGGGAGATCTCATTAGATACCACAGTATATCCTGAGACATTTTTTTTTTTCCCCCCTCTGAAAAGTCATCACAGCCTTAGTCAACTCGCCGGGCTGTTCAGAAGCCTTCTGTTGTGAAAGCTGTATTCTCACCTGCTCCTCTTGCTGCGCTGGGTTGGCACGTTGCAGTGCTGCTTTCTACCAGAAAAATCAGTAGTTTTGAGGAAATCCATCACACTGAAGCAGTCTGATAAGCCATTCAGAAGTTTGAAGGTGCTTGTTAAAGCTCTAAGAAAACAAATTTGCTTCCAACAAATCTAAAACAAAACAAAACAAAACAAATTAAAAAGCCTTGGGCAGCAAGTTCACTGGGCTGGCAAACAAGCAGATTTTTGTGAGGTCCTTTATGTAAATATCATTTACCTTCATTTCTTTAAATCTCTAATCCTTTATTCTTTTGTTACCTTGCCAAAGGATTTCTCCTGCTAACAGAGCACTGCACTTTTAGGTGAACAAATATGCTGTGAGAATTGTGGCGGGGGAACCAAACTGCCAGCAAAGCTCTGCTTGGGGAAAAAAGAAGGGAGGACGGGGGGAAAATGAGGTAATACACCCACATTTGGGAGAGGAATCATGGAAACAAGGAAGAATTAACCCTTGAAGCTCATTTTAGTAACTAACTAAGGTTTTCCATGGGAGAGAATCAGATGATTCAGGCAGCGGGCTGCAGGATGAGCAAGGTGGGTAGCTGGAGAAGAGGGCTGTCCCCTGGGACCAGGTGGCAGCTCCACTGTTCCGCCTGTGAGCTGCTATCTGCAGTCCCAGAACCCAAGGCTGCTTTCCAAAATGTTCCCTGCTCCCATGACAGCACACCTGGATTCACTAAGCATGAACCTGAAAGTTATAACAAGAAAAGAGTTCATGGCAGTACTTATCTGACCTGTTCACATCTTTGTTTGAAAGAATACGTTGTTCTTTTGGCGTTAACGTGCTTCTAGTTAGTTTTTAGTTCCTATTCTGTTATAACCTTAAAAATAAAGGATCTTTTTCACAGAAGGCTGTTGCAGCCAACTCATACTAAGGATATCTAGCATCCACCCAACTCCAACAGAGTTCATGAGCTGAGAAACGTTGTTATTCAGCTATATAACAATTCATCTGATACCAATAAAGTGCTGCTATGTAGTTTGGGATTTAGCAACCAGGAATTCCACATGCTAGTGTGTGTGTGTAGGGGAAGTCATTTTTTCATTGTTTCTTTTCAAATGAAGCCTGTAAGCAGCAGAAGTTGGTTTCTGAGACAGTTTAGGTTGAGCAGCTTTGATGTGGATTGATGCAGATGCACAGAAGAGACTGCTGGCCACTGAGAAGTTTGAAATGTTGAATGTTTCAGGGTTTTCAGTGGAAATACAAAAGTTTCATGAAAAAAAAACAACCAACAGCTCACTGTACTCTATCGACCTACCACAACTATTCAAATTGTAAGGAAACCTCAGATAGGGGCTTACCATGGCAGAGCAATTGATAATCTGAATTCTGATAATGCTCCTTTTTCCCAGTCACTCAAATCTGTGAAGGTGCTTGCTGATCTCCTCCCTATGGGAATTAATGCTATCAGGTGACTATAATCATAGAAATGACATAAAAAAGAAACCTTCTTAGCTATTCTTTTTTGATTGCCACAAAGAATGGAAGTCCCCCCGAACAGTGGACTGAGGTTTCTCCTTCAACTTGCATCACAGCTGAACTGCCTGCTAAAAATCCCCAACAACAGCCCTGCCCTAGCTCTTCACTGAGTCTGTGTTGGTGATAATGGCTTCTTCAGGTGTCATCAGGAGCCTAATTTATCTGGCAGCATCTTGGTTCTTAACACTGGCCAGGTGGCCTAAGGAAGGAAGGTTTTCATTTTAGGCTGAGACAGAAAAGCCGCCAAACACACCTCTATTTTCACTTGTCACCCAAATGGTCTCTATCACACCATAATTTTCATATCAAAAGTCCCTTTTCAGAAAAGAGCTGCACCATGGAGAACCACAGCATGTTTTCAAGCCACTTCTCCAGCTGGAGGACATTCACTTGGGAGTATGTTCATAAAGCATTTAACTGCCTTTTTATGGTTTTGAATCCAATTCTGAGATTTTCAGAAACACTTCTCCATAGCTCCTTGTCTTTTACGTTCCCTCAATATCCTATTGCTAAAGCGCAGTAGATGCCATCACTAAGCAGCTATTCATAACCACATCTACCCAAATTCCCTTAGTTCCAAGCAGTTTGATAGCTCATACCTGGAAAGGTTCACCAAGTGTTCTTCCACCTGTTTCCAAACAAGCCAAGCAGATGTGGCCCCACACTGACCACAGCAGGGAGCAGCTTGAGATCCAAGGTCAGGTCCACCCTCTGCCTGACCTAGGACCAGTGGCATAGCAAAGAGGGAGGGAATAGATCTTAGGGAAACAATGAAGGTTTCTCCCCAGTACTTTCCATAAACTGAATTATTTTCAGAAACATACAGATGTTTGTTATTTATGGGCATGCTGGCTTCATCACAGGTCACTGCAAAGCCCTGAGAGGTTCCTCTCCCATGTTGGGTCTGAGGATGATGCCAGAGACCACCTTACAAGAACTTCCAGATGTCCCTGTTACGGGACAGCTGCTCCAGAGCATCAGTTCTCTTCCATAGGGTTGTCTGTTGCAGCGAAGGCAGGTCAGACATGTTGGAGCTAAGACAACTTTGCTTCCTTTAAGCTGAATTTGGTTTCACGGCCCTTCTCCAGACTTGTAGTGTCAAAACAGTTTTCTCCCCTTTTTTAATTTCATTGCCGTGTTTGTGCTGCAGGACCGAGAGGACTGCAAAAAAACAGCTGGATTTTATTCTGGGCCTTTTATTCAGAGTAAATTTTCCAACACAACACAAAACAAACAAACAAACAAGTCTGCTTGAGTCTTGCTCTTATGTACGGCTCCCACTCCTCCCTCCAGACAGTAAGCTCTTTGAGACAAAGTCTGGTATGTTCTCTGTGTTTGGGCAGCACATGGCATATCTGAGGCTTACCATTTTTAAAATACAAAGAAATCCCAGGCACCTGAGTCAAGCAGCTGCCGTACATGCCCGCATCAGTGCGGGCAACTGGCAACTCCATAGTAAAACCAGCCAGGTCGATTGGAGACTGGCCAGATGGCAGCTCCTGCAAGCTAAAAGGATTAATTATTTGGGGATCATGCCTGGAGAGCAGGCGTGATGAATGCAATACATAATTCCTTGTCATGACTGTGTGTCAGCGCTGGGAAATAAGGAACAGCCAGTACCCTGGGATTCAATCACAGCCATCTTTGCTCTCTCTGGGGAGGCGGCAGTTTCTTTATAAGGCCCAGAAGATGAAAAAGGTCTCCCTTTTAGCCTGACACGGTATGTCTGAATGTCTATTGTCTAGCAACCTTCGCTTTCCTGCAATTACATTGATGTCATACATTCTTATTTATTTTTTTAAATATTTCACAACTGTAGCGTTAATTAACTATATTATTGGAGCTGTGTAATTAACCATGTCATGACTCAAATATCTACAAGGCTGCTTTGTTTTTTTTCCATTTTAATTTATCATGTAAGACCCTATAGCTGCTTTTTCTGATCGGGTATTTCACTAGATAGCCCTACTGCTCCTGGCCAAAGAAAACTGCCGGCCAACCTCTGAGAGTTCCTAAAATTGTCCGGTCTAATTGAGAGCAGTTTGTCTAAGTGGAAAAATCCACTTAGGAGTTTGCTGCCAAATGTCCCTCTCAGGGCTCATCTGGGGTTACCACTTCTGCTGTGGTTCAAGGCGGTAGGGGTTTGGTGGCCTTCTCCCACCTCAGCCCTGCACACAGCTGAGGCCGGAGCTGGCGGGGACACGGTCCTCCTGACACGCCAAGTGGGGAAATTCCTCTGCACAGCATGGAGCAAAAACAGCTCCCGGGCTTTTGATCGATGTATCCTCAGTCTGGAGACAAAGGCAAACCTCTGACATGGACCATTCCTCCTGCCGGGCAGCGAGGTCCTGGCTGTGCTCCCATCCAAGCGGCACCAGCGACAGCCTGTTTTTGACAGCTATGCATAAGCACAGTTATTTCTAGCACAGTTTCCCTGAGCTGTGCCAGCAGAGAGACTTTTTTTTTTTCAAATATATTTTCAGACCCCAGCTAGCCAAAGCATGCTATATTCTCCACCTAGATGCGAATATAGTGTTACAGACCTTGGCCAAAGCTGTGGGGAGGAGAAAGGATGACCTGAGTTCTCGTAAGGCACTTTTACCGTAATCTCTGGGGCTTTACCCCCTAGACATGGGCTTAACTGCATGTGGCGAGAGAGCAGACGGGGCTCCAGCCACTTTGGCCCAACTGCCCGCACACCTCCTCATGCAATATGCCACTTTGCTCCTCAGGTATCGGTGTGATGGGACCAAAAGCCACCGTGGAGGGAGGAGTTTGCTGAGCGGGACCATGCGCAAACGCTTGGCCAGCCTGTCCTCCCTCCACCGAACTGTCCTAACTCAGCATTGCCCTGGTGGGGCTTGATGAGGGTGTGCTAAAAGGAAAGAAATGGTGCTCTGTATTTGGCCAGCTGGTCGTGCTTGCCTTTCCCGCCTACTGTCTCAGTCCCCAACACCTCAGCTGCCATGGCCCTGGGCTCCAGGGCTGCTGCTCTGCTTCTGGGCTCGGTAAGGATATCCCCCCACCCTCACACAAACACCCTTTTGGGATCTTTGTGCAGGTACATCCCTTGGTGGAATAAAATATCCTTATTCAACAAAGCCACCTCCTTTTGATTTATCTCACAATCTTTAGAGCCTTCTTTCATTGATACAAGGACACATCACTGGATGTCTATCATTGCATCACTGCAGGAATTCTGCGGAACAACCTGGATCCAGCTTCGGCCCCTGGATTAAAGGAGTTTCTGACTGGTCCTGTTTCAGTGAGATCTGAGTATGGGAGAAAGGAGCCCAGATTTCCAGGATGCTTTTGCATTGCTGGGAGGAACCCCACAGAGCCCTCCCCATTTATTTACACGTGACTTCTTTAGCTCTAATCTGCCACATTGCTGTTGTGGAGCTGGAGCCGACACATAAATAAAACAAATAAAAGAGGGAGAGTCCTCTAATGCCTCTCTGTGGTGTTGCTCCTCAGACTTGAATTGGATTTTAGGAGCTCGTCCATGCCCATTGCTGTTTTCTCACCTGAAACCATAATTCTCTCTTTGTGCTTTCAGTCACTTCCATAGCAACGAGTTGTGATGGCTCTGAGGATTATCTCTTCAGGAAGGAAATAAGCAGTGATGGAAGAAAAAAAAAAATACCTATTTTTTGCTCTGATACTGTTTTTAAGATGGTGGAGTGAACAGGTGCAGATAAAATAAAGAGCGTTTTTAGCCTTCAGCTGATCTCCAGATAGTCCCCAGGTTGAAAGGGTAGCCAGTTACAAAGTTGGGTTTGTTTCCTCCATTTCTATGAGTCATTGTATTCGGGTCTTCTAGCTGAACCAAAGCAATATGAGAAACATGCTCACCAAGAGCCTGCTCACCTTGCTTGGCTGACCTGTCCGGTTAAATCAAGTCATATAATCAAACTGACTTTCCTCAGAAAGGACCACTAGTCTGGCACTAATGCACCACAAAATATTTGTGCAAATTCCTTGGTAATAAAAACATCCCGAGGAAAGGAGATGGATAATACATGCTCAGTGGTCCCATAGTGAAGCCCAGGAAAATAACCAGAAAAGCCTCCTGAGCTTTTGCCTGGATCAAACTGATAGGAGAGTCCTTAAGTAACTGTATTAACTCTGGAGAAAGACCTTTAGAGATTACTAAGAACATTTCATTTCTCTTCAGTGCCTCAGTCAGATCAAGCAACCCAAATATCTGAATGCATAAGAAACAACACAGAGGATACTGCAGGGAAAAAGGTGTAGCATGAGCCTATGAGGCAAAGTCTGCCGGAAGGGTATGAGCAGTACAGCTCTCTCAAAGTGTCATGGGAGGATCAGGGGCAGCTGAAACAGAGTTAGTGATGTGAGTTATCAGGTCATAGAGTTACAGGATCACAGAAACATCGAATCATAGAATGGTTTGGGTTGGAAGGGACCTTAAAGATCATCAAGTTCCAAGCTCCCTGCCATGGGCAGGGACACCTCCCACTATAACAGGTCTCTCAAAGCCCCATCCAGCCTGGCCTTGAACACCTCCAGGGATGGGGCATCCACAGCTTCTCTGGGCAACCTGTTCCAGTGCCTCACCACCCTCACAGGTCCAGGAGAAACAATGCTAGGGAGAGAGACCCTTCCCCGGAGGAGAAGGATGGGAAAGGGGGAGAAAGCGGTGGAAGTCTGTAAGTCACCATTGGGCTGCATTCATAGCTGTTCCTCTCCCCATCTCAGAGCCCCAGAGCCAGTGCTGCTGGTAGGTGTAATGCTACCAGGATCCGGAGTCAAATAGGGAAGAAACCTCCTGCTCTGTGGCCGCAGTCCCTCTGCTGCAGACATGGCCCTGGGGGGCAGCAGCCTGCCGCAGGTGGGTCTCCGTGATCGCTTCTGCCCCCCCTTGCAATGCCAGGACCCGACTGCCTCCAGGAGATCAGCATGGAGGGGTCTTTCTGCTGCCCTTGCTGTCATGAAAGGTCTTGGTAATTTTTATTGTTGGTTTCCCAGAAGTGACAGCTTGTTCTGGAGAAATGTGCGTTATCTGAGGTGCTCAGTACGCCGATTTTTGTCATTGCAGGTGCAGCAGCAAATGAAATGGAAAATAAGATCATTCCTTCGATGGGGTACTATTACTGCTAAGCCTGACTAATCACCCTCTGACTGCAGCGGGCAGCCTGCCTGAGGAAAGAGCTCCGAGATAGGAACGGCAGAGCTGGTCTCCTCTCCTCCTGCCTGCCTGAGAGGGAGCAGCCCTCGGGGAGCGTTGCTCAGCCCACGCCAGGGGAGAAAACGTGCCGCATCATGGCCGCCCGGGCTCGCGAAGAAACCAGCTTCTGCACGAGCCCGCCTATTTCATCCCTGCGAATGAATGCTTTCCGAAGAGCACAAGATATCTCCCAGAGAGGAGCCGCACACCAGATCTGTTGTTCTGGTTTGGGGTTATGGAAGTGGCTTGGTTTTGTTTGCTTTTTCGTGCATGGTGGTGGTTTGTTGCCAGGATTTCCTGCCAGTGCTGACCCCCTGGGCCGCAACCAGCCTGCCTGCGGTGCTGTGGTGTGCACAGGGAGGGCGGCAAGGCTGGATCCCTCCCCCATGGCTGGGCAAGGGCCCCCCTCTGCCTGGCACAGGGCACCTGCACCCCACTGCCTTCCCTGGGACCCCGGGGAGATGGGGGGCATGCTGCCGGCTGGCTCTGGGCCACCCAGGAATCGCCATCCCACCTGGGTCCACCCGTGAGCCAAGCCAGTGGGATGGGACTGCAGGGGCAGCCCTCCATTGCCGCCACATGCCGGCAGCCCCAGCACAAACCTGCCAAAAGCTATTTTGCTGGGGGGTGAGAGGAAGAGGGGAGGCGCTGGGTTGGCGGCCGCAGCACCACTCACCATTTCACCATGGCTATCAGTTTTGGCAGCCTGTGGGTGAAGGGGTGGCAGCACCAACATGTTCGGCAGAGGGCACGAGGTGCCACCACCCCAGGCTTTTGTGGGTTTTGGGCAGAGCTGCTCAGCTGGGTCTCACCACCGTGCCCGTGTGCATGTGGCTCCGGCCAGGCAGTATCACACCTCCCCATCACCCAAAGTGCTGCCACACGAAGCTGACAGTGACTTGAGGTGACCTTGTGCAGGTGACCTTGGAAAGTTGGTGAGAAACCTATTTGCATGTGCACTTCAGTAAATATCTCCAAGGAGCCTAACGAAAGCTCTAATCTCGAACCACCTTCAAGCATGCGGTAATGACAAAGGGAAGCTCAAAACCATGAACAGGGTAATGTGCTGAACTCATGCATATTCACCACCGCTCACGTGGAGGTTGCATCAATCAGATCCGCTTCATTCTTTGTAGCGTGATCCAAGACAGGTCATGCATAGTCTTTTTCTTTTCGCTCGAGTCTGTGCTGGAGAGCAGTGGTTACAAGTTCTGTTTACCAGGCTGTGCTGCTGAAATTGTTTAGCTGATGACTTTGGTGTGGTGTGGTAGAAAGGATTAGGTTCTTCACAGGCATGTGCACATGTACGTATAAAATGAAAGTTTTTCTTGTTGAAACCTTCTAGGGGAAATCTATGCTAGGATATATTTAGCAGAAAACCCCAAAGGAACATTTTTCAGACTTTGTTTTTTTTTCCTTTTTGCTAAACCTTTTTTTTATTTTTTTCCCTAAGATGAAAGGAAAAGGGAAGAAAGACAAGGTGAGAGAATAAGATAAAAACCAGACAACAAAACTCTGCTAGGATTTGTAGGGAGGAAAGCATGCAAACCCAGGACTGCAGAACCACATGAGGCTGGAAGAGAAATAATTAGGCTGCACGGTCCCACAAAGCAGGACCAGCTGGACATAAACCTACTGTATTGCAGGTCTGAAACGGTCCAAACCTGTGGTGAAAACTTCCCCCACTCCTCCAAGCCCCCCTTCCTCACAGTAGCTTGCTTTTTCCATTCGCCTTTCTCAGGCCCTTCAGTTACAAGACAGCAGAGACCTATGGAGCACCAGTGGAGAAACACAGAAAGCTTGCAGCACACGCAGAGAAAAGAAACAAAAGAAAACGCAAAAATAAGGCCGATGATATATTAAGCCAATAACTAAAGCTTTTCACACAAGCTTCTTCCTTAATTACTGTATTTAGCACCACTGGTGTAATCAAGAACGTAGCACTGTGACTGTTCAGTCAGTCGTGACAGACCCAAACATGGTATAATCTCATCCCCATTCCTCACCAAGTTCCCTGAAGCCTCTGCAACAGCATCCTTCAGCCTCCAGCCCCGCAACCTGGAAAATAAATCGAGCTTGAATACTGAACTATATCTTTACGGTCTGCCTCTGAAACGACCAATGTTAATATGCCCACATTATAGCAAATACCTACAAGCCACACAAATCCCCGAAGCTAAAACCGACCTGGCAACCGTAATGCTGGCTGTATTTCCGTATTACAATTCCTTGGGAAGCAGATTCAGCTTAAAAGGTGCCCTCCTGCTCTCCTCTATGCTGCTATATCTACAGATCTGCCCACACCAGCTGCGGACATCTCTGTGTTGGACTAGCTCTGCTCTAAGCCAACTTTGAAAAATGACCTGGTTTAAAAATGTAAAAGAAATAAACTCTGTATTTTGGGGGCGTTTTTTACAAGCTAAGTCAATTTAGAGCTCTTGTTTCAGGCTTGCTCACCAAAAGTGTTGGGCTGGTGCATCCAAGGGCTGTGGAAGTTACCTTTGGGAGTAGGAGTGGTGGTAAGCCTCTGGGAAAAGAGAGGACATGGACCACATGGGATGGATTCACCAGCAAAGGGATCATAGTGTAAAATCCTATTCATTTGTCACTTAGTAAAGTTAAACCTCTACACATCAGGGATGTGGCTCTCCTCTACATGAAGGCCTTTTCCACCACTTTCACAATGTGAAATGTCCTTGAGGGGGCAAGTGACAATCCTGTTCCCTTCAAATCTAATGCCTTGGTTGCAAAAGGATCTAGTTCTTCACAGACAAGAATCAGATGGTAGTTCTCGTTATAACATGAAGTACTTGGGCTGTGGAATAATGCCAAGTTCATGTTGTTTGGGAAACCCCATTATTATTACACTCCTTTTAATTTTCTGACTTCCTGGTGGCTCGTCTTCCAACCTGAACTTTGCATTCTTTTCTCACTTTCCCATCACTTAATTATAACTAATGAAAGGAGGAGGGGGTAAGTGTTAAAGAAAATTTCAACAGAGCACCCAAGTTCCTTACCAATGGTTGTTATTTTCCAGTTTCCACACATCTTTAACGCATGCCAAACCTTAAGGGATTTGTTCAGAATGAAAACGAGGTGGAAAAAATATATCTGTGCAGCTAATGCCTCCACTCTGGCTGCCTCCAAAGTCCGTAGGCACCTACCAGTTGAAGCTGGACTGCACTCCCAAGAGAGGAATCTGAGGTGATAAACACCAGGTAGAACACGACTGGGCAGGGTCATCAAAAATGGGATAACAGGAATTAGCTGAATAAGTAAGAAATTAATGTCCTATTTCTACAGTCCTGTTCCTCATCACTGTTCAGCAGAAAGAGTAAGTAACTAAATTAAGCAGAAGAACCTTTAGGAGGAATATGACGGGAAACGAAATCCTGACAGCAAGGTCTGTTAGGCTCCGAAATGGTCCCTCAAGGGAAGCAGCGGACGCTTGAGTCATTTGAACAATAGACTGGACCAAGCACTGGAAAATATACAGGAGGGAATAAATCTGCATTAGCAGAGGGATGTCTCGGATGACCTAATAGGTTGTTTCCATCCATAAATCTGTGATTCTGTGACAAGACCTTAGCCAAAAGAGGGCTGCGGCAACGTCACAAACAGATACACCCATATTATGTACATTGGAGCTTGGAGTCACCACAGTGACCTACGCGTTACTTAAATGACAACTCATATTTTTGGAACATTTTAGTACATTAGCTGCTTCCCATCACCCATAGATTCAGGATCTGACTTCTGTGTGTACCTCACCACCCAGTCCATGTCGTATTTACAGGGTGACAGAAGAGAGATGGGACATCTGTGCCTCCTAGTTGTTCTTCATAGTTAAAATATTCAGTTTAGACCCAGCTTATTGGCTTCAGGGGCCTTCAAGCTTCTCTATTCTTGTTTTCCAGTGATTGACTTTTGGGGGCACTCCATCTGGGAATTTTTGTGGGGAGAAAGTGCCCACAAGTCTGTTGATCTTAATCCAGGAACCACAAGATGCAGGTCTTTCTCCCTGTACCACAAAGAAAAAAAATCATAGTAGGCCAGTAAATAGACAAACAACAAAGGTTAAATTATTTTAAATACAGTGATCATCTTGGTGCACACAATCTACCTGCTAGATTTTAATACCCTTAGTACCAATGTCATCCCTTAAAGGACTTTAATTCTCAAAGGAGCTATCCTCTTCTCCTCACATGAGTATAATATTAACATGAGGAAGCAGGGACCAGTTCCCCAACATATGGGAGAGTTAGCATTAGACATTCCCTTCCTTATCTTCTTAAAAATAAAGCTCTGTTTCATACCCATGCATGTACATGCTTGCACACCACTTCTGATGGCTCAGCCAAAAGTCAATCCCCTAAACAAAAATGGGAGTTCAAACCCACCAAATGGATTCTCTGAGCTCCCGTCCCTGCTCTCCTTCATGTCTCCAAGAAAAAGGCATCGAGTGCCTCGTTTCAGGCCTTTCTCCACTCTGCATCTCCAAAACTCAGCACCCCACTTACCCTCCACCCATCTGAAGGTATACGGAACCACTGGGTGCCGACTGCTGCCCATCATGCTCCGGCAAGGGCAGCCTGCTGTTCCCCCTCCCGTCACTCACCCCTGCCCAGAGGGAAGAGCTCAGCCGTGGAGTCCATCAGGAAAAGTTTCCCTTGCTGCTAGTGTGTCCTGAAAAGCCTTATTAGCCCCTCATAACCTGGCAGGACTGACAATAGGTAATAATCGACGGGCCATTTAAGCAAAGAAAGAGCTCCTGAGAGTGTCATTATTAATTCTGGGAATATAATTTTGTGTGGTACTAAGAAATTGCACTGATTCAGGCTCTGAATGCAACACAGGCGGTTCAAAGCACTCCGTGTACGTGTGTATTCACGCATACAGGCACGGATGCGCATGTGCATTCCCTCTCCTGATGCTTATCAGCCAGGGGAAAGGAGGTGAGCTAGTCTGTACCGCTCCAGTTTGACTGGGCACGTCTACAGCCATAATCACATCTGATCCCTTGTCTTGCCCTGCCAGACACCAGCGCTGATCAGCATCCTGCAGTGGCAACTCTCCTTTTCCCCCTGCTGCAGCCAGCTCCCACCACCAGAACACAAACACCAGTTTGCCCAGGGACCTCCAAACTCAGCCCTTCCCGCTGGCCCTGAGGAAATAGCTACGTTTTCTGCAAGTATTTAAAAAAGAGAGACAGACATTTAGCAAGCTCTGGAGCCCTTTGGAATTGCACCCCTCACCTGCCTGGGTTAACCCGCTCCAAAAATCCCACCTGTCTGCAATTTTAAGAGTTCCAGTCCTTTCAAAATGTGGTCCCTTCTAGACCAGCATGGCCCCAGGGGTGAGATGCAGTAAGATAAGGATGGGGAGCTCTCTCTGGCCCCGGCTCCAGCACAGCCCCTGGTGTGGGGACAGCAGGAGGAACATGGCTCGTGTCTGTAAAGAGAGGGAATGCTTCTCTTTAACACTCCAGCCAAGTCCTGTTTCGATGATGCAACTGGGTTTGAGCAGGCAGGGGAGTGACTCAGTTGGTCTCAACACGCAAGGTCTTCTATGGAGTGCAATTAGGAGCTGCTGTGATTTCCTCATCAACTTTGGTAACGGCTCGCACGACAGGGGAAAAAACTGGTAATGCTGGAAGCTTTTATTCTTTTAGTGAGATTTTATACCTCCAACAAACAATACGCACCTGAAAGTATGATCTCAGAGATCACAACCCAGGTGAAAACCAGCTCAGTTCACAGGCCAGGCTTGGCGGTGGTGTTAGAGGCCATGTGCCGGCACATCAACCTCTCTGCAGTGAGCTCCAAAGCAGCCTGTCCCCAGCCCACATGCGCTGGAGACCAGGAAAAAGCCAAATACCAATACACATCAGCGTGGAAAAAAAAAAAAATAAAAAATAATCCCCGACCTGCTTATGTGGCTGTGGCACGCAGAGCAGGCGTCTGTGGGACCTCGGATTCCCCAGGCAGCAAAGCCATCAGGAGAGGTGCTGCTGGGGCGCCTGGCGCTCACTCACTCTGCTGTGCGGAGAATCAATGTTTAAGGGCTCATCCTGCCCTGAGGAACTGGTTAATCCTGCTCGCTTGAGGGATGAATGCAGCCAGTGACTTGATTGCATTTACAGTGTTAAGCCAGTTATTGAATCCAATTAGTGACTGTCAGCTGCTTGTGGGGTCCTGCACGCGGAGAAATGGATCCACCCTGAGACCAGGAGGGTGCTTAAGGGCTTGCAAAACACAATCGGTCCTGAAGAATGACCGGGCACTGCTGCACCCCACAGCCTCCGTTGCTGCCACCTGACAGTGGGCTAGAGCTGGGAGAAAGTGGATTTCACAGCTTGTGACTAACCCCAAAACATGCCAAGGAGGGCCTCTGCACAGCAAAATTATTCACTTCCTTTTGAGGACAAACAAAGGCAAAAGCCCAGTAGTCCCATGTAATTTCCCCTTGCTCCCAAAAGTCCAGCAGCATGTACAACCTCGTAGTCCAGCTGCAGCAACACCTCCACCACAGGACCCAAGGTTTCTCCTCCAGCTGTATGGGACCATCCCAGCATCTCCCACCACTTGTGCCATTCATATGAATGAATGCATGAATGTGCCATTCATGACAGGTAGCTGGTGGTAGAAGAGACACTGGCATTAAACGCACCACAGCTGACCGGAGAGCTGCTTCCACCAACAAGGGGCACAAGAAGGAGATTGGGATTCCCATCCCCCCCTGCAGCTCTGCTGCTCATCCTCCCAGGCTGAAACGCAGCTTCTCCTCCTGACCCTCTGGAGACCACACCTCCCACCACACGTTGGACTCCTGCTAAACAGGACCTCCTTCCAAGCAGCAGTCAGTGTGCAAAGTGGGCTGAGTGGCCTGAAGTCACCTAGTCCCATCGGACCTCTTGTTCGTCTCTCGTGGGAACACAACCCACCGGGCCACATCGTTGGGATGCCTACAACTCATCGGGTCTGTCGTTTGGCGATTTACAATAGAGATCTGAGTAATTAAGAATTAGAGCTACATTTCTGTGTCAAAGCCATTATGAAGGCATCGCTGTAGCCTTTAAAAACCATCTTACCTCAACTAATCCACAGAGAAGCCTTTCCTCCCTGCAGGACAGAGATCCACCCTTTCACTCCCATATTTAATTGAATTCAAAGTGTCCAAACCTCCTTCTGCTGATCATTCTTAAGCCCCCACTCCAAAATTAAGACCAGTACCCCAGTTTTTCTCAGACATACCAATAAAAGGAAAGCAGTGTGGATCAGAAAACTAACAGCCTGATCTGTCCAGATTTGCAGTTAATTTGGTGGCTCTGTGTCCTTGTTCCTGTTGCGCTCACTTTCCATGAACAGAAAGCAAAAATGTTCATGGAAAATGGATTTCAAAGGCATGTGCATAAGTGTTCCTGGAAATCTAATTTTATGTTTTCAGTAGAAGCATCTGCTACCATACAAGCGTTGAGCAGGAAAAAACACTAAGACACATAGCTGACCACTGCACAACTACCTTCACTCTGTCCAAACAACAGAGAGTGTGAATATATCCCAGCAAACGTAAGAGTAATGTTGTTAAGCAAGCAGGACAAAGCAGCTAAAATCAAATGATTTGCTACTTTTTTTTTTCATGTGTCATGAGCAGACGGGTTTAAAGCTCAATTTTTGCAAGATGTTGCTTGCAGGAGGAGATCTGTTTGGAAACCCAGCAGGTGGCTAGGGATAATGGGTGTGAGAGGCCCTAAATACCTAAATCGAGTGTATAGACTAGCTCACCAAATGATTATGATGTTACTTTACGAGAAAATGGGAAAGAAATGATCAGCAAGGATAGGCAAAAATGCACTTAGCTAGAATTTCTGAAATCCCTTCCAGCTCTTGACTAAGACATTTTTGTTGTCACAGAATAAACCAAGGACTGGTAAAAAAACAGTTGCCCAGGGTAGCGGAAAGGGACGTAAGACAGCAGAGGACTAAAAAAGCACCCCAGCGTGATACAGGAAAAGCTCCATCAAAAATAATGAATCTAAATTCACTGCCTCAGTGGTTGAAGAAACAAAGGATGAGATTGTCTAGCTCTGGAGGTCAGAACCTTAATGTGCTGTTAATAGCATTTATATCATAAAGCAGTGTCACTTCATTAGCTTTGATTTAGCAACGCCAGTTTACATCAGCTGAGGAAGCGATCCATAAATTCAACTCTGCATCTCTGTAAGTACGGCAAAGGAAAAACGGCTCGGTCATCTCTGGAGGATGTAACGAGGGGCCCACTGGGCTTACCTGGGCAATCCCTGGTGCCCACCCTGCTGTCCCTGCTTTGTCACCTGCTTGTGTGGTGCAAAAGGGACAGCATGTGGTCTGCGGGTCTCAGCCGCAGACCCATCTGTCCACTCATTGGTAGTTCTCCTCGATTTCATGCCCTACTCCAGCCCCGCTCCAGTGGCTGGCTGCACGGGAAACGAGCCTCGGAAACTCTCCAAAGCTCAAGGGTCAGTAGAAGAGATTTTAGGATAAAACAATAAAAGCAATATTAGCAGATTTCTGCGACCAGACGGTTTCACTCAAGAGCTCTGAGGGAACTCAGACTTGAAACTGCTGACCTATTCAGTACAATACCACAGCAGCTGTTGAAATGGTGAGGCACCACAGGAATGGAAGGTGGCAAATGTTACATTCATTTTTAAAAAGGGCTTTTAGAGGCCATCCAGAGACCTGTGGGCTGGAAAGCTGGGCAAGGCAGAATTGACAGAAAGTGTAACAAAGAGCAGAATAGCTAGATATGTGATAGAATGGGAAAGAGCAAAGTTTGTAGAGTGAGAACTCAGGTATCGCAAATCCATTCGTGTCAAGACCTGGGTAACTCGGCATATTCATAAAAGATCCAACTGCATCCAAGTGGAGAGTGATCTCAGAAAACTGAATGACAGGTTCATGAAATGACATATAAAACTCACCAGCAGCAAATACAAAGCTAGGAGTGCAAGGAAGGCCAGGCTTAACCATACAAGGACCACGAGGGGCTCTAAATTAACATCAGTCAGGAAGGAAAGCTCAGAGTCACCGAGTTTGCTGAAAGCTCCAGCTCACTGCTCAACAGTTGCCAAAGAGGAAAAAAAGAGCTTTAGGAATGACTACAAAATGAAGAGAGAACGAAAAAGTGACCACTTGTAGGGTACCCCTGCCTCAAACACAGAGTGCAGCTCTGCGTACACCAAGGAGGGTGTAGAAGAATCATTAAAGATACAGAAGAGATGGCGCAAGGAATGCGCAGTGGTGTCCATAGGTGGGCAGGATAGCTACAGCAGCATTCTTCTGCTTGGTCACCTCAACAGAGAATGGATGTGAGAGAGGTCCCAACACGTCCTGAGCAGCATGGAGGTGTGAAGAGGAAAGCATTACTTGTTGTGTCTGCTGTCACAAGGGAATGGCAGCACGATGCATTCTGCTGGGCTGGAGGTCAAACACAAAGAAAAGGAAGTACTTCTTTCACATCATGCAAAATTGAATTATGGCACTCGTTGTCACAGGATGCTGTGAGGACCAGAATTATAAAAGAATTCCAAAAGGGGTTAGCCACATTCTTGGAGGCTTGATCTATCTGCAGCTGTTAAACACAATGACCCAGATGCCAGTCAAAAATTCCCTTAACCGCAGTCTGCTCTCTACTGAGCTGGTAATACCACAGAGGGATTGTGCTATGCTTGCCCTGTCCTTATAGCCATTCCCTAAGTGTCTGCCTCTGAAATGAGCTACCTGATTAGCTAGACCTTTGCTCTGAGCCTCTATCACTGCATAAGACATTACATATGATATAAGATGTATATTAAGAAACTGGAATTTATTGCAGGTGATGATCAAGTTTGTTCACCTCACATGAATGCCTTGCCTTTGGCAGGCGATAGTGCCTTGGGAGAAAGGCATTTCTGTCCTAAAAATCTACCTATCTATCTATCTATCTATCATGCCCCTGGCAATCTGTACCAAAGACCAGCTCTTTCCTGATCTCCCACAGATGCTCTGCTAAATCCATAAACCATGACAGTGGATTACCTTTATCATTGATTTAACTGTCACCACTAAAAGTAGTTAGCGGTCATGAAATAAGCCAGCAGCCGTATTCGAAGCAATGTCCTCCCAAGGCACATATTTCCTTTTATTAGTTCTTAAATTAATTCTCCTTCATTGCATGAAGCATGCCTTATTCTCACTTTGCAGGATGAGTAAAACGAAAGCACTGATCACTTTCTATCTCATGCACCATAATTTTGTACGCTCAACTGCTCTCCCTTCTGCCGCTTCTCCTTTGCAGCTGACACGCACCAAGATTACACGACGATGCCTTTCACCACGAGGAAGTCCTTTCCTCACCGAAGTGTGACTGCTGCTCTGGAGACAGCCAAGGAGAAGGTGGTGGGTCTGGGGACGCACCAGTTATGCATCGCCTGCCAGAGGGCAGGAGGAGAGGGACAGGTGAGAATCCCTTGCTACCACGGCTGGACCACGGTGGCACCAGGGTGCTCGGGTTGGTGTCGGCACTCGGCTTGCTCCATGCAAAAACAGCCGGTGTTTTTCATTGCTAGCAGTCTCACATCTCCTGCCAGCTCTAAGCATTTCCTTTTTTTTAAAAAAAAAAAAAAATACAACAAGGTTTGATCATTCACTTTTGGGGCTACGCTGAACTTGCCAGCATCTGTTCCATCTGAAAGGGGGGAAAAAACACCGATCCCGGACTGGGAAAGAAAGGAAAAGGAACTAGGTACCAAGTTGTAATGTGAGAAACGAAGCCAAGAAAAACAGCATCTCCAGAGATATTAAAGACAAAAACAAATGTGGTAAACAGGAGCAGAGACAGATTTCAGAGGAAAGGCAGGAAAACAGTGACTAAAGCACCAAGAGTGAAACAGTGTATACATGGAAACTGAGTCCAGAGTCCCAGGGCTTCTTTGTTCTTGTTTTTCCTACCATTTCACAGAAATCATGATGCTGTCAAGATCCCTCTATACCCAAGGGTCAGTGATGTCAATGAAAGTTGGTGGAGCTGCACTGGTTTATATCCACAAAGAAGCAACTTTCTGAGAATTCACAGAATTGCTGGGGTTTAAAATAATGCCCTGAGAACCCAGTTGAAAACAGTAGTTGGGATTATTCTTAAACCAGGTCGTACTAATAGCTAGATTAAAAATAATTAAGAATACCTCCATTATTTTTTAATAGTTACAACTATTAAAACCCAACTCTGGATGGTCACATTGAAAACACAACTCTAGAAAAACATGTGCATGACTCTTTTCTACCAGTTCGAGAGCCATGGCAAATGCATACAGAGCTCTACAAATTCCAGCTCAGCAAACAAATCCTTTAGTAAGCAAAATAAGTAAATATTATCTCTGTTACCCCCAAGCTTTTGTTTAACTTTTTTTGGATTTACCTTCCCTCCACTTTCCCCTTCCTTCCAAATGTGATAGGTGGATTGGAAAACTGCAGAATGTGGATCTAAATTGAAAAATAAAAAATAAAAAATCCACCATTGTTCTTTAAGAAGAAAAAATCCTGTTTTTTGCTGAGCGATTGCCAGGTTAAACAAGAGGTTGCAAATATTTAGGGGTCCCTTTGCAGGTGAAACCCCTCCTCACCCTCATTCTGCCTGCATGTGTGGAATACAAAGCCTTAGATGACAGCCCAGGGCTACGCACATCTCTCAAAGGTGCAAAGGAAACACAGAGTGAGCGACGCTAAAACTGGGGAAGAGACCAAGGATCTGGTTCCGCAGCCTAAGCAGGACAGTCAGGCCCATCTCTCCTTTTTCCCTCTCCCCCTGGCATGACCCCACAGGCCCCTTTCCCTTCCCCTCCTTTTGGCCATTCCCTCTCCATCCCACGCTCTGTAAATATCATCTCCCCCAGCTTCAGTGCCAGAGTCTCAGTTCACAGGCAGCCACCTCGGGTGCTCTTGCTGGAGCCGAGGTGCACCTCCACCGGCAGCCCAGGCAGTGCGTGGTGGCAGCTTGTTTAAAGGCAGCCAAGGCATCTCTGCTGTGCAGGGCAGCCAGCACTGCACGCACATTCCCAGGCCAGCTAAGCCTGTACCTTTCCAGTATTTTTTTAATTCTCAAATTATATTTTAAAGGAGAAATTCCAGCACCCCTGGAATGTCTCCCTCCCTCTCTCTTCCCCTTTGCTCTTTTTCCATCACTGCCTTAATCTGGCTGGGGCCTCTTTCAGATCAAGGTGACACGGACAGAGTGCTCATCTGGTAACGACTAAACCACGCTTGACCATTTTCACTCTGTAGACCCCTCTTACTGTCAGATTTTATAACCCGATTACTACAGACTTGGGTTAGATTCAGACAGATTGCCTACCAGCAAAAGGCTCAATATCCCATTATCAGATTTGTGAGCCCGCCCTTCCTCTTCATTTAGCATGTAACAGAAAGTGTCAGTGATGTCCTATGGACTTTGGCTTTAAAATGAGTCTTAACTGTGCAAGTCATGTATCTATCAGAAGAAAATACTCCACAGAATCATCTGCAGGACAATAGTTTTAAAACATTTTTTATTTAAATATTAAATAAAACACATTGACTAATCATTTTGGTGTACACCTCTCATTTTAACATAAGAAATAAAATGATTGTTCAGTCATGATAAAAAATAAACTATACATCTCAATTAAACCAATCACCTAGTGTCTTTAAATACCCTATTGCATTGCAGTCTGCAGAACAGCACTGTCAAGATATCTACAAAAAACCCAGACTTTAAAAATGACCTCTTTCTGCTCCAGCAAGAATTCCAAAGAGGTTCTACAGCAATTGGAAAAGAAAAAAAAAAATACTATGAAAGTAAAGTGCTTGTCATTGCTCAGGACAGGAAACAAAAGAATCTGTGGCCTTTTGATCCATGGCATTGAACAAAACAAATATTGAAGAGGAAATTCTGTGTTTTAAGTATGTGTGCTACCTCTTACAAAACTGAAGGTAAAGTTGCTGCTTTGTGATGAGCTGGTTTCTTCTTGCCCTCCTCTCCAGCCATCTCCAATCTGTTTTTTGGATTGGTTTTGGATTGGTTTATTTTATTTTTTTTTAAACCACTACAAGTGAGTATAAGACTTTGGTGTTTTCTCTGCTGCAAGGCACCACTCATTACAGAAATTCAACTCAAGCAATTTTCTCTCACTTTGAAGCTTCCAGACCATGTAGCAGCAGTGGCAAGCTGGAGATGCACCAATATAGACACACAGATAAACACACAGATAAAGAGGTCGTTTATGGAGAGCCACAGACAGAGCCACATGACATCTTCAACCCTTCCTACTCCCACCAATTAACCTGGTCGATCTTTGGCTTTTTTCTTTTTTTAAAAAAAAAAAACAAACCAAAACAAACAAAAAAGAACAGGTATCCATATTATTTGCAAATGCGTAATACTGCAGGTTGCATGAAGCCAAGGTAACTTGAAGGCACCCTGTGTCACACTAGGGAGATGGGTCCTTTAAGCATTTAGACAGAACGCAGCTATTTTCTGACATTCGGATGGCAGCTTCCAGCCGAGCTGGCTCACTGTTTGCTCACCTGCTTCCAAAGTTTGCATGCCCTACCCGACTCATTTCTGTAGGAGCACAGTCTGCTCTCCCCTTTATACACGAGCGTAACTACTGTTGACACCAACAGAAGTCATGCTCGGCCTTGGAAGGGGAGCGGGGTTTATACCAGAAACACAAGATAAGCATATTACAAAATATAAAAAATAACTAGTGTTATATAGTTTTCTGCTTCCTATTTATACACATATACAGCATTAAAAACCATACGAAAAAACACCTATCTAATCCAAAACTTCATTTTGCTAATATGCCAAAAACAAACCAACCAAAAACAAACACCCAAAGATTGTGCTGTTTTACTCACTTTTAATACAGTTTTGTTCAGAAATAGCTGTACTCGGTTAGAGTAGAATTCTGTTCTAGCCTATTCCTTTTGTCTTTGTCAGTATATAATTATAACCTCAATATTGCACATTTCCCCAAGAGTCAGTTCTGTTTGGACCCTGATAATGAAATGCATAAAAACAATTAGCAGCGGAAATAACAATGTGCAGCACTAAGAAATACCCCTCAGGCAACTTTGTAGGCAATCTCCAGGAGGGCTTTTTAAAAAGAAAACCCTTCCCATCACCCCATCGGTACTAATGCTTCCCTCCTCAGTGCCTCTGCAAGAATATGAAAAAACTTAGCATTTATAAAAAGATTCCTAAAGATTATTCAGACTGACAAAATATATGCATGTGTGTATATGTATATATACACACACCACCCCCAAACAAACATCCCTGCAAAAGACCAGACATTATGCAATTTGGATCCCGGTATCAAGGGATACATTTTCAACAGATTACTTGCTTCTGTACTAATTAGAGGGGCTCTTTAAGCTTTTCCAGCTGATGTATCAAGCATGAAGTTCACAGTTTTCATTTAAAGTATATGTATCTGGGAGGTCTGGAATGGGGATTTTGGTTCCTTTAAATAAAATGAGTGTTAACAAGAGGAAAAAAAAACCCCAACAAATGGCAATGCTTCCGTTTTTGTCTTCTATGAATGCATAATGCTGCATGCCACTGGTTTTCTGTTTATTTTCTTTAAAAGAGGTAATCATCTTCACAAACCCATAAATGAATATTGTGAAAAAGGGAGGCTCTGGTCCCTTCTTTGAAAAGCCTCTCCCTGCTGTGTCACCATTACTGACAGCTGCTAATCTTGCATAACAGCAGAGCTGTATTGGTCTGACTTGAGTACAGTACCGAAGAGTTCTTCCCCAACCACATCCCTCCCTTTCCCCACAAATGCCCCACCCATCTTCCCCATCATTATTTTTCCTTTAAAAAATTCAGTTTCTATTCATATTTGTTCAGTGCAAGAATAGTAGAAGCAAAAAGACATACATATTGCTTGTTTCAGTTCTATAAAGTTGCTAGCTTTCTGAGCCAGACAGCCTCTTCACATACTTCAAAATTTATTGCTTCTGAGAGTCACTCGTCCACACGACACCAGCCAGCCATGGACTCACACTCGCCACGGAACAGTGGTGAAAGTTCTTCGCAACAAGAGCAGCGTAAGCTGTAGCAGCTGGGGTTCTCATTTGACCAGGACAAACTTCCCTAGCTGGTTGGAAGTCAGATCCTCCATCTCACAATCCCCGTGCTGCAGAGTGACAGCGTCATAGCTTGGAGACTGCGCAGAGAAACTCTGTTGCTGAGAGAAGGTGGTGCCTACTGGAGAAACGTTGCTGCTGATGTACAGGTGCGTGTCTAAAAGGTGAGCTGCTGAGGACACTGGTGACACGCTGACACCAAAGAAATGAGGTTGGAGCAGTCGGCTGTTGCCAGCAAAGGCCAGCTCAAACGAGTTCTCTCTTTGTAGCTCTGACAACAGAAGAGAATTGGATGCATTGCAGGTACCTACGCTATCAGAGGAGGGGACGCCATTTGTTGCAGATGTCTGAGAACTCTGGGGACAAGGTGTCTGGAGTAGCTGGTGATGCTGGAACTGGAGCATTCTGAACAAAATCCAAAGGTGGAAGAGGTTAATTTGCACTGCTAGGATCATTAATGTTTTGCTTCCTCCTTTCTCGCCCCTAACCCTGACCGTAACTTTCCCCTTCATTTCCTTCTCTCTATCAAACCTCTCCTTACCCAGCCAATACAATTAAAGCAAGATGACCATGCCAGGTCAATGTGTTTTCACTTGGCTTTTCCTCCTGTTGGAGAGGGCAACTATCACCAGAAAGTTATCTAGTCACCATTTGTCTGCTAATAATAGATGTTCTAGAGACAACGTGTGCAGATAAACCGGAAACTCAATTTTCCATCTTGCTTCTATGGGAATGAAGAGGTGCCATCACACATGACATTTGAGGCCACTGGAACTGTGCCTCCTTTGTGGGCTGTAACTTTTCCAAATTACAAGGTCTCACTTCCTTGCCATGGGAAAATTACAGGAGGAGGCAGAGGAGGAAAGAAATCATTCCCAAAACTAACAAAGAAAAACACAGCTTGCAATAGGGAGCAGTAATGTTTTCCCCCACAGTACCAAATTGCTTCTCAATTCAGCAACCTCCAAATATTTGGACGCTGAGATTTTTAAGTGGAACTGCACGTCCTGTGTTACGTATGCCAGCGCAGGAAGCCACAAAGGAAGCCAAGCAGTTTATCTGCTGCCACACAGCAAAGATGGAGGATAGGAATCCTCAGTGACCAAACTCCCCAACCTCTTTTGCTGTGTTTACTCCTCCTTGCTTGCCCCTAACCAAAATAAACCCAATGAAAACAGCAAAACTCCTCCCAGCCAGCTTCTCACCTCTGCTGCTGCAGCACCTCCTCCAGGAGGCTTCTTCCCTCTCTGCTGCTCCCACTGCTGCTGTACATGCAGGTGTTCGGCTGCGTGTGTTGGAAAGGGCTCATGGCACTCCTTGCTGCCCGAGATGAGGAGGACTGACACACCTGCCGAGCAAAGCCTTTGATTTTATTCAAGCCGAGAAACCCCTTGGCTCGAGCGTTCTTCCGCAGCTGCTGCCTAAAAGCCTTCAAGCCTGTGGGACATGAGGAAAAGAAATGCACTTTAATCCCCCTTAGCATTTGCCTAGGAGCCCAGTTTACAGATCAGCCTTTCTAGGCAGCTGCCTTCATTTGCGTGAAAACTGCACTAGAAGAGACCATGACTCTTCAGTTCATGTTCACCCCTCAGCCTGACGGTCAGAGCAAAATTTACGAAATCGAACAGGATTTGGGACAGCTGCACCCTTCTGTAGATGGACACATGCACAGCAAAGGAGAAACCTGACAGAAATCACGATGTTGTGCACTCGGTATTTTGGGACGAAGGCGGAGCCTACCATCCCACTCACAGCAGCAGAAATATCTTCACGGGCATACTGAATCAGTATCTGAGAACTAGGGACCTTCCTCAGGGCATCTGACTCTCCCTCAGGGACCGTGAACACAAGAGGCAGAATAACCAGGTGGCTGGCCTCAGTGTAACACCAACATGGGCAAGCAAGTATCCCTGCATGCTATCCTTTTCTAGTGGCAGTTGGAAGGGTGCAATCCCCCAGCAATAAAGCAAGGAAGACATTACCTTGAGTTAATGAGGTATCAGATGCTCGCCTTCCTTCTTGGAAACTGACAGGCAGGAGAGAAGCACCTCCCATGCAGCCCTGGGCTTGTAACACCGGAGCATCAGACTGGGAAGCTAGGAAGGGTGACGTCATCCTAGCTGTGGCTGGGCTCCCCGTCATTACTTGACCTGCCAAACAGCTGCTCAGGGCCACTGAGCTGTCATTTGAAGATGAAGTAAGGCAGCTGTCTGAACTAGTTCCCTCTGTAGGGCTTGCAGAAGAGGAAATGACTATACCTACGGAGGGGGAAGGAAGGAGAGAAAGAGCATTCCCAAGATGAGTACAGGAAGGAACAAACATGACATCAGAGCCTTCTGCCCACCTACACTGGCACTAATAGGCACCTGTGAACTGGAGAGGTGTCCAGCAACTTGTGTTGTCACAGGGCTTGACTCCAGCAAAGGGTCATCAATGAATAACCTAAGTTTTGGCTCCTGTCCAGCCAGCAGGGCTCTTCCAGCAACTCCAGCACCACCAGGCTATGCTGGATCAGGCCTACAGAGTTTCTTTAGCACAGCAGCTCTGATATAGGATTCTTTTTTTGTGAATAGTTTTGCTTGTTTAGTTCACGGGGTCTGGATGTGTAGCAAATACAGTTAGGGATGACCTTTTTTTTTTAAATTCAGGCACTCCACCTCCCCCAGCGCAACAGTGGAAGGAAGCAGAGAAGGGTTATGTCCTGCCTGTGAGAATGCACCCCTCTACAGTGATCTAGACGACATAAAACAGCGCAATGTCTCTTCGTTAAGGGCCGTACTTATTTATGGGAAAACATAACGGTGAAGGGTAGAGTACAGACCTCTTTTCTGGGCCTTCCTATTCCAGTCAAGGTAATATAAGTACGTATTCCCCAGGCATTTGTCTGCTATGGCACTCCTCTGTCCTTTTCCTCTAACTATGGACACCCTTCACATCTCCCAGACTTACTTACATGGAGGGGCATGCTGATAGAAATGAGTGGTCACTTCAGCCAGTGTGTGCCTCCTGCTGGTGTTGCTAGGGATGCGGATAGGATGGTCATATGCCTTAATTTCATCTTCCAGCTCCTTCTCTTGCCTTACTTCTTCACTAATGGTGGTCTCCAGGAGGCTGTTGGGGGAGATGGACCGGTTCCGGAAGAGGCTGTTGAAGTTGGGATCCACAGGAAAGAACACAGGCTGCAAAACATGCCAGATCACAGACTGAAGGGTGTTTTGCTTATTTCTGCACTACCTTTTAATACTCTTCAAAGCCCTGTGGCATGTCTTCAGTAGGCACACTGTTTTAGAGGCTACCTACTATGACACCATGCCCAAATGCCAAACAAAAGATTGGAGGGAGTCACAATTCCTGC
>NW_009649936.1:4630670-4637632 GCF_000708025.1 Charadrius vociferus
AAAAAGAAAAAGAAAAAAAAAAGAAAAGTAACACACAGTTTAGTTGAGAACACCAACCTGTAATGGACTGCTCATGTCACAATCCATTTCTGCCTGCAAGGATGGCTGAATCAGGCTCTGAGGTTGCTGGTAAAGCAGAGATGATCGCAGGGTTTCACTAGTGAGACTGTCCTGAGGCATCTAGAGAGAGAGAGTGATGCACAGAAGCCATCACATACGCTGCAGTTCCACATGCCTTTTCAGATACTGGAGGCTCAAGGAATTTCAGAGCCACCTTCCATGCAAGCTTTTTCCACGCACTTTCTATGAAAATTAACAAAGCTAGTCCTTCAATGCCAACATAAACACAAAACTCCTTCTCCTAAGTTAGGCAATTTAACTGGAAGTACAATTTGAAAAGGCACACAGAGCACACTTTAAAGGGGTTGGGGGTGAGGAAATGAAGAAGATTGTCAGAAAAACACACAAACTGACTCATGGATTACTTGTGAGGATCCTACAGGGTATGTAACAAAGAAGTGTAACCCATCCATGCCTAAGGGGACAAATTTCCATTACAAGCCTAATATTCTGGCTCATTATTGACCTGCACTGAAGGCAGACTATTCTTTGGACCATGACAGGGTCCTATGGCAGGGGGGTTGGAACTCAATGATCTTCAAGGTCCTTTCCAACCTAAACCACTCTATGATTCGATGATTCTATGGACAGAAGAAGCTGTAATAACCAAAAAAACTACTACTGAAGACAAATGTATTCCCAACATGGTTTATGCTGAAGAACAGTAGGCTGTGTCCTATCAGAAGCACCAATATCAGAGCTGGTTTCCAGAAGCCTGACAGCTTCTTGTATTTCCCATAGAAAGGGGCAGAAAAAGAGAGAGTCAATGGACATAGCTTCCCAGCAAGTAATGCCCTTCCTTACCTCAACATTGCTGATCTCGGAGCTCCTCGGCCTTTGCTGACGGCCAGTTGCTGGACGACTCGATAGCTGGCTGCTTCGATACTCCTTGAGGCGCTCCAAGAGCAGGTAATAAATTGCAGCAAAATGATTGTAGCTGCTGTTTTGCAGAGACTAGAAGACATTGAAAGGACCCTTGAATTACAGGTAACTCAGGATATAAGCAGCCAAAACTCATCACTAAAGGCCTCATACGAGCATACTCAAAAAATAAGTAGAAATCCAGAAGGGCAGTAAAGATTTTATTATACTGTGACACTGGATCAAGGCTAATCACTGAATGATGTATATATATGACTGCACTATTGGCATCCTGGTAGTCACTGAAGTTGTATCTAAGGGGCAAGCACTTCTCACCTCAACAGTTCTCTGCCTGTCGATGCCAAGTGTTTGCATGATGCCAAGGACCTGCTCATTGTAGTCACCCAGGTTGGAGTTGTAGTTTTGCATGGAGAAGGACAAAGACTGCTGCTGTTGAAGAGACGGGTCAGCTTGCATCCACTTGTGCTGCTTTATTTGGGAAATGGTTATTCGCTTGGTTGGGTCCACAACCAACATCCGTCGGATTAGTGTTTCACAGTCTAGATGACAAAGACAAACTCATGAGCAAGGGGTAAAAATAACAGCCCAGCCCCAGGTCACTGCTAAGAAACCTTCCCAGCAACAGTGTATGATGTCTATGAAAATGGGAATTAAAGGTTTCTGAGGAGCTGATGCCCAATCTGACTACCAGATATTCAAAAAAGCACAAGAGATGTCCACGTACATTTCACAAAAGCAATACATTACTACAGAAAATGAAGCTGTACAGGATACTGGCAGGTTTCAGGTGGCCTTGCACCTGGTAGGACAGCTACCTTTGAGTGGATACAGGTTTAATGACGTTACATCCACTAAAAATAGATCTGAATTTAGTAGACAACCCCATCAAATACAACATCCTGGTCCACTTATTTGTTTATAACAAGGGAATCAATGCCATTCACGGCTATAAGTGATAAAGGTCAGACTTTAAAAGATACTCTTCACTTGAAAACAGAGGTACATTCACTTGTTTTTTAATCCACATCAGAGCGAGGTGTTAATACTCTTCAGTTCCTTTTTCTCACCAGACTGTTGGAGCGCTCAAGAAACAGGGCTAAGCCCCACTATTTCTGATCTCCTTGACAGCATAGCCACACTGAAATATAGCCCTTCTGCATAGTTAAAATATCTTAGGAGAACTACACCCATCTCAGCATTGCAGGCTAGTCTCATTAAAATCCTGTTTTCTCTCTTTTGTGAGTGATTATTTCTCCAGCTAGGGTGTCAAGTATTTTTCTAATCCACAGAGGTACTCTAAGAAAGGAAACTACAGCCTTTTAGACGCACCATAAAGCAGATCCCAGAAAATGTGTGCAACCAGCCCCTCAACTATAAGCGCAGCCCTACAGAAATTACTGGATACATGAAGACACACATTGTCAGCTGCAAAACCAGTCTCATCTGTCATTGTCCCAAAAAGGAACAGGACAGTTATTCCTTTACTTGTAGCCCCTTTTCTAACATTAAGGATTTGTAAAAAGCACCTTCGGACATGAAGTAAGGGATGCGGAACCGCCCCTCCAGCACTCTTTGCCTCAGAGTTGGTAAATTGGGTCCATCAAAAGGCAGAGAACCGCAGACAAGGACATACAGCACCACCCCAAGGCTCTGTCAATAGAAAACGGTACAGCATGTGAGTAACTCCAGCAGAAGCGATGATTTTGAAAGCCCACAGGCCCTCATGAAGTGTGAAACGCGATTTCTAAGGAATATCAAGCTCACCCATATATCAAGGTGAGGTCCTTCATATTCTTTGCCTTCAAAAACTTCTGGAGCTGCATAGGGTGGGCTTCCACACCACGTGGAGAGGGGCTCTCCCGACTTGTAGAAGTTTCCAAAGCCAAAGTCTGAAATGAAGGTAAAAGTCTGAGGTAAGACATCACTCAATCACATACTAGTATTTTAAAAGTAGTAGAAAATGGAGAGCAGGGAGCAAATGTATTGTTTTCTTCTCTGCCTATTCATTTAAGCTATTCCCTTTTGTCCAGTAACTTTTGTTCTGTTTTCAGTTACCATAAATACATTTATAGGATCATCCTACAGAGACTGAATTTGTCTACATGCCTAATGTTGTTTATAGAGTAACCATATATTTCTTATTACCTGCTAACTTGATATTCATGTTAGCATCTAGCAGAAGGTTCTCCGTTTTGAGATCCCTATGCACTATGTGGTGGCTGTGACAATATTCCACCGCTGAAAGTATCTGCCAGAACTTCTTCCGTGCTTCACTTTCACTTAAGTGCCCATTGGAGGTCAGATGATCTGCAAGACAAAATACGAGGGACTAGATTTAGAAAGACCTGGAAGAAATTTTTCCTATCTTGCAGGTGCTGCACTTGCTGTTTGACAGCTGACAATGCCAACCCTGGATTTTTAATATATGACTAAGTAATGTCAACAATAAAGCCACGGTTTCTAAATCTAAAGAACTGTTAGGTCCATCAGTGAGGACTTACCAAACATTTCTCCATTCTTTGCAAACTCAGTAACAATATAAAGCATATCCTTTGTCTCCATAACCTGTGAAGACACAAGACGACATGCTTAAAAAAACATGCAGACCTCTATTTTCATTCATTTTTCTAAGTGTATTCTCAAACATATCAGTTCAATTATTTATTTGCCTCAGTAGCTGGCAATAAAGGCATCTAATTTCACACCACAGTGTTCTTTCCAAGCAAACTGGTAATGAAAAAGATAACAAATCAATGCTTATGTGCCTACACCATACAATGGTTTCCCATGCCATTGTTCTTCTCACCATTACCATGCCACCTAATCTCCATAAGATAACTGATAAGCATTTCATACACTTCTCTGAACTCCATTTTTGTTAAAATATGTGTATATACTTTTACAATGCATTCGATATATTCTGAACATGCAAAGACACTTAAAGTCTATATAAAGTCACCTTTTTTCAATGCTAGTAGGTACTTAGATCAGGAGAGATGGCTGCAACTTGGACAAATCAAGAAGTACTATCAAATACCCCGCTCCCATTTGGTTTTGGGTGGGGACATAGCAAGCCTCCCATGCAAGTGACAATAGGTTGTTGTTTGTGTAACGGCAGTTCTTGATGCACATCAACAACTGTCAATACATCGCCCAGCCTTCACCTATCAATCTAGTATCAACTTCCTTTGATACTTGTTAATTTCTTCCTTTGGAGGAAAAAAAAAAAAAAAAAAAAAAGAAAGAACTGAAAACCAAACAATGAATGAGAAACACTGAGCATTTCCAGATTCATCTTCAGTTACTATGGCACACCTTTCAAATGTTGCATTTCAGACTTCAAAATACAACAGTTCCCTGGAATTGGACTCTCAAAGAGCAGATATTTTGTTTTGGAAGCAGAGGGCTCACAATAGTTTAACAATCACAAAAGCGTCAATACTACTTCAAAGGCTGTAATTTCCAGGCTCCTAACATGTAACCTTTTTGGAAGACTCTTGTGATCCCCTCACTACAAGTACACACAGACACAAAATGAAAATAAACAAACAGGGAGCAAAGGAAGAGAGGTTCCCAGTTTAAAAAACTGAAGGAAAGTGTTCTGGGAAAGTTGCCAGCTGGATGAAATTAAGACGCAGTGCTGAAACTAAAACAATGATGAAATAATACAAGAACACACACCCTACATTGGTATGTCATCTAATTCCATCCCTGCTTCTCAGTCTCCACCAAACAGGTAAAGCATCAGTTACAACAACAAAGAAAAGAAAACTTCACTGAAAAGAAATTATGGTCCACTACCAACGTCATTTGCTCCATCAAGTAAAGTGGTTCAACTAGATGGAATTTAACCTGCTTTTCTAAAAGCTTTGAAATAGTATTTTCACCCACATCATTCCACTGAAATGAAATCAACTGAACTGTTAGAATGTTTCTGTATACCCTACACTGCCCTATGGGCAACAATGACGTCAGATGTTAACACAGAATAATTTTTGTTATGATGGTTAATACTATAAATATCAAGCACTTCATACATGTCAAGGTCTTTAAAAATAATGCCTTGCCTAAGCACCTGCCTTACTGGCTCTTCAGCCTTACACATTAATTAAAACTTTTTTTTATTTTATTTTTTTTTAAAGCTAACAAACCCAACGGTAAGATTGCAGTTGATAACAGTGTTTACTACTACACACGGACTTTCAGACCTCCTGCTTCATCCATCTATTCCTCTCTTGCCCCTTGCCCTTCTAGACAGCTCCAGATAGACTGCGATACCTCATCTTCTTCTTAAATCCACATGGCACTGTTTAAGATGATTAAGAGGAACTTACACCAAATGTTAATTAGATTGAATATTTAGAATTTGCAAAGCAGTCCTTGCTCACTAGACAGACGTGATCCTGCTTTCTGCACAACACGTTAATTTGTTCTTACTGTTAAAAATACCCATCAGTGCAGAAACTGGAAAAAATCTAAATCAAAATTCATGTTATGAAACTCTACAAGGGGAAAGATATTTAAAGTTCACTTTCAAAACTACACAAACTGGAACAGAATAACCAAACAGGTCATTTTTTGCTATATTCTATGATACCAACATTTGTTGGCTTTTTATTTTCCACTTAGATTTGAATTCTAATTCTTAGATTAGATTTCTACTTGGATTTTCTACTTAAGTTGATTTGGTTTAATTGTTCTTGATTTTAAATCCCTTCCACTTATGGCAAACTCAACTTTCGCACTTTCTTCTCTGCTATCTGACATGAGTTTAAGTCTTCCTCTTATCAAAAGCACATAAGAAGTTCTAGTCCTCTAAACTGGAAAAGCAGAGAAGTTAGGAAAGGCAAGTTAATCATAGAAGTTCAGATAATCACTTCCTCAATCCGAAACAAACTTCATCCAGAATCTTGTTCAAAGAATGATGAATGACTTTCAAAAAAAAAAAACAGTTTAAGTGTTTTTCAAAAAGTATTTAAATATGCATTCTCTCTGCAAATATTTGATTTAAAATCATGTGCAAGAGAAGAGCACAAGCATATCTCATCTGCATGCTGTACTTCAAAGCTGACTTCTTACCTGATATAGCTTGATAATGTGGGGATGATTCAAAAGCTTCATTATCTGAACTTCTCTATAAATCTTCTCCAGATTGCTTGGGTCTAACCTTGTTTTGTCTATTATTTTTATTGCAACCTGCAGATTTAACAAATAATAAAATAAAACAACTCCAGGTATTTCAAAATAGTTACTCTTACTTTTAAGATCTCAAAAAAAAAAAAAAAAAGGTCACACACAAACTCACAAAATCCAAGTAAAGTAGCTTTTAAAGTATGGACTTGACAAAGCTGATTCTGTTTTTCTGAACTGCAGAGAATTCACGACAGAGCGTTTTCGTTTTTCTTTTCTACGTCAAAGGATTATACATAAGGTAGTGAACAGAACTGCAGAAATTAGCACTGGACAGGATTCGGTAAATCTTTTAATCCATCCCATGCCAGTGAAAAAACAGATTCCTCTAAAAGACTATTTTCTACTGTAGTGACTGATATGATTTTGACATGCACTAGAAATATAAATACGATCGCATGCCCACTAATAAATTATTTCTGCCAACAGCACTGCAAGTTCTTTGTTCTTGAAGCATACACATTGAATGAAAAACTTCAGCCCATCGAAAGTCTTCAAAAGATCCTTAATTTGTTGGACTCTTCAACGAACTAAGAGAGAGTAATTCAATGAAGCTCCCGCAGCACTCAGAAATGTTATTTTTTACATATTCTTGCTCGCTTTTAATTTTACACGAGCTCTGTCGAACACACCGGGAAAACCTGAAGCTCCTACGAAGGGGCCACCTCAACTACTGGTGCACGATCGACACGGCGGGCTAAGCCCGCCGGACTTCGCAAAGCTCTCCGCCGCTCTTTTCACCTCCGGCCCCGGTTCGTTTCACGCCGCTC
>NW_009649936.1:4639125-4665161 GCF_000708025.1 Charadrius vociferus
CCCGCGCAGCACAGGCTGCCGTTGCCGTTGTTTCCACGGCGTGATGGAGGGGAGCTGCAGGGGGGCGCTGCCGCCGACCGTCCCTTCTGGCATCCGAGACTGGGGCCAACTCGGCCTGGGGACAGCAACCCTCTGGGTTCCCCAGCTGGGCGCAGACAGGAAAAGAAGTAATAATAAAATGCCCATACGCGCATGTATATATGCAGTCCTGGGATACCTTGGCAACTTGCATGTTCTGAATACACCTGCGGTGCTATTATTTCTGGTCAGTCTGGAAGTGAGGCTTGGGAAGTTACCCTGTTGCATACCGAGGCTGAAGGAGGCTGTTTGAGATTGCACCTCAGCATCCTGCAAGTGCGCAAGAGGTTCCTCTCAAGGTCAAATGAGAAGCGGCAGATGCACCGGGTTCAAACATGTAGGTCTTCAGCCTTCACGCAGCAAGTGACCAAAATGTTTGTACGTTGGGTCTCAAATTCCAGTTTAGCCTCGAAAATAAGTCTTGAATGATGCCTGCCACATCTGTTATTCAACTTTATCTTCTCTCTTAGAGTTAGCCCAGGCTTTTTTCAGACAAGTAATTCTCCAGTCAGCAGTTGGGCTCCTGACTGGAAGACTGTCCGTGTTAGCTTGAACCCCTAGCCTGACTGTCATGGCCAGTGGCATGCTGGGCAGTGACCCTCCTCTTCCATCCAGAGGCACCATGCAAACTGGATTTGCTGGACTGCTTGAAATAAGGCAATGCCTTGGGTGGAGGAGGGTATAGCTTTGCTTCACGCTGAAGATTTCAAAGCAGTTGGAACGATTGTTTTCACCTGTAGTTGGTTGTCTTCTTAAGGTCCATGAACAACTTCTAAAGGGCTCAGGAGGGACCCACTATGTGAGGAAACCAAGCTTTTTGTCAGTTTTTGTAAATTCACCCTAAAGATGGAATGAGAAGAATGTGGTGCTCTGTATAAATCAAATTACATGATATATGACCTGTGTGTCATCAACACACTTGAGAGAGATCCATCGGGACATCCTCGTGAAGCAAGCAGGACTTCCCCTGTTTCTCTTATCTAATGAACTATATTGCTTGTGTTGCCCACCAGAACATGGGTGCTAGCCCTTTGGGAGGCCAGTTACGCTGCAGGCTCCTTCTCCTAGAAACATGGAGAAATGACACCTGAAATTAACCCCCAAACTTTATCTTGACCATTGCACAAAACTCCTGCTGTCCCTATGCTTATTTACTGCGAGCTGGCAGTGTGCGGGGTTTGAATGGTGCTGGGAGAGGGCAGCGGGCTGCAGAGCTGGTGGCCAGGAGCCGAAGGACAGGAGCGGCTTACATGGAGGCAGCAGTGTGACCCAGGTCATGGGACTGCTATGCCATTCGCCGTAAGGGGGGTAATAGCACGCAGCCAGCCCGGGCTATTATAACATTCAATTAGTGCTTACACAGTGCCTTGAATAACTCACATGAAAAGCTGACTTGTTATTATTATTATTATTAAGCTAACAGTATATTCTCCGTGGAGCTCGTGAAGAGGAGGTGACGCACAAACAGCACATACAGTAGCAACTGCATATGAACAGTGCCCCAGGAGTTATAAAGAAAAAAATTACCTTAATAATGGTTCCTCTGCTGTGGTGGGATTTTCCTCCCTTTAATTATAGTTGCTGTTTTCATTTGAAATTGATTAAGTGTTTTAGGATGGCAAACAGAACTGGTCTTTTTAGAAAGAACACTCAAGGCAGCCAGCCCCAGCTAAGAGCGTAACATTTTTATTTCTTTTTAAAGGTCTCAGAGTTTCTTTCTTCCCAAATGGGAAGAGGAGGACTGGATTTAGTGCTCTCCTTAACATCTCACGATTTTTCCGTCCTGAGGAGAGGCAGACCCCTGTGCCATGGGACTGCCTGGAGAGTGTAAGACCTCACCAGAGGGCTACACTGAGGAGAATCCACCATCCTGATTTTAATTACCTTCATTGGAAGGAAGAAGCAAGAAGAACGGGCAAGTGTTGCTATCTGTGGAAGGTACTTACACAGACCTGCAATCTCTGGTCCAGAGGGTGGGGTACTTATAGTTTCTGCAGTACAGGAGGGAGCACGTTGTTTTTAAGAGTTACGACACTATTGTATGATTTATTGATAGTTAAATTAAAGACTTCCTGCATCTATTACTCCCAGCAACCTTTTGGTATTTCTCTTCCATTTTCATACATATGGGTCAAAACAGCTTCCAGCAGTGCTGCTCAGAAGTAGCCATTGCACAATTTTGGTAGTGTCATAATTACATCGTTTTTCTACCACTTTCACTATGAATTGATACCATCAAAGCATTACAAACCTCTTACACAATCACTTTTTATCATAATAGAGGTGCTTCTGTTGGGAAGGTTGATGCTTTTGCAATTTCTGCTTTAACACTTTTGCTGCCCTCTGGTGTTTTGGATATTCTGAACAAGGAATCACCTCAGAGAGACATCCATGGTCAGGAGAGGTATAATTATGGAGCCGGCTTGTACATAACAAGGGTACAAAAGCAAGGAAAGTGGAAGGGCACTTTCCAAAGCATCTCCACAAGGATGTCCCTTTGATTGCTCTAGGAAGAGGGAGAAACTGGGAGGACACAACTGCTAAGTTTTTCCATTGCAGCAGTCCTGTGCTCCCTCCCTAAGGGTGGCATGGTCTACGGATAGGAATGTGCATGAAGACTGCTGCTTTCCAGAACTCATCTTGCAGATATTTCCAGCAATTCAGTCTTTAGCCATTTCACTCAGCATTTTCTATCATTTTCAAAACAAACTAACGACAATAGCAACTCTCCTCACTTGGTGAAAAGAAAACAAAACTGAGAAACGGAAGCATTCCTTTCTACTCATTTCACCCTCCACAGCTGAAGTCACCCTGGTTTGCTATGGTAGGTTTGCTGGGGCACTACCTGCAGCATAGCTGTAGTTTCTTTTTCTTTTTTCCTAGAAAACACCAGTGTGATTACTTTGAAAAACAGATTTGTTGGGCTATTTTCAGTGTCCCATCGTTTACACAATTTAATTGCGTAAAACCTTGCTGAAGTCAATAGAGTTGTTCCTTGTCACACCAAGTCGGACCCTGGCCTAGAAAAAAGTAAAATGGAAGGTGTCACATTCCAAAAAGTATAGTGACATTTAAAGTAAAAGAAGATGAGATAATCAACTAAAATACTTGTAGGCTTATTTTAAAGTCAAAAGCATTATCTTGAAAAAAAATGGTGCATGACTATTTTTTAATATGACTTCAAAGTTTCTTTGAATTTGAAAAAATCCAGGCAGCCACTGCAATTTTGGCAAAAATACTTTAAAGCTAGCATATCCTTACTGAGGCACCACAATGGTATCCAGAAATATATTTCAGACCACTGGAATGTCTTTGGTCATAATATTGCATCAGAGTTACATAATTATGATCACAACAATAATCTTTTGTCATTAATGTTTATGGCATTTCATAATTAATGAGGCGATGACATTTCACTGACATAATACATTGAGCTTGTCTTGCAGAATAAAGGTACGTACAGCTTCTTTCAGCATTCATCCTTATCTAGATCTATAAAATAGCTTTTCAAAGGGTTACCACCAGGTATGTTAGGGTTCTTTACTTTCCTAAATGTAATGTGCTACAAAATCTACTGTTAATACCAAGGCTCTGACTGTTTTTGTTTGTATTAAGGGAAGTACAAACACAGAACAAACAAGGTGGTCTATGCCCTTGAGAGCGTCTTTCTTTTATTGTAATCATTTCCCTTCCGTGTTTGTCACTCTAATAGTGCTCCACTATGCTGGGGCATGTGAACCTGACTGACAACTGGCAACAAACATATGAAAAGATTATGTAAAAAGAGAAGTGGGCCAGGTTATTTCCATTGCCCAGGGTAAATAAAATGCAGAAGCTAAACAACCAACGTTGAATAATGGCTTTTGAAGTAGGGGGGTTTTCTGTTGTTTAAGCTTAATGACCAAAGGTGATGATAGTAGCAAAAGCAAATACACACCTGTAATCCAACCATGCCGATTTAAATTTAGCTGAAAATCATTTTATGAGTACGTGGGCTGATTTTCAGGGAGAGTGAGCATCCACAGTTACTGCTGATTTTAATGGAAGCTGCAATTGCTCAACATCTCTTAAAACATCCATCTGCGAGGTATCCTGCGAGGTAAAGCATGTATTCTACCAAAGGCTTTGGCTAAGGAGGACTCTGAGAGCCTCTGGGCCTGACTACATCTATGTTAAGCTACTGTTACTATTAGCATCAGGATTAGCCAGGTATGCACCTTCCTGGGGCAGAACCACATGGAATTCAGATGCCTGTAGACCAGTACTTGGAAATGGCACTTTCCCACCAAGAGCGTATGATCTTTATAGACAAAATGGCCAACGGATAAGGAAAAGATGTCGTTTACCCCACTTACTATACCTACTTTAGGACTGGGAGGGCAAAAAGACTCCAAGAACACAATCACAGAATGGTCAAGGTTGGAAGGGACCTCTGGAGATCATCTAGTCCAACCCCCCTGCCAGAGCAGGGTCACCTACAGCAGGTGACACAGGACAGCACCCAGGCGGGTTTTGAATGTCTCCAGAGTGGGGGACTCCACAGCCTCTCTGGGCAGCCTGTTCAGTGCTAAGATGAAGCGCCTTGCCCATGGTGGTGATGTGGCACATCCGTGGCAGAACTGTGAAATACATTTCTGTGTCCTGAGCAACATGCTTTGGCTGCAAGGCCATCCTTCACACTGCAATTAAGTGCTTAATGTTAATCTTACAGCTGGTATGAATAAAGCTACGTACATACTGTGTTCAGTACAGTTTATACAATAGGCAGCTCTTATATGTGATTTTTTCACATCAGACTAGACTTTCTGTAAGATTAAGGCTTCTAATTTAATGTTAGCCCCCTACTTCCAGCCGGAGTGTTGACAGAGAGGCAGATCAATCAGAGTCAGTTATCTTTCTGGTACTCCCAAGGCTTTCTAACTCTTTGCCGCCAGTTTCTTTTGAGAGTGTGTATTACTTCTCACTGCTGCCTGAAACATCCAACACACTGTAGTAGCTCATGTATTGTCTTGTTGTTTGAGTTTTTTTAGGCCACATCTGACAGGGAAGTTTAGCAGTGTAAGATCAGTCAGAAGCTGCCAGCTCCAAAGCAAAAAGTAAATGGTAAGTAGGCTTCAGATATGAGAGCAGAGCTCCATTTGACAGGGAGCTTCGTTCCTGTGAAATTATCCTTTCCCTTCTCTGGCCCGGCATCCTTCCTGATCACTGCTGTATGCACAGCTGTAATTTGAAGCTATCAGTCCTCCCAGGGCCCCAGGCAGAGCTGGAGGCTGAGAAGGAGGCAAAGGGCCTGAGACTGAAGAGGCTACGGACAGGGTGAAGTGGAAACAAGCAGCAGCAGGCAGCAGCAGGGAAGCAGTGCTGGAAACCCCTTGCAATGGTGAGGGAGGGAAACCCTCTGACACTGCTGCATGAAGGCCAGTTGTTTGAAAAAGCCATGCTGGGGCAGGGACAAGCTGCAGAGGCTGCCCTGCATGGGTCCTGAGCTGTCATATAGGAGTCGGGACGCTTGGTCACCCTGTCATCCGTGGCCAGTGACTTCACAGCCCCAGGACACCAGCAGCCTGCAGCAGGGCCGTCAGTGGAAGCTCCACATTTGAGCTTTGACTAAGAGCCAAAGCTCATGAGGCCAAACTCTCTTGCATCCCTTTTTCCTTGCCTTGGCCAGGATCTTTTCTCTTTGGGATCCCCACAAATAGGCGAGGGCAATTCTGCCAGCCTGGTGGAAGTGGTGGGAAACCAGCCCCCATTCAAGAAGTTTGGGAACCCTCCCATGGGCAGGCTGTAAGAGTGAAGGCTGTTGCCCTTGGCTTTGCAGCTGCTGGCGTACCCATGAGGTGTTCCCACTTGGGCAAAACCTGCCAATGCAGATGCCCTCACTGGCGGCTGGATGTCTGCCCCCGTGCTGGGCTGGAGGGACAATCTCTGAGGGCAAGAAGGTAATACAGCCTCGTTCCTTTTGGCCTGACCTTCACCAGTGTCCTATTGCTTTTTACAGGAGTGCCATAGGATGCAGTGGTGCCCCGGCGGTGCAGCTGTGGGCGATGTGGACACGTGCCCAAGAGGAAGTAGGCTGAAACAATGGAATTCATTGCACACGTATGTACTTTGTTGATTGCTGTGCTGGAAACAGTGACCCAAATGTGGCAGTTTTGATGTCCCCTCACTCCAGCCTCCGCTCCCGTCCCCTCGCTTGTGAGTGATTCATGCAAAAAGCTACACATCCTTCCCCAGGGACAAAATGAATAAGGGCCCCCCTCAGCTTTCCTCTATATTAATGCATTAGCGTCTGAGATCTGCTGTGCTGTCTCTGCAGCTTCAAATGGAAAGGCTATCACTTTCCTGGTGTCCCAAGTAATTGCTTCATCTGCTTGTGCCTGCCTGTACCTCTGCCAGGCAAGGGGGTACGCAGTGGCTCCTTTGAAGAGGGTATTAATGCCATCTGTCTACTGCATACTGGAAAATCAGGAGCTTTTCCCCTCCCCCTTGCCCTTCTCTACTTTGCTCGCTCTGGAAGAAAACAGAAACAAAATAAAAGTCGCTTTTGCAGCACAGTGCCGGTGGTACAGTTATTCCACAGGGAAAGCCTGATATATCCACCTATTGTCTGAGCCACTACTAAGAGACCTTAGTGAATGAGCAAGTTACGAAAACAGGTATCCTTCCTTAGAGACTAATGCGATATTTGTGTCTGATATTTCCTGCCATACAGCACAAATTGTTTGTGCCGATGGACAAGTGAGAAATATGGCCTTCCAGAGGGGGGGAGGACTGTTGCAACACACCTTTATTGTCCTCCTCTGGAACAGCATATTAAATTTGTTTTCCATCCATCCCTGTAAATACATTTCCTATAATTGCTACTATGTCAGATGCACTGTAATCCGTCCCCTCCTACGTCAGCTGCATTGTTGTAACCCCCCCTCCGATGTCAGGAAAACTGTAATCCTCCTCTTACGTTACATAGGAGCTGCATCTCTGACATTTTCAATTGCATTCACCCAAAGTCAGACAGAGCAGGGACAGAGAACAAAACACCAATTTCCAGACCATGAATGTAATGAGCTCTCCAGCGTTTTGAGTGGGCACGTGGGTGTTTGAAAGTAAGGTCAAACACATTTTACACACCCGGGAGCTGGCTTTCTCCAGTCGCAGACCAGACACAGGTTACTATTGGTGCTGAACATGAGAAGCTCAGCAGAATTTTTGCATAGCATTGAATCATGCATCATGCGTTCTTACATACTGGTTCTGCACGTAGGCTGCGGTGAAAGGGAAGACAATAAATAATGTTTCAGAGAACAAAGGGTTAGCAAAAATCTTGCTTTGTAAGCCCCGACTGATGAAATGACTCCAGTGAAGAAGGAGTGGGGGAGGTGGGTTGGCTTGCAGTTTGTGAGTGGGACACCAAGACAATCTATTTTCAAATATGTATGCGCATGTTACGCTTCAGTCCCGGGGCTGAGCAAGAGCCTATAAACAATAACACTCACAAGGCAAATTTCTTACGTGCAATTCTTGGCACAAGCCAACCCTGAGTTTCCAGGGAAGCAGAGTACAGGGCATATGGCATCTAAATATATGCAATCATGGATGACAAGAAACATGGAAGAACTTTTTGGATGGAGTTGTTTGTTAACATCCTGAGAATATCTTTCACAAGACAGATACTGACAAGACAACTCAAAACCAGATGGTTCTCCAGTGATTGTTTCAAAAGAGCTTTAGCTTTGGCACAGAGTAAGCAGTTTGTGCTACTGGAGAAGATTGATTTTGACTCCTCAAATAGGAAACCAGATGTTCATACTTCAGCTAGAACTACTCTTCTCATTACACAGCTGATATAACCAGAGAGCAGAGGAAGTCTTCATGGTGTATGTTCTAGATCAGTTTCTGGGTTGACTCAAAATGTTTCCTTTCTGTCGATAGCCCTCACCTCTCAGAAGATCAGTGACAGAGCTTTTATTTCCCTGCTCAACTTATGCTTTTCTGCTTGGCAGATGGCTCCCCAGTCTTGTAGTATGTACTGGGAGAAAACCCTTACAGTTAGATCTGCAACTACTAACCTTGGTGCTTAAGACTGGTGCCTTGGTTTAAAGAGAAGCCTTTTTAGAAGGTATTGTGATTATGTGAGTATAGCAAGGTTATATTCTGTAGGTATTTATTTTAAAGAATAACACTGCTAGATGCATAAAACGTAGACGGTCAGATCAGGAAGACACCTAGTTACACAGCAATTCTCACTGCAAGCAACGGTGAGAAAGTCAGGGAATGAACTCATCTGAAACTTCTGGTCATCTAGATGCCTGCATAGGAGCTAAGCTCTGTGACGTATTCTTCCAGGCAGCATGATCCTACTTTGGTCAGTCACTTGTGTCAGCAGGGCTTTTTGATCTGGAAGCCTCTAAATTCTGTCATTTGTAATGGAAAGAGGAAGAACGTGAAGAAGGAAAACAAAATGGGCGTCGATTTTCACTGTGTTCCAGTGCAGAACCTCTTCTGATGGTTCTGTGTGTGGACCTGCATGTGCACTACCTGTGCAGATGGCACATCCCATCAGAGGTAATGATCTGGGATTGAGAAAACTGGTGGTAATAGAGTGTATAGTCTGGAAGGCCTCTGGAGGCATCTTCTTGCTTCACTGCGTGTCAATAAAAGCCAAACCTTTCCATAGACTCATTTTTGAATGACAATAAGAGATACTAGATAAGAAAGTCAATATATTTTCATGTTCATCCCTTTGACAGTATGAAATTATTCTGGTGGTCTGTAATATCAAATGCAGTCTAACCTGGGATTCAAGGCTTTAACCTACTAGCAATATTGGTAAATATTTTCCTCAGTCAAAAAGTAAGTTTCTCACCTTTGAAATCAAAGTGATAAGTCATAAAGGGATATGTGCCTTCTCTGTTAGCACTAGAAGGTACTTCTCCTGATGCTTTTGGGGAAGTGGAATAAGCTGCCTTACAGAACACGAATTGAAATGTATAAACACAAGCTTACAGTGTAGTATGGACAAAGTACGGGACTGAGCAACGCTCATCACCACAAGTAGGATGGGGCTGTGGTGAGAACATCTATTACTGCATCTTCGCAAGACAGAAAAGTATTATGGAGGAGCCTACAGCAGGCTCCTCTGTTTTCAGAATCTCCTTTTTTATTGCTGTTTTTCATAAACAGGAGGCTTGTTAAATAACACACAGCAGCCACATGAGCATTTAGAGAGAATGTACTCATGCAACAACCTTTATGAAAAGGATATATTGGTTTGGGAATCGGGGGTTAGAAAAAAATGCCAAGACCAAACCCACAGAATGAGCAATGAGCATGAAAGGCATGAAGAGCAGTACAGTTCACCGAGTAACCCAGTGGTGGTCACTGAAGCCATTCACCGAGGAATTTCCAGTGATAACGAACTCCCAAGACTCGTGGTCCAGCTTCATAAGCAGACAGAAAGACTATTTCTCTTGAACACATTGTTAATGGCAAACTGTTTGTCCGGCATTAGAAGAGAGCAGAGTGGGGACATGTGGCTTATCACCCCTTAAGAGCCTGGGACTTGGGGTCTCTGGCTGTTCACTGCATTTTGAGGAAACCTGGAAATGCCTGAAGGTAAATTGGAAGGAGATTATCACTGGAGCCTGGGTAGTGGAAATGTAGTGATAGGAAACAGCAATACTCCACTGACACTGCAGACTGAGGGGTGTCACAGGCTCCTGAGCAGAAAGAAAACTGCAAAAATTTGCTGCCTGTCATCAGAGAGATTGCTAGTGAAGAGTGGTGCTATTTGATGAAGGTGCACCTTGTCCCAACAAATGAGTCAAGGATCCACAGGAACTCAGAGATCTCTGCAGGACAGGCTACTCCAGCTGGAAGCACCACCCTGAATCACTAGCAGCAATCCTCACCCAGGGCTTTGCTCTCAAGTCTACCGCGTGTGAATAATGTGTGCGTGCTGGCACACACCTGCGTCTGGAGGAGGAATCCTCTCTAAATCATCTTGTTGCTGCACATGGAGGCAACGTGCCCAATGCCCGGTGTTACCTACCCCTAGCAGACTGCTGCAGCCCAGAACAGAGGGTGAGCCATGAGGACACAGGTGCAGACACCCCGCCTATGGAGGATTTCCACATTTTGACAGTTCATATTTCCATTTGGAATGAACACTCAGAGGATATGTCCTTGCCAACTGCGCTGGCTTATCATCATGTCCTGACACAGAAGGACCAGCAGTTCTGCACTGCCCCAGCAAATGTCACTGGAAAGGACAGGGAAACTTTGCAGAAATATCACTCGCGTAGGCTGCTGGCCTTTACAGTCTCATCAGTGAATCGTTTTACATAAAAGCCATTAGTGGACACAGTAAAAACACAGCAAGTCATAAACCAGTCATCCTAATAAACCTAAGCAAAAAAGGCTGGGTCCCAGCTTGGAGTAGTGGCAGCAACTTCTTGTCACTGGAGTAGCATGAGAAAGCTGGAGACTTGTGTCAGAGACACAGTGAGCAATATGCTGGAGCAGGGAGCAGCGGAGCTCTTCTAGGGAGGGAGGACACAGCCAGGCCATGCCCCACTCCTGAAGCTGTGGGTACCAGCCCTCACCCAGCCAGACTGGAAAGATTGAGGAAGGACAGGCACAGGCACGCAAGGATGTTTTGCTTCTCTACTTGCCGAGCACTGGTCTGCCCACTTCCAGCGTTTTACTTACCCATACCTGACTGCAGCCCATCTGGGCAGCAGCTCCTGGTGCTTGGCGTGCTAGTGGTTAGTTATCTTCCCCCAGCGTGTCCCTCTCCCAGCCTGTCCTTGTTACCTGTCCGGGTAGGAAAACTAAACATCTCCCCCTAAACTCCCACAGGCAGAGGGGAGCCACATATTCCCCAGAGTCAGGATCCCCCCAGGCCTTTTTGGCAGCCACAACTTTAGAGCAAATGCAATGAGATCCTCCCTGTGTTTCTGTACCCTACAGTCCTCAAGAAAGATGGGGGAGATCCTGTGTTTGATTTTTAGAGAGATTCCTTTATTCTTGCCCCATCTGGGAGCTGAGCTGGCAGGAGAGCAATGAGATCAAGCTCTCATGCAAGCAGCAAAGAGCAAGCCATCTCTACTGGGACGTCTTGTTTGGATAGGACCTTCACAGCCATAACTGGTCCATTGGCCATGAGCTTTGCTGTAACCACTGCATCGATGCAGTACTAGTGTAAGGGATGCTGCACCTGATCAATTCCTGCATCTGTCCCAACAGTGCTGGCCCACTGCTGGCAGCGCGGCTCAAGGAATCCTGGCTTAGTGAGAGGACATTTCCCCTTACTCCTAGTTTGCCCCAACACTGCATTCCTACCCACAACATGGATGCTCTCTTGGGATGGCAGACCTCTCAAAAAAGGAAGAAAGAAGGGAAAAAAAGCTTTAAAAAGCTTTAAAAGAAAGAAAATCATCAGTGATCCCTGCTGGACAAAGACACAGGTATTCTCCTTGGGCTTCTTACTCACTCAAGTGCCAGTGGTACACGAGCCTGGCTGAAGCCCGTGGAGGACTATAGCAATAGTTAAACTAGAATGGAAAAAAAAAAAAAAAAGTGGAAGAATGCAAAAATTGCAACATTTCCTCCTCTTTCTGTGTCTGTTCCAGTGCGCTATGGAAGCTCGCATTTTTCCCTCCACCTCAGTTGCAAATTACTCCTTGTTGCAAGCTTTTCCCCTTCATCACCTTTCTCTCTGCCTTCATTTCCCCTCCTGTAAAGCATGTAATGGATCTGACCCTCCTGGCAGGAGCAGCGTGTCTGTATGGCATAGGGAGAAGTGTGGACACGTGTAAAGCACCACCATGTGCTGTTGGCACAGCCCCTCACTGTGGAGGTGAGCAGAAAAGCTCTGTGGCTGCTGAGGTTTGCTCCACACAGCAGTCCTGCAGGCACGCTATGACAAAATTGCCTCCTGCCATTTGCCAGCAAGCACGTGCAGCCCAGCAGCAGGGACCCGCTCCACAGGAGCCCTTTCCTGGCAGCCTTGACCCTTCCCTTGCTGCCTGCTGTCTCTGCAGTCTCCATTTAGCCCCTGCCAAGGCCAGGCGCAGGAAGCTCTATATACCTTGCCAGCTCCTTCTCCCAGGAAAAGTCCTGGCCCCTTGCCCTCTGCCACTGGGTCTCCTGACAGTGGAAGTCTTTGAGTAGGCATACAGGGTACACAGCTGAGGCAGAAATGACCCCATGTTCTCCTTCATACCTCTTAAAGCTGTCTCTGGATGTCCAGGCAGGAGCAAGCCAGGCTGGCCGTGTGTCCCATCTTTCCTGGCCCCAAGGGCAGTCTGAGGGGAGGGGTTGCTCCAGGGGTTCCCAAATGGCTCGGCTTCATCTCCCAGCAGCTCCACTGATGCAGTTGGTTATCCTTGAAAGCCCTCGCAGCTGTCGAGTCTTTCATTTGCTCTGGAGCCAGGACAACTGGTGTGCTCCAGGTCCAAAATAGTTTAAGACAACTGCATCCTGTCCACCTAAAAGTCACCCCACAGGGTCTCGCGGATGGCCCCCAGCAGCTGGTTGGTGTTTACACACGCTGTTTAACAGCTGTATTTCAGAAAGGGAGAAGGGACTCCTGTAATGTGTACAGTTGTCTCAACTGCCTTGGAAAGAAACAGCATGCTGTCTGTCCTGGCTTGACTGAAAATGCCCTCAGCCAGTGCTAACTGTGCCAAAACCATAATTACCTCATCTTCCTTGTTCTTCTGGGATATCCAAGAGCTGTTTTTTTATAGGCGATAATAGCAGTGCTGCTTCTGTCCCTAACAAGCTTGTGTGAGCTGCTTATGACATCTCCATTTCTTGAATCCATAAATGCAAGTGGAAGAAGTCCCCTATCTGTTCCGTAATTGCACGCTAACCATCAGGGAGAGAGGCAGTGTATTCTGCCTGCTTTGAGACGGATAGGCTTTTGGCTACAGCATCACCTGGTGTTTAGAGGTTTTGGAAGAAGGTGCACACCACCACCAGAAAACAGATTGTGGTGGTGTGGTCTTCAGTTTCCAAAGCTGCAGTGCCTTTCTGCGTAAGCAGCCCCACACAGTCAGTAGATCAGTGCATCCTCATTATTCACCCCACAAAAAATACAAAGTGTCTGCAAAATTTGGCTGAGTGCATACACAGGATTTGGACAAGTTCCGGTAGCTCTCCGGGTACCCCCACAGAGTGGATGTGTTGAGTCTGGCAGGGTTGACTGCCCACCCACTTGGTTAGATTTTCTGCTCAGTGACCAGCATTAAGTTTTGACTTTAATTAATCTATGCACAAGAAGAAAAAAAAAAAAAGAAAGGCTTTGCATCATGGGCACTTTTTTTCTCGCTAACCGCTGTGATCCAGCATTCACCTTCCTCCAATCCCAGCTTCTGGGGCAAGAACCATTATATCAAACAGCCAGGTCAGCACAAAGATATGTTTCCCAGGTCAGTAAACATAGGAAGCTGCAAAGAGGCTGAACTACTGTTTTCACAACTAGAGAGTTTGAACGAACGCAGGTAAAGTATGTCCCTTCTGCTTCCACCATCACCCCCAACATCAAAGGCCCTGCTGACTCAAGAGACCGACACAGACATCTGTGGGTAGAATATCCTTTTAGTCTCTATACCATGCGGGAGTAAGTCATGAAGGAGACTGATTCATGAAGAATACTTCTCTGACACACAGTCTTTGCAGAAGGAACAAGCCCCTCAGTCCTAGGCTGTGTGGAGGAGCCCAATGCAGTAAATGAGCCACAGATAGTCACTTACAGATAACTTGCGTTAATAAGTGAAGAGGTACACGTAGACCTGTTTGTCCATGCTGCTTAACTTTAGCACACTCTGTGGGTCTGTTTTGGACTGCTCCAGCTAGCTCTCTCCAACACAGGTCTGGCTTGGAAGGGGCCTAATCCTGCACAGTGGAAAAAGTGAGTAAGCAAGTGCTGCACAGGGTCAGTCTGTGGCTTTTCTTTTGACTAGTAGGATATGAGTGCCACAGGGGCTTAAGTGCTTTCACCAGCTAAAATTGATGAGCAACTACCCAGTTTTCAGGATCTGGCCCTAGGATCTGATTCACAGCCCAGAGAGCATGCACACCAATTCAGGGCAAACAGTGCTGACTTCCCCCCCCCCGCACAAGAGGTATTTTTAATGTCTACATTGTGTTAAACAGTGAAAATGAATGCTTCCCTAATAATTGCTCTCAGGAAGAAGTAACATTATAGTCAAGGCGTCCTGCAGAAACACCATGAGTCAGAGGCGAGGTAATTCCAAGACAATCTTGCTGTTAGCTGGGGTCCAAGCTATGAAGATTCTGCGCAGCTCTGAGCAAACAGATCCCAGTAGGACTGTAATTTTGAGTCTATCATCCTTTATTTTCCTTTTTTTTTCTACAAAGATGTGCCTCCTCTGAACCCCAGGCCAGGCTTATTGCATTGCTTGTGTTCGCAGGGGTAGAAGTACCCTTTGGATACGTGGCTTGCATCATCAGTCACAGACTTTGATCCTTCTGCTCCCATTTCCTCTGTGGCAAGATCACAATCTCTTTCTTTCTGACACCACTCTGCAGGGCTCAGTCCTTTCACCACTGCACTGAACAGCACCACGATGTTTTTAATAGCTCCTCAGGAATCCAGTGACCTGGCTGCAGATGGAAATGCCCAAAATATTCCAGTACATACGTGTTAATAACATCCAAACACTGTTGAGCAATAAAATGCATCAGGGCTAGTGCAATACTCCTGGAGGATGCAGAGCCCTGTCTGGGGGGTAGACGTGTGAAATGGCCAGCTCTCTGTACCGTGCAAGCTTCGCTAATGGCTTGGACATGTCAGACAGATGGGCTGGGCACCAAGCCTCATGCATTTAATCTGTCTCTCAGATCAGAAATTTCCTGTGCCACGGGTTGTGTCTCATAGGCAAAGAGTTAAGCACGCCATTGGCTCTTTGCAAATACAACATTAACAGCTGACATTTTCAGTGGCCACAACTTCAAAAGCACAAGCTAAGGAACTGGAGTTCTCCAGGCATAGGGTGGGGTGTGATGGAGAAGCACAGGGACAGGATGAGAGGCACAGAAATGGGTTGCGAGACGGAAAGTCTGATTAGGTACTAGAAAAATTTCTTTCCCTGTGAGGGTGGTCATGCACTAGACCAGGCTGACCAGAGACACTGTGTAATCTGCAGCCTTGGAGATCCTCAGAGCTCAGCTGGACAAGTCCATGAGCCGCTTGATACATGTTGGCCATGCTTTGAGGAGAGGCTGGGACCAGATGTCATCCAAGGTCCTGCCTGACCTGCACAAGTCACTGGTTTTATGACTCAGTGGCCAGCGCTGGCCAAGTCACAATGATTCAAGAAGGCTCCCCTAGGATGGAAACTGAGCTAAATTCTCCTCTGCTTTATAACTGTTAAATGAGAAGATGCAAAAATCTTCTTGCTCACCACAGGGACTGCGGGGAGCTACTCAGCCTCAGCGACCCAGGAGATTGTATCTGCTGTTGCTTGTCTCTAAGCTACAACTTTATTAAGGTAGGATTTCTCTTCTGGCTGATAGCTTATTCGCAAGAAACGTGGTTCCAATCAGCAGCGGAGCGTGCAGTTCCTGTTCAGCAGCTGACATTTCAGCAGGGATCACAAAGTCATTGGGACCCAGCAGCAGCATTTTGTGGTCAGGGCATGGAGCTGAGCTGTGGGAAATCCGTCTGCCTCTTTCAGACCAAGTGGTGGAAGCGGGATGTCCCACCACCCAAGGAAGTCTCTTAACTCCCAGGTCATCCTCTCTTTGGCTCCTGGCTATTTAAAGAGCTTGTGGAAAGTGCAGCAACTCCAGCAGGAGGGACTGAGAGCAGCCCACCCCCAGAGTGCACAGAGACGCAGTCAGGATGTTGCGGAGGAGGCTGGAGACATGGGTTTCCCGTGAGGGGTGAAGCAGTTGGCTCTGCGTCGCCCGCATCCTGTGTGAGAGCCCTCAGCCTGGGGACACGAAGGCACCGGCACCCCCACGCATCCTGCGCTGTGTCCTGCTGCTTCTGCGTGGAGCGCCCGCAGCAGGAGGGGAACGGGCAACGGCGGGTGTTTGCTGAGGATCAGAGGAGGGGCTCCATCCCATGCAAAATTCACTGCTCTGTTTTGCTGCCAGAAGGACAAACCAAACGGTCCCCCCAGCGGGAAGGGAGCGGGGGCACGGCGATGCATGACACACCTTAGCCAGAGAGCAAACAAGGGCGAGGGAGGTGAGCGGGATTTATGACTGTGACCCTTGAAGCTTTCAGCACGTCTTACTCTATATACGGGGTAGTTTTCTTTGAATGAATTGCAACACCGTAACAACCTCCTGCTCTCAGTAACGGGAGTGAGGGGGGGTGCCTATGTGTTTCAAAATAAAACTCAAGCATCAAACTGGTGAGAATTATATTTTTAAAAAAATGTAGAAAAAAAAAGTAATAATATGAGAACTGAGCACAACCATTTTCACAGGAATTGTCTGCTCTTTCCCTTTGGGTCAGTGTATTTGCCCAGCACATAAACATTGCTCACACAGCTCACAAGGAAATCTGACCGGCAGGGCAGGCTGCCTGGGTGGGGAGATATTTTTGTCCTAAGGCCCAAAAGAGGAACAAACAATATTGAACAGAGAGCATAGGTGAAACACAAGGCGAAGGAAGGTGGCTGTGGGGCAGGGTGGGGAAGATGGGTACGTTTCTTGGCGGATGAAAGCAAGACCCCTCACGGTCAGAGGGAGCAGCCTAGGAAGTGGGAGGCGGGAGCCGGAGCCAAGGATGGGGAGAGTGGAAGAAGACATGAGTCCGTGGTGCTCCCGCAGGGACAGGAAGAGTAGGAGGAAAGTTGAGCTGAGTTGTGGGCAGAGGCTGCTCAGCCCAGGGTTTGAAATGTCAGGATGAAGAGATTGACCAAACGTGGAAGGGAAAGGAGTGGGATGGCAGTGGAGGGAAGGGGCAGCCACGCAGACAGGGAAGGCATTGGCACCGCTGGGCATTGTGGGGGGACCTGCCATGCCCAGCGCAGGGTGAGTGCAGAACGAGCTGGGAGGAGAGGTGGCAGTGCAGGGCTCCCAGGGCGGTGGGAAATGTCCTGACATCCCCGAGAGGCGCTGGGTGCTGTGGCAGTGAGAACAAACGGCCCTTTCAGGGACCTCCGCAGTAAACAGGAAGGAGGAGATAAAGCTGCAGCCAGAGAGGCCGCTTGGTATGGAGGGAGATTTGCTCCGTCTTGGAAAGACCAAGGCATGCTTGCAGCTAAACAGCCAGGCCAGAGGGAAACACAGCCTGTGGATGGAGAGCAGAGCCCTGTTGGCCCATTGCAGGCAGGCATGTGCTAGGGACCATCAGGGTAGAGCTTTGTGGAGGAGTGTGAGTGCAGCTCTGCACCCTAATGACATCTTCACCCCATCTGTCATGTTGGCACGTTCTCCATGCTCAGGTTCTACTGCCACAAGCATCTCTGATCTCACCCCCCCCAGGAGGAGGACACCTCCCCCCCCCCCAAGCATTTCAGAGCAGCTTCACACATCCCAGTCACCACAGGAGAAGGTTTCGATATGATGGGCTCCTCCGGGGAGCTACCACCCACATGCAATGGCTCAGCCTTGCAAGAGGGCAGTGGCTGCTGGCAATGCCACTCACACCTTGGCCTGGCTTCCTCTGTATGCTCAACCTTTGTCCCGTCCCATCCTGTCCTATCCTGTCCCATCCCATCCCACTTTATCCTATCCTATCCTATCCTATCCTATCCTATCCTATCCTATCCTGTCCTGTCCTGTCCTCTCCTGTCCTCTCCTGTCCTATCCTATCCTATCCTGTCCTGTCCTGTCCTGTCCTGTCCTGTCCTGTCCTATCCTGTCCTATCCTATCCTATCCTACCCTATCCTATCCTCAGGATAGGAGCAGCAGCCATGGGAAGAGCTGGCTGTCCTGAAGCAGCAGCAATGCAAAGGAGATGCACGAAAATACAAATTGAAGGTCCACCAGGAAAGTGTCAACAGATGGGGGTGACAGATGCGTGCCTGGCCCCAGAGAGGTCCATTGGGTCACATCTCAGACCCTATCTCCTCATGCCTCTGTGTATGGAGCTAGGTGAGGTGCAGTAAACAGTGCTACATGACCCAGGGAAGCCACACTTTAATGGTTTTAAAGAAGAACTGTCACACATTGTCTTTCTTTGAGCTCTTGTCCAGATTTAATCTCTGCCACTGATGGCCATCACTGCTGTCAGCCTATCTGTCCTGGGCAGGACTGGCAGGGGAGATGGGGCTGCAGGTGCCTTCCTTACTCCTCAACGTAACCTGACCCAGTGAGGGCAGGAGAAGTCCTCCTGCAGCTTTGTCTGCCATACCGCTCTCACCCCCGCTGTCAGCGAGCAGTGATAATGGAGGGGAAGTGTTGGTTTTCCAGCACCAATTATTTTCCTAAGGATTCCTCCCTCTTGTGAGTCACTGGAGGTTTTTCCGCTGACTGTAAGGAATGAATTCCTAGCCCTGAGACATTAAAAAAATGCGTGCAGTGGTCAGGAATGCTGCTTTATCAGCTTTCAGGACACCATTTGGTTATAAGACAACTTTGATTAGAGTGGAGATACAGCTAATTACAATTTAAAGGCCACATCTTCAAGTGAAACACATGGACACTTTTGGAAAGCTTTCTCTTTCCAAAAGATCTGTACTACTCCAAAACAAAGTGCTAACCTGGTATACATTTAGCCCACTGTGGGCTTAATTAAATCCTTTTGTCCATGAGAAACATTTAAAGTTGGGCTTCAGTGCTGGATGACCGTGATCCCACCATGAGTTTTTGTACACAGAGGTACAATTTCATAGCACAGAGTGCCTTCCTCCCAGCTTCCCCAGATGTCAGCAGTCGAGCCCTTCCATCCCACACTGTCGGAATAGCAGGTCAAGATATTCTCAAACAAATAGACACCAAGTAAAAGCAAAGTTCAGGGTTTTAAAAACCAGCAGTCTGTGTGCAGCTGAAGAAATTCTCTGGATGGTTACTGCATAACTTTAAAATGGCTAGTCTGGGGAGAAGGGCTGCATTTACCTACAAATATCCATTTTCCTGCAAAGAGAGTGCTTTTTTCTGGGCTTTCTTGGAAACAGCCCTCCAGATGGGATCATCCCAACCATCACACAGGAAGGATTTTCAAACTCCACTAATGTGCGGTGAGATGGAGACTCTAAGTGCTGGTTTAGACCTTCTGGAGAAGGTCAAGACCCTGTTTAACTTCCATTGATGTCACTCCAGTCACTTTTGATAGTACTGAATAGCAGAGGGGAAAAGAGAAAGATAAAAACAGTCTTAAAAGCTTTTCAAAAATACCACATTCTTAAAGAAAGCAGCATTTGCTTTAAAGCAGCTTTAAAGGGAAAAAAGGCGTGAAAGAACAAACGCTTCTGCACTGATTCCCAAATTATGGGCTGGACACGGGGACGACAGATGTGATTCAGTACTTGTCGGACACTGAGACCGACTGAGAGTTGCCCTTAGCACTGCTGATGTGGCCAAAAGAGATGGTCAGATGCCAGTGGGGAGCATGGGGTGGGAAAGGTCCCCTGGTCCCCCTGCACTTCGGGAACAGCACAGAGTAAGCAGGATCAAAGTCAGGCTCTGTTATTGCAAAGGGGTGGAAAGAAAGGCTATGAGAAATGGTTCCTGTCCAGAAGGAAGAGCAACAGTGGTCTCAAGCTCAGAGACAGCACAACTGCTTTCTGCAACGCGTAAATGTCACACTGCGTTTAAAATACTTGTTCAGCCTTGTTCAGCCAGCTCGGCTCAGGCAATAAATGCACTGTACTACTTTTTAGTATGTTTCCTTCAAAAGATCATCTAGCAACGAGCAGTGTGTTCAAAAAAGGTCTGCAGTTGCAGCTGGAGATTTATTTTAACTTTTCAGAAAAACAAAACCTCAGAATCAAAACAAAAAGAGGCAGAAGAGACTGTGGGAAACTTTTTCCTAGATAAACGTGAAGTTAGATTATTTTGCTCTTTCCACCCTTACAGGGCTGGTTGGGATGCCACCCAGAGAGGACAGAGGATGTGTGGTCTAATGACTAACAAGGCCAGAGGAGTCTGAGTCCAGACGTTTCCAACGTACAGAAGCACCTCAGGCAAATTGCTAATTGCCTGTGACTTATTACCATTTATTTGAGGGGCAGTGGCTGGGTCCCGGGAATGGGGTGAGCGTTTAATCAATCAGGGCTTGATTGCTGCTTTGAAATCCTGGTTTCGAAAACATGCAGTGTAATTGCCAAAAGTCCTTTATTCTTCCCGTCAGCAGGGACCACACTGTGCTCACACACATGGGTCAGACCCTTCCCAAGCCTGGCTGGTCTCCCTGCCCATCTAGGTGACCTGCTAATGTGATGGTTCGTGGCTAGAAGAGATGGCTGCACTCCCCATGACTATCTGGAGCTTTCTTTGAACCCCCATCAGACAGAGCTGTGAGAGGGGGACCACAGGCAAGCTGAGGACAGGCAACCAGAGAACTGTGGCAGTCATTGCACTGATGAGAGAGGACAGCAAGTTTGCAACCCCATCCCCAAAGGGTGGCACTGAAAGGAAGTGGGGGACATGACTGTGTTCCTGGGAGGAAGGAAGGGACTTGCCTTGGAGATGGAGATGGAGATGGAGATGGAGATGGAGATGGAGATGGAGATGGAGATGGAGATGGAGCAGGCTGTGGTGACTATGATCAATGGAAAAGTCAGTGACCTTTAACTAAAATTACCCTGCCCTCTGCAGACTGATACAGCTGAAATAGTCATCTGGATGGTGAGCTGGAGGCAGTAGCGAGCTCTGTGCTGCCCCGACGGGCATTGGAATAGGCTGGCCAGGGAGGTGGTTGAGTCACCATCCCTGGATGTGTTTAAGAGCCGTTTAGATGTGGTGTTGGGGGATATGGTGTAGGGGAGAACTTTGTAGAGTAGGGTAGAAGGTTGGACTCGATGATCCCAAGGGTCTCTTCCAACATAGACAATTCTATGATTCTATGATTCTATACCCCTGGCAGCACCCATCCCCTCAGCACCCCAGGAGGGGAAGCAGGACCACCAGCAGGCATCCCAGCTGCTGCCCCAGGGCACAGGGGGATGAGCCCGTGCCCCCACACAGTGCCCGTGATGGGAGGCAGTGCAGCCAGCACGCAGCCGCAGGGATGGAACGGGGTCATCCATCAGCTGCATAGAAGGAAGCCAAGTGAAATTTTTTTGCGCGTCTCAGACTAGAAGGTTAACTATTATTACTAGATAAGGCACTTTCCATCTAAGGAGGATATTTTAAAATGTTGCATTCCCAAACAAGCATTTCTGAGAAGCCTGAGCAAAAACAAAGTGTCAGAACCCATAGGTTCAAGCTCCTCCTGCCTCTGTTTTGACCCCCTCAGCCTCGCTTCCCCCTTTGCCTTCTTTCAAGGAAGGAAGAAAAAATGTTGAAATTGGAAGGCTGCCAGCAGGACTGAAATTTCATTTTCCAGCAGCCTCAGCAGCCACACCAAACCCTGCGGGACCCTAATGCTGGGTGAGAGTGTGACCCGTGGGGACGGTCCTGCTGGTGGCTGGTGGCTGCAGCCACCGCCAGGCTCTGCTGAGGACCCAGGGGCTCATGGAGGTGGCACCAAGTGGGGTGGCATTTCTACCCACCCATGAAATGGTGGGAGTCGTGGGGACTGGGAGCACTATGGGGGCACCCTCCTCTTCCTCTGGGGGATGCTTGCCCTTGAGGGTGTTAGAAGTGAGCTGAAGGCTCCAGAGGGGCTCGATCCTTTTTCCCCACTAGCTTTGTGCCATTTGCTGTTGAAATCAATGCCCTTGGTCATGGTTTTCCTTCTTCTGTGGGACTGTCACCCACCTTCAAAGCTAGCACCCGAGTGCCTGATCTGCCTGGGGCAGCCTCATTTTGGAAAGTGCCCAAGGAGGACAACCCCTCTATCTACTACAAAATGTCCTACATCACATTTCGCAATGGCCCGCCATGTCCAGATGAGACAGATGGGTTCAGCGCCCACACTGGTGACTCAACACCTTGCTGCAAAGTCACCGAGGCCGAAGCTCTTGCTGCACTCTGCATTGAAGTGAGGAGCTGGACTTGTGATGGAGGTCTCCAGACCTGATAGCATCCACGCTTCACCATGTGCAGCCAAGGTCAGCGTAAATCAACCTTTCCCAGGAAGCCGTTTTGCTTCCCCAGAGCAGGAATCGAGGAACCAGGGAGCCATTACATGGTTTTATGGCAGCGATGACTCTTAGGCTGTCAGGCAGCGCCCAAACCGCGCGTGCCTTTGAGACGCCGTAAATGCCAGCGCCGCCTTCTCCCCACCTTTGCCGGGTGAGATGCATGAGCGCAAGACTTCCCGTATCACAGCGCTGTCACCGTGCCAATCCTTGCTCCTGCTGACGTCTGACGAAAGGCATGTCAGATAACCTCAGGGGTCAGCCTACGGCCAGGGGAGAAAACACTGTCAGGGCCAGTGCTCGGTCGGGCCATTGCTGCAGCCCTCGAGTGCGGGAGTGGGGAGAAGCTGGTTGAGAAATACGAGGTCTTGCACAGAACTGCAATGGCTCCCCAGGGAGCATGCAGCAGGGAAATGCCATCGATTCATGTTTCCTAATGAATGGCGTTGCCACAAGACTGAAAAAAGGACAAGTGGAACAGCGTAGAGGCTGTCTCATTACCTTCTCCCCGTCTCTCCTCTTCCCTCACTCTCTCGAGCTCGTCCCAGGTCCTGTCTGTTGGGATTCACTTCTTCCTCCCTCTTACCAGGCTGCGGCTGCCACTGTTTCTCATGGTGGAAGAGGTACATTTTAAGATGCCATTTACTCCCTGTTAGCTTTAGCAATGATTCCCCCAAGGTACAGAGGAACTTTCCCTGGTAACACCCATTTTTCCAGCAGCTGAGCCAGGACCCCTTCGCAGCCACAATGAGCATCAGGAGGTGTCAGAGGGCATCCCCCCTGCTGTGACCATTTTATGCCATTCTCCCTCCCTGACAGGCATGTGCCTCACCGTAGCCCGGCACCCAGGCTTGGGGGTGCCCGGGGGGGGTGGCTGTGCTGCGCTACCCTGGGGAGAGGTACAGCTTCTACGTGAGGGTGGAGGTAGCTGGATTGCCTGGAAAACAGCTGGGGGGTTGAACTTCTTCAAAAGGCTGACTTCTGAGAGCTCCAGGCTGGCTCCAACCATCTGCAGCTTCTTGGGCAACCCCCACGTCCTCCAAAGTGCCTCCGATGCTGTCTGTCAAGGGGTATGATGCAGCCTGGGCATGTTGAACGTGATCCAGTGAGCAAAGGGGAAAAATGGTTCAGCGACAGACAGCAGTTGTTGCTATGAGTACCTGCTAGAATGTCCCAGTGTGACTGCAGTTCTTCGTTTCTCTGTCCTTGTCCTCTCTTGCAGCACCGCATCCCACCTTTTCTGTTTCCTCCTGAAGGATCGCTGGCTGCCTCAGAGAGAGGATTTGGGGGATTCTTCTTCTGGAAGAATCCTTTCACTTTTAGGGGCGTACCACCAGCACAAACATGTGTGTGTATGTACCACCAGCACATGCCATGTGTGTGTATGTAAGACAGTCACGCATGCAGCTACCCTTTTCTTTTGGCTGTAAGCTCACTTCTTCCACAGAGTGCCTCCTCCTACAGCTCACCCACATCCTTTGTCCCAACTGACTGTCCACGGCGCATCCCTCACCCCTCTCTTAGCCTCAGGCTCAAATGTGTAGGGGCTCACCCACACCTCCTGTCCCCCCACCATGGTCTGCACAGGCCACTGTGTGCAGTGTCCCACAGCTTGCCTCCTCGCATGGGTGCTCTGAGATTTTCACCAGGCTCCAGTGAGACTGAATAGAAATGCCTTTAAAAGCCTTTAAGTAGTATCCCTTTACAGCCTGCAGCAGAAACATGGTCTGTGGGGCTAAGGAGCCCAAGTCCTGACTTGTCGTTGCCCCATGTAGGTAGCAGACAACAGAAAGTTGAAGAAGTGGTTATGAAATGCCCCCTTACAAAGCCCAAGGCAGTGAACTATGTTATTTTCTATCGGGAAAGGTGCCACCAGCCCACTAACCAGGGGAGATATTTACCACCCACAGTAGGAAGCCACCTCATGCTAGAGACGTCCTCTCCCAGCCGGCACTGTAAGTCATGTCCTGCCCCCTCGGATAAGCCGCCTGGGATGGGCTGAGCTCCGCTGTGATCCCACCACGAGATACTGCAGGGAGGAGCCCGCCACCCTTGCTGGGAAGAGGCCGTGTTCCCACAGTGCCCAGGTCAGTATTATAAAGCTGCTCCTCAGGGAAGATTAATAATTTAGGAATAAACTGAAGCCTCTATTGTGTTCTGAGTAGGCTGTCGTATTTACTTATCATGACAATGTCTGAGCCCCTTCCGGTAATGCACTCGGCTATCTGATGAATGTTTGGCATGTTTGTTCTCATGTCCTATCCCCCAAAAGCGAAGCGTTAGCCTGCCCGATTGCTTGGACAGTGGGAGGCAGTCGCTCAAGTGCTGGACACCATTTATCAGATAACAAGATAGCCCTATTATAGGCATTCAGCATAGGGTCTAACAACCCAAGGTAGTAATGAAAAAGGACCACTTGTGGTCCACTGAAGTTTAGAAACCCTTGAAGAAGGGTTGTCTGTTAGTTTGGTAGCTCTCCCTGTAATCTAGGGTGTTTGTTGAACCCACATAGACCACTGGGACCAATTTAGGCTCTTCAGTTTTCCTCAGTGATTCCTGGAACTGTTCTGGGATTGCTTTTCCTGGACAAGCCTGCGTGCCAGCACCCCTGTCCCAGAGTACACATGTGACTCAGTTCATCCATTTCGGTGGAGGCACCCAGGAGTAGATACTGTGCTTTAAATTCACAGCTGTCGCTGATACCAGATAGACTTTCTGTGTGGACAGGGTCCTGTAAAAACCAAGAGCGTCCTGGAAATGTTCACGCCCCCCTTGTATTGCAGGCAAAGGAGTAATAAGACACACCACAGTTCAGGAGCAAGACCCAAGCTACAAACATAAGTACGGACAGAAGCTAGGGTGAGACACACTCGCCTTCCCGTTAGCTAAACCAAGTGGCTGTGACCCCTATGGAAAGCGCTTAATGAGAAAGGAAAGAGCGACTGAAATCTAACTTAATCTGCATTCAGCATATTGCACGAAACCAGCACATTGAGAGATCCCTTCTGAGAAGCCTTGAAATGGGATGACCCAAAGCCGGCTGGTTTACAGGAATACGCAGTGCCTAGCACGATGTCTCCGTTAGCTGGATGGAGGGAAGAGCTTAGTCACCGTTAGGGGAACCATTCACGGAGAGCTGAAACCTTCACCTCCTGTTGCAACAGAGGAGTTGTTGTTTTTTTCTTGCCCACCACTTATGTCACCACTTGTGCATGGCAGACAGCTCTCCCCCACTTCCCAGCAAGCTTTCCGTGTCACTGAGTCACACCATTGATGTCCCTGCGGGGAGGTGCCCAAAAATTAGTATCTCACAGGGAACGTTGCAAATACCTTGGCTGAACAGCTGCTGCGGCGCAAGGGAGTACATATTCATGGGGGCTCATATTTGGGTAACGCTAGTCTCTTACTGAAACTGCAGCTCTTTATAAGAAGAAACAAGGGTCCTCCAGGGGCTTGACTCAGTGGTCATGAGGTAAATGCCTTTCATCAGAGGCCAGCCAAAACATTCCCCGAGATCAAAGGAGACTCACGCGGATCCCAGTGGGTTTTTACTCAGGGGTTAAGGGTCTGGGCTTGGGTTTGCAGAGGGATTAAGATGTTACTTCTGTTCATGAGCTAAGGGTGGATCCGTCCTGTCAAAGTCTTCCTGGCGGCAGCGCCTTTGTATCCACAGGTTTGAGAATTCAGACCTCTGAGTAAAGGGATTTAAACCCACATTTCCCATCCCATGTGACACGGCATAGCACGGTGGGGTCGGAAGAGATGATCTCATTCCCTCCTGCTGA
>NW_009649936.1:4665449-4671234 GCF_000708025.1 Charadrius vociferus
CTCTTTCCCCCTGAGGAGGTGAGGCTGGATTGTCACAGTGTCCCACAGGTCAAGACTAGGGCTGGTGGGCAAGGCGGAAGGAGAAGGCACCATTGCCTTGGTAAGCAGAGGGAGAGCACTGCCCAGGCCAAGCAGCAGCTGGCAGCGAGAGCAATGCCACCAGCAGAGCCCACACCTGAGGACTGACGGTGCTGGCTTGTGTTTAGAGGCTGTGTTTGAAAAGCACAATGAGTGCAAGGGGGAGGAGACTTCTCTCAGAGTGTTACTGTTCATTGGAAATCACTGGTTGGAACTGGGAAGACGCCAGGTAGGGTGCTTCTAAGGAAAAGGCTCCTCTGGCATTGTGACTCTGGGTGTGACTTTTCTTTTCAACAGCGTTTATGAAGCCGTTATATGAGGCCTTATGTGCAACAGGAGTACTTTACCAACCTGGGCTCAACAACACTGGCAAGGCACAGGGCTTGTACTGTGCTTTGGGCCAACATAGTGGAGCCACACTGGGCAAAGCCGAGCGAATTATTGCAGCAAACCGGTGGTGACTGTGCTTTTGCTTGGGGAGTTCGCAAACTGTCCTGGTGAGGATCACACCTCTTTACACCCCAGTTTAACCCAGCAGGTCTGTAGTATAGACGTGGTCTGCATTCATCACACCCTCTACCTGCGCTTAGCCACCTTTTGAAAACACCTTAATGCTTTTACATTTCGGAAGCCCTTCATGTGCAGGATGCAAACAAAGTAGAGTCAGAGAGTCCTACAAATCCTAAAGCCATGAGAACAGAGCAGGGCAAAACAATTCCTCCCACTATGGGGTTTGATCTATGTCCTTTTCAGATTTTTCTCTGAATCACAAGGTTAATACAGGTCTTACAGGACACAGACGTTTTAGGTAGAAACTGAGTAGTTTCAGTTAAAGCCATACACAAATACAATAGTTTCATATCTATGAGGCAAAATTAAAAGGAAATTTCTTTTTTGTCAAAATAGCTGATGGATCTTTTGATCAGAAGTAGTTTTTCCAATGAGACTGCCATTAAGGTACACCTACATTGGAGGTGAATCTGCCTGGAGGACCCCCAAAGTGTAGCAGCAATCTGCCCTGTGGTTCTGACCTGGAGTCACCGATAATCTCTGGGCTTTCTGAGATGTCGTGAGGCTCTGTGCCAACGCGGTTCACTGGCATAGAGTGTATTCACTTCAGAAGTAGGAAGTAAACAATAGGTCAGATAAGAACTGTCACGTCATTCACAAACAGTGAAAACAAAATTTAAATAGGCCAGTGTTTTCTAACATCATGTAAGCTAAAGCTTCACTGTCTGTCAATAAAGGCATCCTTGAGTGTTTACTGGCACTGAGGGAGACAGACGAAACATTTTGCAGTTTATCAGCCTCTCTGTAGGGTGAATATTTGCACATGGTGGAGCTTTTTTCTTTTTCCTTTTTTTCTTTCCCGAAATCAACTGAGAAGTGCATGATTTCTCACTGAAAACACAACCGGTTTCTGCAATTCTGCCAGAATCAATAGATTCCAGCAATGCCTTTGATGTGGAGATGTGTTAGTGAAGCAAACTTGCCGCAGTCTGTTTTTAATGATTTCGGCGCGTACGCTCTCATTGGAGAAGAGCGGAGAGAGGGAGATGAAACAGAAACACGAAACGCATTTTACATGACACCTTCTCCCACCCAGAAGCAAAGAAGCACTTAAATCTCACAGTTCCTCTCTGAATGGTGCTTCTGTCAACAGTTTAAAGCAACATTGCCTAAAGTGGCATTTATCTTCGGGGCTATCTATCAGATTCCTTTCTAAGTTTGTTACGTGCGCGCTGCTCGCTGTTTACGCCGTACATGGTTAAAGGGAAGCTTTGTTGTTTCTCCACAGGTTATGGCAAGGTCAGGGCTGAGCACTGTACATCCCTTCGCTTCCTAAATATCGGACACTTAATCCCAAAGGCTCTGTCACGGCGGTGGAAATGCACCTACAAGGATACCTTCTCTCCAGTCTGCCTGTAAGGTTTCTTCTGTGTGCAAAACCTGGCAGACGCATGGGAAGCCTTCTCTGGAAGCCTTCCCGGAGGTCTGCAGTGTAAGGATGAGTTTACGTAGGATTTCAGGCAGAAACGAGACATTTTCTTCCTGCTTTAGGTTTACATTTAAAGCTTGGTGAGAAGGGATTTATCCTTGCGCTGACCTATCCCTGGGACTTCTGAGACAGGCAAAGCAAATCAGACCCTGGAGTGACCTGGGTGGTGGTCCCAGCTCTGGCCAGGGGCTGCACAAGGTGTCCTTGTCAACGCACAGCCCTGCTCCAGTTCCCCACGGTGTACAGGGCTGTCTCTTTTGCTGGGCATTTTGAGAACAACCACACAGTAGTTGCACCTAAGTAATTTGCAGCCCACTAAAACTGGAAGGCAAATCTCCCCTGCCTTTGGCTTGTCAGTGGACAAGTGTTGCCTTACCTAAGCTGGCAGAGGGAGCTGTTATGATTTAGGCATTCAATAATTTCTGCGCTCTGGCCCATCAGACAAAAATCAGGGCCTTGGTGAACAACATCAACCATTTCCAGTGCATTACAGGTGTTCTGCGTGCCAAGGAGGCTACACCTCCCTTCCCTCCACTGCCCCCAGGAGGAAGGTCCAGGTGCTATGCCGTGTCACAGCAGCAGCAGTAAGGTGTCTTAGGAGACAAGCCCGTGTCTGCCGTTGCTGTTTGAGAGGGACAGCCTTAGTAAGCAAAGCCCCATCCAGCTTGGGGAAGCACTTGGCAAAGATGGAGCAAGCCCACCCTTTATGCCAGCATACATAGAGCTGAGTCTCTGTGATCAGTTCATCCTCAGGAAACCCACTGTCCTCCACCACTGACAGGCAGAAAACCAAAGAACTGAGCAGGACAAGTGGTAGCTTCCTTCTTTAATGCCCTGGTGGGAATTAATTGCACAGAGGAAAAACTATTTGATGTTGAACACCACCCCATGGTGGGTGTTCATTGTGGCCTCTTAACCATGACACCCAGATGTATGGAGAAGCCCTTCTGTAAGGGTACCTCTGCACGTGTCCCACTCAGCATGCAAAAGCTCAAGCTACAATGAATTGTCAGGATGGGGCAACTGAGTCTAGATTTTGAGGCAAAAGTTACCCTTGTGATCCCCCAGTTGAGGAGAAAATGGAATAACCCATGTCGACAAAAGATCTGACGAAACAAATTAAGAGAAGAGGAAAACGGCATGCATGGTCAAAAGCCTGCATGTTCCTCGGCTCTCAGAGCTTCTCCACCTCCTTGGGGGGCAGCAAGAGCTTGATTGATTCCTCTGACTGCAGGAGAGGAGGAGACCAGGGAACACTATTAGTACCTCCGGCTCCAATCGGTGAGCAGTCATGGTTTGCATCTTATGAGTTTCGGTGGGAGTCTGACAGAAACAGAAGGCTCCTTTGCTGTTTATGGCATATGAGCAGCTGTTTGAGAGGAGGAACATCTCTGCAGCAGATGACCCTGCTGTAAAAGTCATGCCAGATTTTTTAATTTCTGGCGGTTGAATCCTTTCTATACCACAGCTGTGGTGTAGAGCAAGGCTGAGTGTGAACAGCCCCCCCTTCTACCTCAGCCTCTAAATCTGATAGACAAGGCAAAATTAACACCAGGCTAACTGAATTAACTTTAATGAAGTTACTTCTTCTGATTTACACTGGTGCACCCAGAAGAAGAATCAAGACCTGTACGCTGAGTCTATTTCATCGTGTCACATTTTTGTAACACTAAAGATTAATGAATATGCAGCAAACCAGGGACAAATGCCTGTGAACGAAGTCACAGATAAATGGTTAAATTCTGGGGTGGTTTACAGTGAGTCAAGAGAGACAGCGTTACTGTTGGTGGGACCTCTCCAGTGGAGATCTGCTGGTCTGACGCACGTTTCATACTCACACCAAGGTACACAGGCGCAAAAATGGCCGGCACCGTTGGCCAAACAGCAAATAAGCTGGGATATCCCTGCTCCGTACCCGCTCATGGAGGATAACACTTCCAGCAATTCCGTTTATTCACTGCCATGCAGTAGGCTCCAAAATCTTCTAAGAGCCATTGAAATCTGGCAACGGGCAGTTAACAGGCACCAACAATATGGGATGACTGTTATTTTGTGTTTAACAATTGGGAGAACTATTAATCCACACATGTCATGGGGAGGAACGGCAGGCTTTCTCCTACGTGAACAGTCTCACAGAGTTTTTCTCAGCCCTTTGAAATGTCTGTGTGCATGCTGATGTGCTTATGTGGGTGTGTAATCGTGCCTCTGTGCAGAGTGGGACATGTCTTCATTGAAGACAGGGTCACTCATGAAGAGGTTGGGATGGGTTTTTTTTCCAATCTTTCCCTGACCGCAGCAAACATTTAAGGGCTGTGAGAACTTCCTTTGCTACTCATGCGCCTGGTGAGGACACACTTCTGAAATAACAACTGCAAGGGAGAATTGCCCCCGTGCTCCTTCCTCCTGCCCCACTGGGGCAGTCTCTGCTGCGGCACTTCTTGGTAACTGACTTTTGCTACTTCATCCCCCCGGAAAGCCAAGGCAGTGTTTTAGTGCAAAGCTCTGCATGTGCCCGTGGGTGCACATGTGCATGTGTGCAGCTGAAGAGGACTTCTTTCTGATGGGAACTCAGAGCAGGATGGGTGCAAAAGCTGCGCCGCTATGTGCGTGGGGCTTATAGGAAGGAGAGTGGTGGGAATCAATAAACAGAACGGGAGGATGAATGCACATGTCCACGCTGCCTGGAAATCCCCAGGATGCCACTACAGCCTGCCTAGGGAAGAGTTAAAAGCACAGCTCTGGAAAGTTTGGCCAGATGACTTCCTGATGGAGTTTATACAAGTATAGTGTGCACAAGGACGTATGTGCCTACGTGCCACTTCTCCCGAAGCAGCCCGAGCCGAGTAGAGGGAGGGGAAAAAAAAAAAAAAACAAAACCAACAAAACATCACAGATGGGTCCAGGCTGAAAACAAGCATCTGATGAATGTGCAGGGTCATCACACCCCTCTCATTACAAACCCACCAGACAAATCCATATGATGCCTCCTCTGCTGTGTAGCCCCCTTGCCGCAGAGCAAGAGCAGAAGAGGCAGAGGCAGGGGGGAGGCGAGGCAGGGGGGAGGCAGAAGAGGACATTAGCACCAGGAGTTCGCAGTATCCCACGCCAGCAGCCAGTTATTCAGCTCTCAGTACATCCCCATCAGTCACGGAGATAATGCAGTCATCTGCAGTCACTGGGACGCCAGGGTGATGCAGGGGTGATGCAGAGGTGATGTCAGGGAGATGTCAGGGAGACTGCAGGGAGGTACCAGGGTGATGTCAGGGTGCTGCTGCCTGAAGGTGCAGTCAGGAGTTGTGATGTAAGTACGTACAGACAGGTTGGTGTCCCAAGACCTCGCCTGGATAAAAGTATCAGTGAAACACTAACACAGACTTTGTTAGCAGGGACTGTACAAACTTGTGCAGGCCACTGGCACTCAAACTGTCCCCTCTTCCCTGCTAGCTGTGCATGTGCTCTGTAGACGGCAAGCCCGCAGGGTTTCCATAGTACACTAATATGCATGTCCTACTGCGGAGCTGTGATAGCCAGAGCTGCTAATCATGAGAGAAATGGTCATGCATAAGCACAGGAACTCTGTTCTTGCTACCCTGATTGCTTCAAGGGAAGGATTTGCAGAGATGAATAATGATGGGTTTGTTCTTCTTGTAGCTGGCTACCCTGCGCCCCTTTCAGCCTGGGCTGTACCTAGTACTCTGTAGCAGCAGG